>NC_137687.1:9647146-9664646 GCF_963989245.1 Nansenia antarctica | reverse complement strand
CAATTCATGGTATGTGTGTGTGTGTGTTTCAAGTAAAATATACTACAGTACCTCATTGTAAAGGTGACTAATCAGGCTTTCCAACGATATAAAATACAATACCAATTGGTATTAGTAAAGGGGAGGAATAATCGACCGAAATAACGTTTCCGAACTTCTTCTGAGCAGTTTATTTAGATTTTGATGTATCCTCCCCAAATCTGACATAACAACAATATCTACTCCCAACCTAACCACTTGTAGCAATGACGAAGGGACAGCAATCATGATTTTCAAATTAAACTTTAATTTACCTAAATATAGAAACCCCATGATTTTAGTTTGAAACAACTATAGTATAGTGCTGATACATGCTGGTGAATTCCACTAATCTCAAGATAGCAATAACCCTTGTTACATTATTGTAATAAACCAAACCATTGAATACATGGTATAATAGTAACATATCATCGTGTAATACACGTGTAATAGTAACATATCATTGTGTAATACACATGTAACAGTAACATATCATCTCTTCTACGAGTATAGATCAATACGAGGCTACGAAGTCAGTATGTATATATATAAATATATATTAGATATTTGATAGTAGGGGGGTTCATATATACCACCTTGGTCACTGGGGTGGGGGATGGGCTTCTATGACAGGTCAGTTCCACATCAACAGTTCCACATCCACTGGCCTATAGCCCTTAGGAACTTGTATACATATGAAAGGAACATAGACAATGCAGAAGACAGGCTAAATCAAGCACACCTCAAATACCAAATCGAATACTAGACATTTTGTATTTTAACCAAGGTCTAGTAGTCGTCGGAGTAGTTGGGGGGGTCGATATGGAATTGAACACACCCATGAACACCTCACCTCTGACCTCTTACCCCTCTAACCCCTCTAACCCATCTCTACTAATCCTTGCAGCCCGTCTGGATGGTGGCCGTCATTTTGCTGATGTCGATGAGTTCCCGCTCCAGCAGCCTCTTGCCGTGCTCCAGAGTCTCCGGGGCCATGAAGCGAGAGCGGCCCAGGATCCAGGCGTAGTCGACGTGGAAGATCCGCAGGATGTCGGTGCAGGAATACACCACCGCCCCGCTCACGTAGTCTGTGCTCAACACCCAGTAGGGACTGTAGGGGGTGACTGAGAGGAGGGGGGGGGGGGGGGGGGGGGGTTGAAAGAGGTGAGAGAGGAGTAGAGAGAGAGAGAGAGAGAGAGAGAGACAGGGGTAAGAGATAAGAAGAAGAGGGGATGAGAGAGAGATGGAATGGGAAAGAGAGAGAGAGAGAGAGACAGTTATAGAGAGGAGTGAGTCAGAGACATAATAGTGACTCAGAGTCATGCAGGGTTTCCTAAGAGACAGAGATGATGTCACTGGACGGTAATTGAACCAGAATCAGCCATCATCCCATAGTCCTCCTGTCACATGCTCTCTGTCTGCTTCATCAATGACCTCAGAGGAAGTAAGCAGTGAGAGAGAGAGGATGTGCTAAATGGACCACAAGCCCGTTTGAGAGAAGTAGGAGGGTTACAGAACAGTACAATACAATCACAGTATCCAAGATTGCATTGACCTTTAACCTTTCGGAAGTTATGTGTTGCCAATATGTGACACGTTCTAATGCTTAGGTCCTCAAGTCGGGATCTCATGTACCGTAATGATCAGACTTTTCTTTCGAAAAACGTGAATACATTTCCGTGTTGTCAACGACACATCGCTAGTCAGCTAACACAGCTTGTTTTGTGAGCCTGCTAACAATGTAAAGTAGTGTTCTAGTTAACTAGGTAGCAGTGGGGATTCCTCACCCAATCCAGCGAGTTTGTATTGTGATTCTCAACAACGTTGACACGTAGTTCCGTGTTTCAACAGAAAAGTCTGAACATTTTGATTGGTTACCGACATGCGGACCAAATGATCAGACTATCTCACATATAATCCTGGTTTATTCAGAGTAAACAGAGACACAGCACCATGTGATGACTCACAGTAGGAGAAGCTGACTCCAAGCTTGGCTTGATCGTTCTGGTCCAGGACCACAGCTGTCCCCTCTGCTGTCCTTACCTTGTCTTTACTGGAGGGAGGGAGGGAGAGAGGGGGAGAGAGACAGAGAGAGAGAGGGAGAGAGAGAGAGAGTGAGAGACAGAGGAGGGAGAGAGAGAGAGAGAGAGAGAGAGAGAGGGAGAGAGAGAGCGAGACAGAGAGAGAGAAAAAGAGAGGAGGGAGAGAGAGAGAGACAAAGAGAGACAGAGAGAGAGAGAGAGAGAGAGAGAGAGACAGAGAGAAAAAGAGAGGAGGGAGAGAGAGAGAGACGAAGAGAGACAGAGAGAGAGAGAGATGGGGGAGAGAGAGAGAGATTTATAGATGTCACCAGACACTTGAAACTGGTTTGGCCAGGTGCTGTATATGAGGATATATTCCTTATATAACATGTGGTGTTTTCTTTTTTGGCCATCTGCTCACCCAGCCAAAAAGCCAAAACAGAAAAAGACGTCGTCATGACTAGGCCTGTAACAATTCCACATTTCGCTGTACAATTAATTGTCTCCGAAATAATTGCGATGAACAATATCATTGTTTCACAGTTATGTGACCCCGATAATGTAGGCTACTAACACAGCAACAAAGTAAACCATGCCTCTTTATTATCATGAAACTGATTTTTGTAACATAAAATTGTTGAAAAAACCAACATCCTCATCAATAAAAAAAAGGGTGTCATCTAGTTATGTGTGGTTATGTGTTTTTAGCATGTTCATGTTCTATCAGCATGTTGTGATGTGCTAAACATGCAGAGCAGCTATCTAGCTAACGCCTGTTCTTTGTTGTTAGCCAGCTAGCTAGCGTGTTGGAGCACAATCAAGATTGCCATTAGACAATGGCTGTCCTGACACACTCACTAGAGCTGGGCGTTGACCACTGGCAACACACTCACTAGAGCTGGGCGTTGACCACTGACAACACACTCACTAGAGCTGGGAGTTGACCACTGACAACACACTCACTAGAGCTGGGAGTTGACCACTGACAACACACTCACTAGAGCTGGGAGTTGACCACTGACAACACACTCACTAGAGCTGGGAGTTGACCACTGACAACACACTCACTAGAGCTGGGCGTTGACCACTGACAACACACTCACTAGAGCTGGGCGTTGACCACTGACAACACACTCACTAGAGCTGGGCGTTGACCACTGACAACACACTCACTAGAGCTGGGCGTTGACCACTGACAACACACTCACTAGAGTTGGGCGTTGAGGACTTTGATGGTGCCATCCATTCTTATGGTGTAGTCGGCCGAGATGCACTTCCCTCTCTCAAAGGATGCTGGGAGCTTGGCGATCTCATACCACCGGCCCAGGTACTGAAATAAGAGGGTGAAAGAAGAGGAGAGGCTTTAAGACATTGGTGGATGGAGGACTGTGTGTGTGTGTGTCTGTGTGTGTGTGTGTGTGTGTGTGTGTGTGTGTGTGTTTGTCTGTGTGTGCGTGTGTGTGTGTGCGTACGTGCGTGTGTGTGTGTGTGTGTGTGTGTGTTACCTGCGGGAGGACGAAGGTGGGCTGGACCTTGGGGGTGGGGCAGGGACCCCAGTGGTAGGTCTGAGCTGAGGCCAGAGGCAGGACCAGGACGAGGAGCCAGGAGACAGGATACATCTTTACCTTGAGGGGGGGGGGGGATAGCGTTAGCCTCATAGCATAATTGCCTACGTCACGCTTCACTTGTGGTCAGACGAGCCATCTTTGTATGTAGAAGAGATGACTTGGGCACATCGTAATTTTGGAATGTAACAAGCATTCTGATAGGCTGATGGCATAGTAGGCAATAATGCACAGTGAATCAGCAGTGTTAGGAGAGTAGAGTTAGGCAGATATCTCAATTTGGCCAAACTATGACTTAGGCAATTATGCTATGAGGCTAACGATTATGGAAGCATATAGTGGACTTAATTCAAATGTTAATGCAATTTGAGATTGCATGTTCCACTTTTGCATGCATTCTTTCAGTCAATATTCAAATTCAAATGCAATCATATGATTTTCATTTTCATTTTCATGTACCTGGTATGCACATTCGCTGTCAATATTAAAATGATACTGCAAAGCCATTTGACATTTCATTTTCAAAATCATGCGCTGCTTTGTAACTGACAAAATTCCAAAGTCCATTCTAAAGTGAAAATTACTATGCAGTCCCACAATAGCATTTTCATTTTCCTCTTTTGCCTGCATTATTTGAGTCAATATGACAATTGTAATGCAATAATGTGATAAGCGTTTGCATTTCCATGTTCTAGTAAACACATCCGCTTCTTAGCTGACAAAATTCAAACGTTGACCATTTCATGCAATAATGGCATTGCATGAATACGCTTAGGCCTATAGGCTAATATAGTAGAATATATTATTCAAATGATCCCATTCTCATGTTCTACCGGCCTGTCAGTCATTCTCTGGGGGCAGGACAATGTTCAATGGCAGGACTAGCGCAAGTCATTTGGGATTTCGCAGATCATCAGATCGAAAGCAATTTGATTCCCTGCTCACATGCCTAATCGTGAGCTTAGAATTATAAGGTTCTATCTCCGTTTAGGGCAGTTCAGAGATATTGAGCGTCAAAGTTTTTACATTCCATTATGTTTTGTGAGATGGAACCTTTGTATTTTATTAATTACTAACTCAAAAATGTCAACATTTAGGCATTAATAAACACCTAATGGATCAGATGATGTAAAAAAACGAAATTTTGACAAAAATGGAGATAGAACCTTATAATTCTAACGTCACGTAATGTCAAATTATCAGAACAAGGCATTCATAAAAAAAAAATGGGCTAAATGAGAGAACACATGGATTAGGGCTGGGAAGACATGGAAAGACTGCAGTGCTTTGAGACGTACACACACACACACACACTTTCTCATCATTCAGACAACCCTTAGGAATGAGAAGGATCACGGGGAAAAGATAAGAGAGAGATCGAAAGAAGGTCATGCAAACAAACAAAGACTACATTCTGAGACTGGGGCGACTGGCATTTGAACAGCTGATGGATGGAAAGCTCATATTCAATGAAGAAGCCCTGATAAAAGTGTGGCATTGATGTCACTAAACCTCAGAGAACTCTGGATTTTGCACAGAATTCCTTCAAAGTGAGCATGGGCTGTGTGAGGAGAGAAGGTGTACTGCTTTGTGCACCTGAGCTTTCAGGAGTTCCTGGCTGCTCTGTAGGCCTATGTGTTCCACTGCTGTGTGACGAAGGACATCAAAGCACTGCAGTCTTTCCATGTCTTCCCAGCCCTAATCCATGTGTTCAACATTTGAATTAAGTCCACTATATGAATGAATGAATGAATGGTCTTTATTGTCATTAATACAGTACAGGTATACAACGAAATTTGGGAGGGGGGGGCTCCCCTGGTGCTAGGAAAAAAAAAAAAAGAAAGAAAAAAAAAGAAGGGAAAAGAGCTGGTTTACATAAATAAAGGCTATGTACACTATCCACTATACTATACTGTACAAATAAAACACTGTGCTGTACTCTATGCTATGCTATACCTATCCTAACATTTCCTATCTCTGAACCTTATGTACCCTAGGGTTGTCATATTGCACATAGTGTTATTGCACATTCATTTAAAGTGTCTTCCATAAACGATATGCTAAAAGTTTCTGAATAGTTTCTTACAAAAGTGTTCATTTAAGCAATATCACACGAGAGGGAGTGTGTTATACTGAATATCAGCACGGCTGTGATTCAGTCGTATACAACAGTTCTACAGCGCACATTTATTAGTTAACAGTAATGAGTGACAACAGATTATGATTTGTTTGTTTATTTAATCATTTATTTTGGCTCCGTAACCTGAACACAAACATCTGCACGCTATAGCTACTTTGTATTAACGGTCATTTCGGAGTGATACATATAGTTAAAAGTCCCTCGGGTACATAAGGTTCAGAGATAGGAAATGTTAGGATATGTATAGCATAGCATAGAGTACAGCACAGTGTTTTATTTGTATAGTATAGTATAGTGGATAGTGTACATAGCCTTTATTTATGTAAACCAGCTCTTTTCCCTTCTTGTTTTTAGTTTTTTTTTTTCCTAGCACCAGGGGAGCCCCCCCTCCCAAATTTCGTTGTTTGGTACCTGTACTATATCAATGACAATAAAGACCATTCATTCATTCATTCATTCATTCATTCATTCATTTATTCATTCATTCATTCATTCATTCATTCATTCATTCATTCATTCATTCATTCATTCATTCATTCATTCATTCATTCATTCATTCAGTGCTGTTATACTGTATATCAGCACTCATGGAATGCCTCTTGTCCAATCAAATTACTTGGTCGGAACTAACTGTTGTATAATCCTTCTTTACAAAACCTGTTCTAGGCCTGTTTTAGGACTATCCACCATGACAGGGTGACACCCTTGGTATGTGCAGTGTGAGCTGTCCTCTGTATAGTACATAAACCCGGGCACCTCAATGACACCAAACCATGCTGTGTTTAAATATGTTGTTTTCTTTAGAGGCCCCTGTGCTGCCTCACACCTGTTCCTCCAGTTCTCATGCACGCACGCACACGCACGGACACACACACACACACACACACACACACACACACACACACACACCACACAGAGGCCGTTTCTATGGGAGGGAGACAGATGAGCAGCGCTCAGGGTGCAAAACAAACATCTCAGCGGTCTAATCACTGGCACGGGACACTGGCACGGGACAGCGCAATAGAATATCACATAGACCCCATTCTCCCCTGTCACGAACGAAAAAGGGCCAATTGAGATCTCTCTCATTACGCAAATAATAAAGCAAATAAAGTAAAGTGAAGCAAAAAAAATTTGGGGGCTTTTCCAACGATTGTGTTTAATGTATACAGATCTACCTGACATGGACACATTTGTGGTTTCCATGTTTAAATGAAAACAATGAAAACATAATAACAGTTCATATATATTTCTAAGCTATATTCAGAGCAATTTCCATAAGAAATTGTTCGGATGAAGTTGATGTTTTTGTAACGCAGTTCAATTACAATCCTTAACAATTTTGTTGTTTTGTTACACAATTCTTTTTACAATTTCATATCCAATTGCCATAGGCTAAATCTTTATAGAAGATAATAATGTTCTTACCCTGCGCGATTTTTTAGCACTTACTTTTTCTCAGGAAATAACAGATGGTAAAATAGCCTTAATTTATTCTCCGCAGATTCTCAGCGCGTCGCTCTGCTCCCGGAGAGACAGAGGGTGTGTTCGCTGTGTCAGGCCACCTAACCCGCAGCAAGAGGCAGGCGATTAGCTAAATGATTTTCTCGAGGCAGTCCGTGGAAAACGCACCCGTCATGGATTTGTATATCAGAGGATGCTGTCATCCATGTAGTTGTACTTTCACCAATTCGTGACGTTAGAATTATAAGGTTCTATCTCCATTTTTGTCAAAATTGAGTTTTTTTACATAATCTGATCCATTATGTGTTTATTAAATGCCTGTGTGGTGTTATTTTTAAAATGTTGACATTTTTGAGTTAGTAATTCATAAAATACAAAGGTTTCATCTCACAAAACATAATGGAATGTAAAAACTTTGACGCTCAATATCTCTGAACTGCCCTAAACGGAGATAGAACCTTATCATTCTAAGCTCACGAATTCACTCCCTTTATGACGTTCTGTCTTTAAGTTGTGCATTGTGACACGTTGTGTTCTGACTGTGTAGGTTTAATAATTACAATTATTAAAATTAGGTCAGTCTGTAAACTGGCCAGCTGCTATCAACATGCTCAGGGGAACCTGAACGCGACCCTTTGAAGGTATGGTGACATTTTGTTTGATTGGAGAGGCAGTCACGTGGTAGATCAGAACGTTAATGTTACGCCCTGGGTAGGAGCTCACTTGTTGCTGTAGTTTAACTGTTATTATGTTTGTAGATGGACAGACCTCACAAACTCCCGCCATTCCATGGTGGTGGTGGTGATGAAAAAAAGCTCAGGTAGAAACACACACACACACACACACACACACACACACACACACACACACACACACACACAGGAGAGACAACACCAGCCAAATCCAAGACATAAATGAGTTATAAAGGCTACATGATGAGATTGAAGTTCATGAAGTTTCTCTGTTTTAGTGTGAGAATCTCTCTTTGCTCCCCTCTCTATATGTGTGTGTTCCTCTATGTGTGTGTGTGTGTGTGTGTGTGTGTGTGTGTGTGTGTGTGTGTGTGTGTGTGTGTGTGTGTGTGTGTGTGTGTAGCCTGCTGGAGGATGAAGGCCATGACTATGAGGGTGAGTGGTTTATCATTTATGACATTCTCTTTATGTGGAGGAAGAAGGCGCCAAATTCCAAAAGTCTTTCCTTTTCTTGATTGGTTGCCTCCTCTATCCCCGCCTCCTTCTCAAAGCTCATTGGAGGAGAAGATCTGGGGCTCCTCCCCTCTGACCGAGGAGAGAGGACACATCACAACACTATATTTGGTGTTGTGTCGTGTGTTGTGTGGTGTGTTGTGTGGTGTGTTGTGTAGTGTGTTGTGTAGTGTGTTGTACTGTAGTCTGCTTAGTGTCGAGATGTGTTTTGAATGTGTGTGTGTGTGTGTGTGTGTGTGTGTGTGTGTGTGTGTATGTGTGTGTGTGTCATATGGCTGGTCTTCCTAAGAGAAGGGCCAAACAGTTAGCAAAATACTGCTCAATATCCGCTATTATTGGTAGCCGCTCAATATGGAGAAGGCGGTGCTTCCTGTACCCATGAGCGGGATACTGTCTGTCTTTTAGTATTGATCAACCCACTGGTCTGGTGCGAATAACATCCTGTGTGTGGCAGAACTGGTTGTTGGCTCAGCATTACTGTAACAAATTGTTTCCAGGATGTCAAAATGCACTGTTAGTATTTATGTCCTTTAGAATTGTACTTTGTATGTGGACATAAATAAAGCATTTAAAATGTGTGTGTGTGTATGTGTGTGTGTGTGTGTGTGTGTGTGTGTGTGTGTGTGTGCTTCAGAGGGGAGGAGGCTGTCTTGTGCTTCAGAGGAGAGGAGGATGGTGGAGTCTATCAGGCTGTACGTGTCAGAGGAGGACAGGCGGCGCCTGAAAGAGGAGGAGAGCATGTATGTGAAAGGCTACATGGGCTAGCCCCACCAGTTGGACCCCACCAGTTCCACAATCGGGGGCCTGACTCTTCCTAAGCAAGGGCCACAACAGGCCTAACACACAAAACAACACTCATGATTAGTTAGTATCAGAAATAATGTTTCCAGCAATGGTTTTTGACATGGCCTGTGAGTGCGTGTGCACGCCTGTGTGTGTGTGTGTGTGTGTGTGTGTGTGTGTGTGTGTGTGTGTGTGTGTGTAGGAGTGTTGAGGAGAGGATAGGATATAGGCTAGCAGAGCAGAATGGTGTGCAGGAGGAGCTGGAGGAGAGGATAGAGGAGCGAGAGCATTCTAGGATAGAGGAGAAGGAGGAGAAAGCAGAGCTGCAGGCTTACCTTGGCGACAAGCAGAACAGCCAGCTCCTCACTGAGGAAGACGGGCTCTGCGGCAAAATCAAATGGTAACCGTGACTACCGCATTACTCACACCACACCTCATCCCTAGACGGAGGTAGAGGTAGTTGCTAGTGTGTCCACTAAACGATGAAAGTTGCAATCTGTTTACTCTCCTCTGGTGCTTGATGTTGTTGTTTTGTGTATGTGTGTGTGTGTGTGTGTGTGTGTGTGTGTGTGCCTGCTTGTGTACGTGTGTGTGTGTGTGTGTGTGTGTGTGTGGTGGTCTCCAGTATGAAGCAGACTGCCGACGAATCAGAGCAATGGATGGAGCAATTGATGGAAGAGTTAGAAATGAACAGGACCCAGAAGGACGCTCTGCTCAGCAGTAACCAGGTAGGTAACCAGGAAGTGAGAGAGTCAACAGGCGGTGACCTCACCAGCCAGAGGGAGACACACACCTGTGCGATAAGTGAACACATCACATGATGTACAAACCATCACATGACATACAACACATCATTCACATCCCGCTCCTCTCCATCCCTCCCTCCTCCCTCCCTCCTCTCCTCTCCATCCCTCCTCTCCTCTCCATCCCTCCCTCCTCCCTCCCTCCTCTCCTCTCCATCTCTCCTCTCCATCCCTCCTCTCCTCTCCATCTCTCCTCTCCTCTCCATCCCTCCCCTCCCCTCCCCTCCTCTCCTCTCCATCCATCCCTCCTCTCCTCTCCATCTCTCCTCTCCATCCCTCCCCTCCTCTCCTCTCCTCTCCTCTCCATCCCTCCTCTCCTCTCCATCTCTCCTCTCCTCTCCATCCCTCTCCTCTCCATCTCTCCTCTCCTCTCCTCTCCATCTCTCCTCTCCTCTCCTCTCCATCTCTCCTCTCCTCTCCATCCCTCTCCTCTCCATCTCTCCTCTCCTCTCCATCCCTCTCCTCTCCTCTCCTCTCCATCCCTCCCTCCTCCATCCCTCCCTCCTCCACCCCTCCCTCCTGCAGGGAAGGGACCAGAGGAATCTTGTGGAGCTGTGTGAGTCCTCCAGCAGTGACGCCAGGAGACTGTCTCTGCAGAGAGAGGCGGACAGGAAGACGAACGCCAGACCGAACAGAGACCTACAGGTGGACACACACACACACACACATATACTCTCACACACATACATACACACACACACACATATACTCTCACACACACACACACACACATAGTCACATACACACTCACACAAACACACTCACACACACACACTCACTCACGCACGCATACTCACACGCACGCATACGCACATACACACACACACACACACATAGTCACACACACACAGACACACACACACACATACTACCGTGCTATCTATGTCTTCACAACATTCTTTGGCTGTGGGACATGTGTTCATGTGTTCATGTGTTCATATGTGCATGTGTTCATGTATTCATGCTGTTCATGTGTTCATCTGTTCATCTGTTCATGTGTTCATGTGTTCATGTGTTCATCTGTTCATGTGTTCATGTGTTCATGTGTTCATGTGTTCATCTGTTCATCTGTTCATATGTTCATGTGTTCATGTGTTCATGTGTTCATCTGTTCATGTGTTCATGTGTTCATGTGTTCATGTGTTCATGTGTTCATGTGTTCACGTGTTCATCTGTTCATGTGTTCATGTGTTCATGTGTTCATATGTTCATGTGTTCATATGTTCATGTGTTCATGTGTTCATGTGTTCATGTGTTCATCTGTTCATGTGTTCATATGTTCATGTGTTCATTGGGGTCTTTGTCTGTCTGACTGACAGCATCAACTGAAGCTGGCTGACCTCGCCCTGGACCAGAGAGATAAGGAGGTAGGAGCTACGTCTCTCACACACACACACACACACACACACACACACACAGAGATGAGGTCTTACTGCAGGTAGAAACTACATCTCTCACTCTTTATTATATCGTGTGTGTGTGACTGTGTGTGTGTGTGTGTGTGTGTTGGCTGAAAACTGTAACTTTTTTTTGCAGAAAGACACCGAGAATGAGCTGCTGAATAGGTCCCACACTGAAGATGTCAACATCATACAGGTATTGTGTATGTGTGTGTGTGTGTGAGTGAGTGTGTGTGTGTGTGTGTGTGTGTGTGTGTGTGAGTGAGTGTGTGTGTGTGTGTGTGTGTGTGTGTGTGTGTGTGTGTGAGTGAGTGTGTGTGTGTGTGTGTGTGTGTGTGTGTGTGTGTGTGTGTGTGTGCATGCACGTGTGTGTCCGTGCTCGTGCACATTTGTGTATTCTGAAACCTTGGGTCTGTCATGCAGGGTCTGAGAGAAGAGATGAGGGACCTACTGAGTGGATCGGATCTAACTGACGATATTGTGTACGTTTCTCTCTCTCTCTCTCACACACACACACACACACACACACACACACACTCACTCACACACACACACACACGCACACACACACTCACACACACACAGAGACAGACAGAGACAGAGACAAACAGACACACACACAGACACACACACGCACACACACACTCACACACACAGAGACAGAGACAGAGACAGAGACAAACAGACACACACACACACACACACACACACACTCACACACACATCCACACATAGTTTGATTCTATAGTTTGATTCAGTAGTTATTTGAGGGAATCCAATATTAGTTTTTGGTGTTTCCTGTCTCATGAACACTTGTGTATGTTTTTGTAGTCCACTAAATCTAAGACTACAATTCCCTTGATGCTTAGTCACTAGGTGACATTTTTGACACCGGTGTTGTACATTGGCTAAATCAAGTGATGTTGTTTGAACCCTTTATACCACTGCATTCACTGCAGAAGAAGGTATATGACCGAAAGCTCGCAATAAACTAAGATTTTTTGGCACAGTGTATGTGCGGATGCTGTTATTTTGCACTCTAATGTTAGGAATCCTGAAGCCTCTGTGTTTGTCTGTGTCTCAGTGAGACAGAGGGGAACTTCATGGCCTGGCTGAACGGGACCGTGTGTCATCCCCAAGGCACCCAGCGTGTCATCCCCCTGGCCCAGGTGGGTAGTTTCTCTCTCTCTCCTCCTCCTCACTCTCTTTCTCTCTCTCTCCTCCTCCTCCTCACTCTCTATCTCACTCTCTCTCTTTGGGGGAAGAGCCATGTCTGTGGCTCAAACTCACCCCTCTCTCCCTGTCAGTGGGTCTAACTCACCCCTCTCTCCCTGTCTGTCTTCATGTCAGTGGGTCTAACTCACCCCTCTCTCCCTGTCTGTGGGTCAAACTCACCCCTCTCTCCCTGTCTGTGGGTCAAACTCACCCCTCTCTCCCTGTCTGTGGGTGAAAGTCACCCCTCTCTCCCTGTCTGTCTCCCTGTCAGAGCGTTAAACTACTCACCCCTCTCTCCCTGTCTGTCTTCATGTCAGTGGGTCTAACTCACCCCTCTCTCCCTGTCTATGGGTCAAAGTCACCCCTCCCCCGTCCGTCCGTCCGTCCGTCCGTCTCTTTCCTATCCTGCGTCTCTAGCTTAGAAGGTAGCTTTGTCTCCACCGTGTGGCCGTGAGCAGTACTGCGTGGTGGACAGTGTGTGAGCACAGGCCCAGGTAGGTAGGGCTCAGACTTGGCATGTGAGAAGCTCCTGAAAAGAGGTCTGTGCTTCCCTCAGGCGGAGTGTTCTGATGAGGAGGAGGAGGAGGAGGAGGAGGAGGTGATGGAAGAAGAGGAGAGCGGTGTTGATGTTCAGTTTAAAAGGTTAGACAGGCAAAACCCCATATCCCACCTACTGTATAGTAAAGATCATTATGCAAGGGCTAACTCTATCTTTAACTCTACTATCTACTCTTTTATCTAACAGACCTGAGATCTGAGAGAGATTATCTTATTTTAACGTGTTTCAATACTCTAAATGGACTGCACTTACGTATATAGCGCCTTTATCCAAAACGCTTTACAACAGCCTCTCATTCACCCATTCACACACCCATTCACACACCAATGGTGGCAAGCTACCATACTCTACTATCTTCACTCTTCTATCCACCCCCCCACCGCCCCTCTCTCTCTCTCTCTCTAGATGGTGGTGGAAGGGTATCAAGGTGGCTCTGGTAGCGGGCATGCTGGCCTCCATGGTCCCCCCCAGCGTCTACCACCACGGCTCCAGCATGACCCTCTGGGACATCATCTTTGAGACGGCCCGCTTCCTATGGGAGCCCTGGTGCCGCATCCATCATGTCGGACTTCCTCCCTTCTAAGACCTTCTAAGACCTTCTAAGACCACTAACACTTGGAGAAAAAAGTCATTTATTGACTCGAATAGTGCAAACACAACACTGACTAAATAAAAGAATGTGCTAGGTGTGAACGACAGTGATCAGTGGTGATGCGTGTTGGAGGGGTGGGTGTATGGGTGGAGGGGTGAGTGTAGGGGTGAGTGTAGGGGTGGAGGGGTGAGTGTGTGGGTGGAGGGGGGGGGTGGAGGGGTGTTGAAAGGTGCTAAAAGCAAATCACACAAAAGGATACCTACCTAACCTAGGTAGTAATTTGATTGGACAAGAGGGCATTCTACGAGTGCTAATCAGATTTTTAAGAGCGTGTTTACGAACGCAGCCCCACAGTGATGTTTTTTGGTCTCGCGAGAGTTGCGTTACGTGACGTCACATCAACATGGCGGATAAAGCAGAGGGATTATAAGGTATGGTTATGTTGTAATTTAAAACCTATTTGGGACACCTTTTCTCAATTTCGTGGGCTTTTAAAGTGATATATATAAGCGTGGTTATGCACTTGAATGCACGGGCGTTTTTAAACCTTCCTCTGATTTTTGATTGGTCGCTTTCTCGCGCCATTTCGAAATAAGAGCCCTTTATTATGAGCAGCTGTCACTCATTCACCATATTGGGAAACTAAATACTAAATACTTTCATCTAAATACAAAACTAAACACATTGCTTTTTAACAATGCACTCTTGTTCAATGTATTCCCCGTCCAATGAACGTGTAGCTGGCTAATGACATCAGCATGTTGGCAATGGGAGAACTAGTCACTTTGCAAAAACCCAAACTCTTATTTCCAACATGTGTTTTTACATTCAGCTAAATGTAATGATGAGAACTGATTGATGATGACCTTATTGTTTTCCTTCAACAGAATACTAACCTGATAGTTTCCACATTTACCTTATAGAACGGTGAGTAACATGTGTTTGTAAACTATGCATGAGATATGCATGCATTGTGGAAATACTTCAGCACAGCCATAAAATATCAAATCAAAGTTTATTGATCACATATTTATATACGACTACAGCCCAGACACGATGCGATGACGTTCTTAGGGCGACAACACAGCAGAACAGACACAGAGGCCAGAATGTGTTCACATACAGGGACGCCACAGTCTCAAGTTATTCATGATTGGTCCCACATTTCCCTTGTCTGTGTGTTGACTTTAGTTTTAATGCCACGATGATGTGTATATGTTACAGTACATGTGGGAATACGGTACATGTGGGAAAACTAGGGTTAGGGTTAGGTGCTAGGGTGACTTGGTACATGCTGGCATGTCTAACCCTAAACCTTAACCCTAACCCTACCCCTAATCCTAACCCTAGCACCTAACCCTAACCCTAGCACCTAACCCTAGTTTTCCCACATGTACCATATTCCCACATGTACCGTAACATATAGAATTATAAGTTAACGCTTATTGAGCACAGTGATTCTACATCACTAGACCTTTTGCTAGCATATCAGCCCAATAGAGCTCGCTGGTTTTCTCTGTGTACCACATGTACAAAAGAAGAGATTTGGTGAGGCTGTATTCTCATTTTATACACCCAGATTGTGGAATGCACTGCCAGTTTACATTAGGGATGCAACCTCAGCAAATATGTTCAAGTCAAGACTAAAAACTCATCTTTTTAATACTGCCTTTAAATGACAAGGCCTAAATCATTAAATTACGATTAAATAATGATTGGAGCACTTTGAGCTGCAACGCTTGCAGGAAAAGCGCTATACAAATAAAAGGTATTATTATGATTATCACATAATGTGGTTCTTTCATCAGTCTTGATACCATCTCTCCAGGAGTTTGACCCCTGACCCCGGTGTGACATCATGTCACGGCGACCCCACGGCGACCTCCTGCTGGAGCACCTGCGTACGCAGCGCGAGAGCGACTTCCTGTGTGACATCACCGTCGCCGTGGGAGACGCTCGGTTCCGAGCGCACCGGAACGTCCTGGCGGCGTTCAGCAAGTACTTTTACGCCCGGCCCGACAAGGGCTGTGAGGTCATCGTCCTCGACCCCGACGACGTCGGCCAGCGCGCCTTCGAGACGCTGCTGGAGTTCATGTACAAGGGAGAGTTCTTCACTGACAGGTACACTGCAAAAATCAGCTCTCAAAAACAAGAAAAAAAGCAATCAAATGAGGGAATATTACTTAAAATAAGCACAATTATCTGCCGACAGAACAAGAACATTTTTCTACAAAACACTTGCCAAGATTTTCTTAAAACAAGTAACATAACATCCGACAAAAAACAAGCATATATCGCCTTGGTTTAAGATATTTAATACTTACTTAGATTTACTTTTTGCAGTGTACAAGGCAGACCATGATGCTTAACCGTTGCTCTTTAGGACAGAAAAGTATTGTCATTGCCCCTTTAACATGCTTATCGTTAGCCTCGTAGCATAATTGCCCTCAAGTCATATTTTGTCCAAATTGAGATATCTGCCTAACTCTACTCTCCTAACACTGCTGATTCACTGTGCATGATTGCCTACGATGCCATCAGCCTATCAGAATGCTTGTTACATTCCAAAATCACTATCTGCCCAAGTCATCTCTTTGACATAGGCATGTTTGACACTACATACAAAGATGGCTCGGCTGACCACAAG
Source organism: Nansenia antarctica (assembly GCF_963989245.1). Classification (NCBI taxonomy): domain Eukaryota; kingdom Metazoa; phylum Chordata; class Actinopteri; order Argentiniformes; family Microstomatidae; genus Nansenia; species Nansenia antarctica. Next base: position 9,648,234 of record NC_137687.1, on the reverse strand, counting down.
TGAAGCGTGACTTAGGCAATTGTGCTATGAGGCTAATGACATGATACACAATAGAAGGTGATTAACGATTATGCTAACCGTTCTGTCTGATGTTGTTGTTGTGCATTTGTTGTTTATTGTTGTTGTCGTTTCCATGGTGACAGTGAAGGATCAGAGGCTGTGCACAAAGCGGCGGTGTACCTGGGGATGTCGGAGTTGGAGCTGTACCTAGCCGAAACAAACCCTGGGACAGAGGCAGTGACGAAGGAGGAGGGGCGGGGGGCAGGGAGGGAGGAGGGGCGGGGGGCAGGGAGGGAGGAGGGGCGGGGGGCAGGGAGGGAGGAGGGGGGGGCAGAGAGGGAGGAGAGGGGGGCAGGGAGGGAGGAGAGGGGGGCAGGGAGGGAGGAGGGAGGGGCAGGGAGGGAGGCCGCCCCCGACACCACCCGCTCCCCTGCTGCGGCCATACTCCCCTCCCCCCCCGCCCCTCCCAGCCTCGGGGTTGCACCCCCTTCCTCCGTGTCCTCTGTGTCAGTAGACAAGAACGGGGGGGAGGAGGGAGAGAAGAAGGAAGAGGAAGGAGAGAAGAAGAAGAAGGAGAAGGAAGAGGAGGATAGAGGGAAGAAGAAGAAGAGGGAGAAGGAGGAGGAGAGAGATCCGGAGTACGTCCCTCCCGTCCCCGGCGCCGCCCAGAGAGGAGGAGGGAAGAAGAGGGTCCGCAAGCCCAAGATGGCATTCGACGACCCGAACTACGCGCCACAGACTACCATCGCTAAGAGGCCCCAAACGGCCATATGGGGCGGGGCAGGGAGGGGGAGGGGCAGGGGCCGGGGCAGGGGGAGGGGCAGAGGCAGAGTGAAGGCAGAACAGCTGCCGTCGTCGGTCCCGGAAACTCCCCCTGGTGGCGTTTCGGAAACCCCCGGCGGCGAAAAAGAAAAAGACACTTCGGCAGCGGCGGACCCGAGTCCGTCGTCGGGGGAACCGCCCGCCAAGAGGGGGAGAGGCCGAGGGAGGGGGAGGGGGAGGGGGAGGGGGAGGAGTAAACTGAAGGAGAACCTCTTGAGCGACGGGGAAAAAGGAGAGGAGGGAGAGGGGGGAGGAGAGGAGGGAGA
>NC_137687.1:9622146-9644646 GCF_963989245.1 Nansenia antarctica | reverse complement strand
ACCGCCGATCTACCGACCTTGCAATCATTAGACACCGACTCTACCTCCTGCGCCACAGCCGCCCCCACACTCGGGAATACCGGTTGAATTTTTCAAACCTTCTATCATTCCATTAAAGAACATTGTTTGTTCCGCTGCAGGTCGGCCAGCGGTGGAGTGTGAGCTGTGTGGGAACACCTTCGCCAGCAAGCAGAACCTGAAGAAGCACATGGAGAGGGCACACCCCGGTGAGCTGCTGTCTGTCTGTCTGGGTCAATTATATAGGGTTTCTCAACCTACTGTATACAAACAATGGACTGAAAAAAAGAACAGACAAGTTGATGTAGTGATGTGTGTGTGTGTGTGTGTGTGTGTGTGTGTATGTGTCTCTGTGTGTGTGTGTGTGTGTCTGTGTGTCTGTGTGTGTGTGTGTGTCTGTGTGTCTCTGTGTGTGTGTGTGTGTGTGTGTGTGTGTGTCTGTGTGTGTGTGTCTCTGTGTGTGTGTGTCTCTCTCTCTCCAGGTCCACCACCAGACACCCCTGGGGGTTTCTTCCCCTTCAACATCCCCCTGGACCACCAGGGCCTCATCTCCCGAATGCCCCCCAGCCCTGAACGTGAGCCCCCCAACCCCGACCCCGCCACCTCTAACCCCGCCACCTCTGACCCCGCCACCCCTGACCCTGACCCCGCGACCCCCGACCCTGAGATCAGCTCTGATCACCCTGAGATCAGCTCTGATCACCCTGAGATCAGCTCTGATCACCCTGAGATCAGCTCTGAGAGCCTCCGAGCTCTAGTAGAACAGCTACAACCAAGCTCCCCAGCCCAGAACCTGGAGCAGATAATCATCATCAGGACCATCGACAACAACACTCAACCTTGAACTCGGACTAAAAATCAGTGTACAAACGGCAACTTCCATCAATCAAACTCCCCAACTCTTGGAAACAGGGTGAAGATGTGTAACTAACTGTCAATCAGACGACAGTCGACCCACCGGTTGTATCTGAACCCTCCTGATTGAGGTGTGATCGCCTGACTGTCACTCAGCGCCCCCCCCCCACACACACATCTCAGAGTAGTGCCTGTCCCTTCTCTCTCAGGGTTGGAGTGAACGGGATCCATTAGGAAGGATATACACAGAAAGCAATGGAGGCAGAAATCTGATGATTAGGGTCATTGTGATGCGTAGAATGGAATGAGGAATGGCGGCAAATGTGTGTTACGTGTGTGTGTTACGTGTGTGCCCGTGGATTACAATGAGCCTGTCCTCTGATTTCTCCCTGTAAAGAATGGATCAGACTGAAATCATATATATATATATACACAAACACACACACACACACACACACACATATGCAAACGTTTTAGAACACCTTAATTTTTCCAGTTTCTAGTGAAATGTTGCTAAGATGTCGTACAAATCACTCAATAAGTTGAATTGAGTCCATCTCAATGCAAGGATAATAGTTTATGTAATTCTGGAATTAATCGTTTTTATAGGGTCTCTGATTAGCGTTAATTAAGCATGAATTACACAGTGTGGATCAGGTTGTCATGACAAACTGGGCAAGTAAGAGAGGAACAAAACTGCTCGGTCATGCGACCCTGAAGCCTGGGGAGACAGAAAAAGTTGAATGGTGTTGAGGAGAAAGCACAGTCGATGGGACAAGATCATCTGTCACTCTACAAAATGTATCTATAACCAAGTGGCCGAAAAGAATGCAGTTTCTGCAGTATTTCTCGTGTGAATAACAGTGGTAGTAGCTACATCATGTTGTGTGTATATTTGTCACCGGCAGGGACTGGGGAGTTTGACAGGATCAAGAGAAAATTGTGACATTTGCTGATTTTTTTATTTATTTAAATAAAAACTAAAAAAATGGAGGTGTTCTAAAAACGTTTGACCAGTAATGTAAGATATATACTGTATATATAATTGTGTGAATCATCTGGGTGATTTCGAGTCATTTAGGAGAAAGATAATGTGATAAATGTCCAGGTACTAATCATTTCCCTCACCCTCTTAGTCGGATGGGCTTGTCTAGATCCAGATACTTTAAATCGATTTTATTTTTGATCAGCATATAGTTTGACAAGATAGCAGCAGAGGATATGCTTAATGCACACACATCTGAGAACCTGCATCAATGCACCACACCTGTGAGCACAGACCAGGACACCAGTGGGCTCTTTCATTTGAGAAAATCTATCCATAGAGCTTTTATTGTTTATCAAGTTTTGATTGTTTTTAAAATATGATTGGCCAACCGATTGTATGCCTTCTTTATATTCTCCTGAACTGCAGTTCACAGTGTTGACATTCAGAAGGATGTGAAAACAGCCCCGTTCCCAAGCCCTTACCATGTGTTATCTGAAGAGGCCTGTCTTACCATGTGTTATCTGAAGAGGCCTGTCTTACCATGTGTTATCTGAAGAGGCCTGTCTTAATGGCGTCATACGTTGAAGGATCTTAAAATGTTTCCTACTACGGACCTTTTCCTGGATCGGGTATGAAAGTGGTAGGCTCTTGGGGTTGTTTCTGGACATGCCAGGCTACTGTTATTCCAACATTTCATCTGCAATGCTTTAAATACATGTTTGAATGAATGAGATGGTGGATATTAAATGACAGTTGGTGTTTTTTTATGCAACCGGCTTATATTTTGTGTGATTCTTTGGCATCCTTTTCAAATGGATACTTATACATACTTGTCAAGTTGATACTTATATTTGACAATATTCTGAGTAATACAATTATTCAGGGGTTTTCCTGCCATGACAGAGGAGAGAGGGAAGGACTTTTAATCAGAAATATTTTTGGGGGACTTCTATTCAGAAATATCTTTTTTGGGACTTTTATTCTGCAATATTTTTGGGGGGACTTTTATTCTGCAATGTTTTTTCAGACTTTTATTCTGAAATATTTATTTTCTGACTTTTATTCAGAAACATTTTTGGGGGGACTTTTATTCTGAAATAATTTTTTGCACTTTTATTCTGAAATGTAAAAAAAATCGGACTTTTATTCTGAAATATTTTGGGGGGGACTTTTATTCTGAAACACTTTGGGGGGGGACTTTTATTCAGAAATATATTTTGGGGGACTTGACAGCTTGATGGTGATAGTTAGCTCTACAGGACAGACAGTTTGATGGTGATATCTCTACACGACTGACAGTTTGATGGAGACTCCATGATGACTCGTGATGTCTCGTGCTCCTCAGGTGTGTCATCGCAGAAGTGTCCCGTGTTTGGATGGAACTCCCCTCGTAAACACATTGGCTGTGTTCCAAAATGTGTTCTTGCACCCTATCTAGAACGTGTACCGTACGGTCTAGAAAGAGTTCAAGAACCCATTTTGGAACACAGCCATTATTAACTCTGTAGTTAATATCATATAATGTTTTTCTAAAACTATTTATGTTCTCTGTAATACCCTAGTAACACTTCACCCTACTGAGCTGTACAGGGCTGGCCAGGTTCTGCATTCACCACTTGCTGCAACAAGTGCTGTAAAGGACAATGTGAAAGGAAAATATCGGAAGCAGCAAAGTATGGTCGGGGTCACCTCATCTGGGTGTACAAGCCCCTCTGTGACCTTCAGTGTACATTATGTGTTTGGTATTTCAATGGGCTGTTGTATCTGCTCAGTGCTGGCTCTCCGCTGGTGGAATGAGCTTCCCACGGCTGTCAGAACTGCAGTCACTACCCATCTTCCGTCAGAGACTGAAGACCTCCATCTCTTCAGGCTACACCTTAACTGCTCCTCCTGAGACGTCTACTACCCCCCAGCACTGTGTCTCCTGAGACATCTACTACCCCCCAGCACTGTGTCTCCTGAGACATCTACTACCCCCCAGCACTGCGTCTCCTGAGACATCTACTACCCCCCAGCACTGTGTCTCCTGAGACATCTACTACCCCCCAGCACTGTGTCTACTGAGACATCTACTACCCCCCAGCACTGTGTCTCCTGAGACATCTACTACCCCCCAGCACTGTGTCTCCTGAGACACCTGCTTTCCCCCTATACTGTATACCTATACTAAGATGTCTACTTCCCCCCCATGTACTGTTTCTCAAGTGCCTATTTAATATATATATATATATATATATATTTAAAATATCTTTCTTCTATCACGACGACTGCCAATGGCCCCTGGCCTGAGCTAAATGACTCTTCCTGCTACGACTGGTGAATTGCCGATTCACTTGCTTAGTCAAACGCATCGATTGTAAGTCGCTTTTGGAAGGCCTCTTTGGAAGGCCTCTGCTAAATGCAAAAAATGTAAATGTAAGTGCATTCCAAGATAGAAAAGATTTTACATTTGACAAGAAACTGGACAAAAAAAAACACACAAGTGCATTTGTTCCAAATGTATTTACCGGTAGTTAGATTCCACTGAAAGCTGCTGACAGCACAGCGCACACAGAGCACTCTGTTCCCCCCTCCCTGTCTTTAGCATATAGAAACCAGACCGGGGGCTTGTTCAGGAGGGTACAACACAACAGAGCGTTCAGATAGAAACGCAACCGACGTCCGTCTACGTCTTTAATTTTGCAACCCAGCAGTAGTGCACCAAACTGAATAAGCCCCCAGTTCTGCTTTGGGAATCTCTGGGGAGGGGATACTCTTCAAACCCCCAGCCCCCCCCCACACCCTACTCCCCCCCCCCCCCCCCCCCCCCCAGGAGCTGTATCTCAGTGGTCTAAAGTGGCCTCCTCTCTGTCTCTCCACTCCTTCATCTGCACCCGTCTAATAAAAACACAGGTTCAAAGCAAGCGGGCCTAATGCCACAAACCGACACTTTTCACCGATGATGATGTGAGATGTGGTGCAGATGAAGGAGAGGAGACAGAGTCAGGAGGCCACTGTAGACTATTGAGACGCACCCCTTTCCATTCCTCCCTCCCCTCCCTAGGTCGGCTGCTGCATTGTATGAAAAGAGTGTGGTGATGATGGGTGTATCTTCTGGTCTGCAGGAAGGTCGCCAGGTCGGTGACACACACTTCTTCTTCTTCTTGATTGGTTCCTCAGTCATCGTCCACCGTGGGTGTGATGGTCACGCCCCTCCTGATCTGGCCCCAACCAATCAGACTGCAGAGGGGGGGGGGGGGGGGGGAGAGAACCAATCACATATGAGTATGATGAGGAACAATAAAGGGATTATAAACAGTAGGCCGTGGCCCGAATTGCTCATAGCGTGACATGTTTAGTAGCCTTTTTCAATATTGTTAGCCTCATAGCATAATTGCCTGAGTCATACTTTGTCCAAATTGAGATATCTACCTCTAACTCTACTCTCCTAACACTGCTGATTCACTGGGCATTATTGCCTATGATGCCATCAGAATGCTTACATTCCAAAATCACTATCTGCCCAAGTCATCTCTTTGACATAGGCGTTTTTGACACTACATACGGTACAAAGATGGCTCGGCTGACCACAAGTGAAGTTAGGCAATTATGCTACGAGGCTAACGATATGAGTATGATGAGGAACAATAAAGAGTTATTTATTGTTAAATAACGAGTTCTAGGGTAGAGTTCTAAACCGTAGGCCGTGGCCCGAATGCTCATACTGAGGAGTGAGTTGTACCCACTTCAGCCCTGAAACCAGGTGCCCCTAGGACAGTGGTTCTCAAACCTCTCCTCGGGGACTCCCTCTCAGAGACATCTTTGTACTTGATCAGTTGAATCAGGCGCGGCTGGGGGTCCCCGAGGAGGTTTGAGAACCACTGCCCTAGGAGATTAATATAGTTGTATTGTATTATACCCCCCTCCCCACACCCACACACACACACACTCACCGCCAATGTTTCTCCACACGGCGACTGAGCGCGATCTTCTCTCCGACCTCCGTGCACACAGGGTTGGTCAGGACTATCTTGGCCAGATCGGCCTTGACGGCGCTCACGCGGCCGCCGGTCGACAGCGAGCCGATGTTCACCATCAGCACCTCGTTCTTGGACAGCTTCTGGACCTGCGGGGCAAATAAAATGGTAGATGGTAAATGGACTGCACTTATATAGCGCCTTTATCCAAAACCGCACGGTGTACTTCCTAGAAGAGTCTCGTAGCCAAGAAAAACTGCAAAATAGCTTTATACTAGCTTATCCTGATGTGATTTTGAAAACGTCAGGATCCTGGGTGGTAGAACGCACGTATCTAGGAAAAGTCATGAAAGGAGGGTACTGAAATTACAGGTCAAATGACCCCACCCATGGCTTTTCTAGTGTTAACAGAAGGTGGGCAGAAAATTCTAATGATCTTCAAAATTAATTTCAGAATTGATCGGGGGGAATCTTTAAACTTTTCTTTTGTGTGTGTGAATGTGTCTACTACTACCAAGGCAGGCATTCTCCGCTGCCGCCGCCACATCCATCGAGGCTCCCAGCAACATCAACACCGGACTCTACACCACCCCCCCCTCCCCGTTCGCTGACTCTGTGTTCCATGTTACTTGTTGTTGTTGCTTGTTGTTTTTTTGTGTCTCCCCATGTGTGTCCTATATTGTCAGCGTCTTTGAGCCTTGGAAAAGCGCTATATAAATTGAATTAATTATTATTATTATTATTATACTACGGACTGAAGAGAACAACAACAAAACCACCGGAGTATTATGATAGAACAGTTCTGCTTTAAAAGACTACAAGTCCCAAGATGCACTGCTGCCCAGTGCCCACCTTGGCGGCCTTCTTGTCTCCCTCCGTGCGGACTCCCAACAGCCTCCTGAGCAGGAAGTAGGAGATCTCCAGCTCTGTGAAGATCTCTGGCAGCGCCCCGACCGCGCCCAGCACCTGACCCACCATGCGGTCAGCTCTGCACAGCGTGGGGTCGATCTTGGTGCCCACACCTGGAACACACACACACACACACACACACACACACACGACACACACACACAGACACACAGACACACACAAACACACACGACACAGACACACACGACACAGACCCAGATTAAGCCATGCAAACTGGACAGCACTTTCTACAGATACCCTCCTCCTCTCACACGGTCTTCAGTCCACGACTGCCTAGGCTTAATTTATGTCAGGGAAACTAGCCCCTACAGTTCTACGACACACACACACACGACACACTTACCGATAAGGCCTCCGGGTGCAGCGTACTGCAGGTCGTTGTGTTCGGCGAACAGAGAGACGATCTTGGAGAAGATGGGTTTACACATCAGCTTCCCCTCGTGGTCCTTAGACACGATGCCTGGACGCACCTCCAGCTCCTGGCCCACCTGGGAGGGAGGGAGGGAGGGAGAGAGGGAGGAAGGGAGGGACAGGTCAGTAGAAGTTGAGCTTCGAGAAGAAGTTCCCTGCTAACTTCTTTGTCAATATTGTGAACCAACTGCATCACCTAGAACAAATTACTCACACTGCCAGGCTCCAAAAAGAACTGGGGAAAATTGTGTATATTTAGCTAATATGTCTGATTCTCCATGACCATCATCACCATGTTTTTGTACAACATGTAACAATGTATGTTATATTGGATAAACTCTATATTGATTTAATTTGACTATCCCATGACCTCACATTTGCTTTGTGTTTCTTTTTTTCTTTTTATACTATTGTGTTATGTTTGTAAAGTAGCTCTATCTGTTTGAGTGTTTCTTATGCAGTGAAGTGAAAATGTTCATAAATGTAAAAAAAAAGTAGCGAGTGTCTCTGCTCTGAGCCGGGGGGTTGGGGGGGTTGCGAGCCTCACCTTGAGCACGCCTTTCAGGATACTGCCTCCTGCCACGCCCCCTTTCAGGTCGTCCACCTCGCAGCCTGGCTTGTTCACGTCGAATGATCGGATCACTGGAACACACACACACACACATATATATAAAATGTATAATGTGCGTGTATTTGTAAGTGTTTGTTTGTTTGTTTATTAGGATACCCATTAGCTAACAACGTGACATTAGCTACTCTTCCTGGGGTCCGACAAAAGTGTGTGTCTGTGTCTGTGTGTGTTAGGGCTTTTACACCGGCAAAGAACCGTGCCGGTTCGCGTTCGCAAACCAAGTCTGGAACCGGCCGGCGCGTTCAGACCGAAGCTCAATTGGTTCGAAACCTGAAAAGTTGGTTCGCAGCGGGCACCAAAAAATAGTGGTTCTCAAGTGAACCAAAAACGCGAACCGTGACGTCGTCAGAGGGTGTGTCATATTCTAGGCTGCAGAGACCAGCAAGGAGGAAGTAGACAACATGTAATCTAATCTAAATCTAATCATTAGTGATCAAAAACAATATCAAAAGTGTCATTATTCTCTCTATCTTCCTCACATGCTCAGCAAACACACACACGCACACGCTCGCGGACATGCGCGAACGCGAATTTCGTAATGCCAGTAATGGAGCAGCTGATTAGTAAAAGAACGCATATAGAAAGTGTCTTTTGTTTTGTTTCACAGAAAATTGTGTTTATTTCAGATACTGTAGTGGAAGATATTATCCTCTTTTCCAGTGAATTGTTTTGTTTATCCCGCCCCTTCATCACCCAGCGTTGATGCCGCGGATGGTTCAGGTTACACTGGTATGAACGCGGGCTCATTCGCCAGACAGCACCAAGGTTCAGAGGTTTCCGAACGCGAACCGGCACGGTTCTTTGCCGGTGTGAAAGCCCTATCTGTGTGTGTGTGTGTGTTCTTACCGATGAGCCTGGGCTCTGAGGTGAAGTCTCTGATGGGCACGGGGATCTTCTTGACGATGTACTCACACACCACCTCGATGTTGTACTTCAGCTGGGCCGAGATGGGAATGATGGGGGCGCCTTCCGCCACCGTGCCTGCAGGGAGGGAGGACAGGGTTACAACACACACACACACAAGTTCGGTTCAGGTGGAGACTTCACAGATGAGATGGTCACACACACACACACACACACACACACACACACACACGGCGTAGAGGTATCCAACATCACTGCTTTAGGGTTAGTGATAATCTGATATTACTAGCAATATGGCAACACTCTGAATAAAGCTATCCAGCCATTATAACAGGACCACCAGGACACGAATGTATTCTCAGAGCATCTCCTGACAGTATGCACCAATCACAGCCTGCCTCCTCCTCCAGTGTTGGCTCTCCTATCAGATTACTGTATGACACATAAAACCACGTCTTCGCCAAAGGAAACTTCTCAACTCTGCATTTGTGCAAATCGAGCCGGTTACTCAGCACAGACATCTAGATTCTAGAACACAACGCATTCCCAGAGGTTCTGGAACACCACGGTATCCCCAGAGGTTCTGGAACACCACGCATCCCCCAGAGGTTCCGAGACACGCACAGTACCAAATCCTGAGGACACGGGACTCACTCCACCGCAGAGCACGACCGTTTTTATCTCTTCACCCGCAAATTAATTAATTGCCATTTAGCAGACGCTTTTAATCCAAAGCGACTTACAATTATGAGTTACAGGGACATTCCCCCTGGAGTAAATGAGGGCTAAGGGCCTTACTGAAGGGCACACTAGTGGTGGTGTGGTTTCAAGCGGGATTTGAATTCACAACCTTCCGATCACCAGTCCAACTTGTCCACTAGACCACCACTACCCACCATGGTATGCACCATTTGCATGTAAACAGTGTCTCGAGGAAAGGGGGAGGGACCGTCACTCTCACTCACAGACACACACAGTTAAACGTGTTGAGGAAGCGGCCATGGTGAGTGTGTGTGTGTACGTACCCTGGACCAAGGTGAGTGTGTGTGTGTGTGTGTGTGTACGTACCCTGGACCAAGGTGAGTGAGTGTGTGTGTGTACGTACCCTGGACCAAGGTGAGTGTGTGTGTGTGTGTACGTACCCTGGACCAAGGTGAGTGAGTGTGTGTACGTACCCTGGACCAAGGTCAGTGAGTGTGTGTAGTGTACGTACCCTGGACCAAGGTGAGTGAGTGTGTACGTACCCTGGACCAAGGTGAGTGAGTGTGTGTACGTACCCTGGACCAAGGTGAGTGAGTGTGTGTACGTACCCTGGACCAAGGTGAGTGAGTGTGTGTACGTACCCTGGACCAAGGTGAGTGAGTGTGTGTACGTACCCTGGACCAAGGTCAGTGAGTGTGTGTGTGTACGTACCCTGGACCAAGGTGAGTGTGTGTGTGTGTGTACGTACCCTGGACCAAGGTGAGTGTGTGTGTGTGTGTACGTACCCTGGACCAAGGTCAGTGAGTGTGTGTACGTACCCTGGACCAAGGTGAGTGAGTGTGTGTACGTACCCTGGACCAAGGTGGATGTGTGTACGTACCCTGGACCAAGGTGAGTGTGTGTACGTACCCTGGACCAAGGTGAGTGTGTGTACGTACCCTGGACCAAGGTGAGTGTGTGTGTGTGTACGTACCCTGGACCAAGGTGAGTGAGTGTGTGTGTGTGTGTGTGTGTGTGTGTGCGTGTGTGTGTGTGTGTGTGTGTACGTACCCTGGACGAAGGCCAGGATCTGCTCATACTGCTCCTTGGCCTGGCTCTCCTTGACCAGGTCGATCTTGTTCTGCAGGATCAGGATGTGCTTCAGCTTCATGATCTCTATGGCAGCCAGGTGCTCTGAGGTCTGGGGCTGGGGACATGACTCGTTACCCGCTAGAGTGGGGGGAGAGAGAGGGGGGGGGGGCAGAGGGGTGTCATTAATCACTCCACTGCCATGCACCCAAATACATCATGGACATGCTTGTAAGACACACACCAGGTAGACCCCTGAGGTCCACTGGCACTGAACTCCTGACGGTCCCAGAAGCCAGGACCAGGAGGTATGGAGAGACAGCGTTCAGTATATATGCTCCCAGACTGTGGAACACCCTACCTGAGAGCCTGAGATTGTCCAAAACGCTGGAAACATTTCAGCGAGACCTCAAAAGCTACTTATTCAATCTGGCCTTTTAAATGCCCATCTTAGTTGTCGCTTTATCTTCTTTGCTCTTTGTGAAGCGCATTGGGTCACATTTAGTGAGAAATGCGCTGTACAAATAACATTTGATTTGATTTGATTAAAGTGAAGAACCATGAGAGCAGGGGGATTGTGTTCAGTATCGCACAACATCGAAACATTTTTTGTGGAAAAATAAATCAAAATGAGTGTTCTTGTTTTGACATTTCAGGCAGTGCCTCCGTCTCCATTTCAACACGTTACATCCGGATCGTTCCCGCTGAACGGCAGCCTGGTTCTGTGCTGTAATTCCATCAGGCTCAACGGATCCGTTTACTGACGCGGAGGTCAGATGGAGACTACAGAAGAAAGAGACGACTACAGCAAGTCCCCCCGGTCGCCGTGGTGATACCGATCACTATGACCAGGAACCACTGTAAAGCCAGACACCAGGCTAGACCATAATAAAAAAACACCTCACATTTAACGACAAGTCAAGCCAAATCGTACTGAACTGGCAATCGGTATAGTGGATGAGCCTGCCTGTTGGTGATTGGCTGGTGAGCATACTGGCTGGTGGTTATTATTCAGAGCCTGCTGGCTGGTGATTGGTGGTTATTATTCAGGGGGCGCGCCTCACCGATAAGGAGCAGGGCCGCGTCCATGACCGCGGCTCCGTTCAGCATGGTGGCCATCAGGATGTCGTGACCGGGACAGTCCACGAACGACACGTGTCTGACCAGGGTGGAGAAGGAGAGAGAGAGAGAGAGAAGGAGAGAGAGAGAAGGAGAGAGAGAGAGAGAGAAGGAGAGAGAGAGAGAGAGAAGGAGAGAGAGAGAGAAGGAGAGAGAGAGAGAGAGAGAGAGAGAGAGAGAGAGAGAAGGAGAGAGAGAGAGAAGGAGAGAGAGAGAGGAGAAGGAGAGAGAGAGAGAGAGAAGGAGAGAGAGAGAGAGAAGGAGAGAGAGAGAGAGAGAGAGAGAGAGAGAGAGAGAAGGAGAGGGACAGAGAAAGGAATGTTACCATCAGAAAGCACAAGTGATGATCCCACTAAGGGATCCACTGACAGCAGCAAGAGGTCACAGGAGTGACTGTCTCTGACTCTGGCCTTGTTTACACATGCATCCTTCCCTCTTCCCTTCCTGGAAGTGACCACTGATCTGATACGGCTGAGTAAAAGCCAGGTCCCCCCCCCCCCCCCCCATCATTTTCACCAAATCAGCGATTACGTCAAGGGAGGAATGTTAGGCTAGCTTTTCGGACATTTGAATGAGGCTCCCTCCTACTCTGTGCCTAGTGCCCCCCGTGCCCAGGCCAGTCAGTGTGTCTCTCTCTCACCTGACCAGTTTGAAGTTGCCCCTGGTGCCGGGGATGTCTGTGGGGAACTCATCAGGAGTGCTGCTGCCACACGACCTGTAGCATTCTGGCCTGGGACAGCTGGGGTCGTCCAGCTTATACACCTGGAGGGAGGCAGGTCGGGAGAGAGGGAAGGAGGGAGGCAGGGGAAGGAGAGGAGGGGAGGGAAAGGAGAGGGGAGGAGGAAAGGAGAGGAGGCAGGGGGAGGCAGGGGGAGAGGAAGAAAAATATGAGGGGGAGGTACAAAGTGTCACACAGGTCAGTAGAGGGACATCACCCATCTGATCTGAAGGCTAGGTTGGGCTTTCACACATTCTGGCGGTCCTGATTCCTTTAGATCTGAAAACAATGAAGTGGCGGGGAGCCCAGAGTCGTTTCTGGACCGGGCCTGAACAACGAGCAGAAGGCCAGCATCACACCGGCCTACAGGGTTACCTAGGGTTACCGGGTTACCTAGCTGCTTACCTTGGCGTTGGCATAACCTAGTTTGATGGTGATGTTCCTCTCCAGCTCGTTCTTAAACCTGACAGTGTGCACGCCCGAGATGGCCTTCACCACTGTGGACTTGCCGTGAGCCACATGACCGATGGTGCCTAAAGAGGGTCGTAGAAAAACGGTAGATAGCACAGGTCAGAAAGGGTACGTTTGCTAGAGGGGTAAGAGAGGAAAAGGGTAAGTTGTTATTAACTTTCTATTATTATTATTATTATCGGGGGAATATCATTCTGTTCTCTCACCGATGTTGATGGTGGCCTGTCTGCTAATGATCTCTTGAGAGAGAGGAGTCAGTTTCGACACGTCCTGATGAAAGTACACCACACAGAGAGAGAGAGAGAGAGAGAGAGAGATAGTCATCATTAGTGAACACACAACATACATTATTTACCTATATTTTACTGTCTACTACATCAAGTCAATCAGGGGGGGGGGGGGGGGGGGGGGAAGAAAAAAACACAAAAAATGACAGCCATTGAAAACAGTCACTGATGTTGTTATAGCCTACATATCCGTTGTCCTATGAGCAACAGACCCTCAGTATCTATTCTATTCTATTGTAAAGAGCTTGGGGATGCTGCGAGGTGACGCACTGAAGGGCGATCAGGTGACAGTGCCATGGCAACCTCTCTCCCATTCAAATCAATAAAAAAACCATTGACTTCGGCAAAATGTATAAGTGACAAGATATAAAGTATATTTATGGGAAACCGTGCGCAATAGCTAATAACTATCATGCCTAACAAGTCGTGACGTTAGAATTATAAGGTTCTATCTCCATTTTTGTCAAAATTGAGTTTTTTACATAATCTGATCCATTAGGTGTTTATTAATGCCTGTGTGGTGTTATTCTTAAAATGTTGACATTTTTGAGTTAGTAATTAATAAAATACAAAGGTTCCATCTCACAGAACATAATGGAATGTAAAAACTTTGACGCTCAATATCTCTGAACCTACCCTAAACGGAGATAGAACCTTCTCATCCTAAACGGAGATAGAACCTTCTCATTCTAAACGGAGATAGAACCTTATCATTCTAAACGGAGATAGAACCTTATCATTCTAAACGGAGATAGAACCTTCTCATTCTAAACGGAGATAGAACCTTATCATTCTAAGCTCACGAAGTGCTAAGCTAAATAAACGGTTCAGGTGTGTTTCAAGGCTGTCATGTAGTAAGTATTGCGACACAGACACATTTCCTGTCCAACATCATTGGCATTACATTGTCAGGCCAGCTGATCTGATAGCAAGAACCTGGACAGACAGCTGTTCATATTTGACCAACTAACTACATGTAAAACAACCCGATGCACTGCTCAGCTGGAGGTCACTATTATGACGGCTCTCAATGTGAGTCAATGTATTGGTGAAATAACTGCTAAAATCAGATACGCAACTAGTGAGAAAGGTTGTGACATCTACCTAAAGGGACAACTCACAATAATTCCCAATAGGAAATGATTTATAACAGGTTTTGAGAATGACTGTTGCTGAAATGCATTATGAGAATGGCTGATGTTTAGACAGATGGGGGGGGTGGAGAGATGTAATTGCTGGAATTTCTTGGAATATCCTATTTCAGTAGCATTGAATGTTGCTTAACACATGCAAATGAAAGTAATTTTCCATTTGGATTTGTAATCACAAGGTTACAAAAAACAACTCACTTTTGACAAAAATTGAGATAGAACCTTATAATTCTAACGTCACGAGTAGCTTTGCTTAGCCCAGGCTACTGGCCATCATGTGCCGGGTCAGAACCACCTTTCCTGGCCTCGGAAACGACCCGATCGTTCGTGTTTCTTCCTCCACTTCAGCGTGAACACTATAGTTCTCCATAGTGTTTGTTAAGAAAGATATAAATATAAACACTTACCAGGGTTTTGAGATCTTGTCTAGAAAGATGAGGCTGGCCCAGCGTGATCCCAGAGTCGTCACCCGCCATCTTGAACGAAAAAGGGATTTTTAGTACGCCGCAGCGATCGCCTGAATCATTTAATAGATATTATATTTCCCTCCTGGGGGTTTATTTATCTTGTTTTTACCTATTATATTTGTGGTGTGAAATTGTGTGTTTTTAAATTGAAATAGCTGTTTTTATATAGTTTTTTATATATATGTTTTTACCTATTGTACTTGTAAAGCACTTTGACGTAAAGTGCTATATAAATAAAGTTAATTATTATTATTATTATTATAGGTTTTCCCGGCAGATATCAGATATCAGACATAGACTTCTGATTATCTAACACTGTCAGACAAGACAAAAAACGTATGATGTTGACGACGAATGAATCAAAGATAAAGGGGTCCTTTCGTGATGGATGATGCAATATTCTGATTCTGATACAAGCCTCTTTTTTGGGTTAATAACTACTACTGCTGTGTGTCGGTAGTGTAACGCTGTTTGTAAGCGAGGTGTATTATTGTATGGAAGTGGTTTTGTCTGACTTCTCATTCATAAAAGAGGAAAGAAAAAAACTTCTGGTACATGTGTCCGGTCCGTCCTTTCGTGATGACGTCACGCAACATTTCTCATTTGTAGTTTTGTAGTTTTTTTTTGTAGTTTTCCCCCATATTTTTTCTTTTATTCAGGCCCTATGACTGGGGGACTGGGGGCAATAGTTTTTCCTTTCCTGGAGTTATTTGTACACAAAGTAGCTTTCTCCTCTCAATCCTTCCCCTTGCACTAAGTTCTCACAGGACTCCCAGGAGAGGTGAACATTTAACAACACCTTCACTCAGCATCTCCAGATGAGGCTACAGAAATACAAGTAGTTACATTTGCTTGCACCTCCTATCCATCTGTATATGTATGCATTATTTCTCAAGGTAATATAGAAGTCAGGGTATTTTTTTGATATTTTATTAAGGATCCCCATTATCCTTGTGCCGTAGCAACTAGTCTTCCTGGGGTCCACACATAAAACACATAAGTAACAATCATCAACAACAATCAGTCTGTACTACAAAAATTATACATAATTCAGCATTGTGCAATGAACTACCAAACTAAGTGATAGATGAAAAAGAAAATACAGGGTCCACCTTGTCTCTCATCCACTGGCCTACATAACGGCCTCCATCCATCCACCTTCCTCTAGTGGGATAGACACGAGACAGCCAGGTGGGGCAGGTGTGTGGGGGTGCTGAGCCTGAGGGTGTGTGAGGCTGTGGATCTTCTACTCCACTGGGAGGAAAATGAAGGCTCTTCAAGTGATACAGGGATCCTAACCCTAACCCTTACTGATGGGGGGGGGTTTGGCTAAATGCCAAAAATGTCAACGTAAATCATAAATGATCAATGGACTGCACTTATATAGCGCCTTTTTCCAAAGCGCTTTACAACGGCCTCCCATTCACACACCCATTCACACACCAATGGCGGCAAGCTACCATGCAAGGCGCCGGGCCCGCTCACTGGGAGCAATTTGGGGTTCAGTGTCTTGCCCAAGGACACCTCGACATGTGGCCAGCCGGGGCTCGAACCACCGATCTGCCAACCATGCGATCATTAGACGGCGGCTCTACCTCTGTCTCTACCTCCTGCACCACAGCCGCCCCGAAATCATCATCATCCTCATCCTCATCCTCATCCTCACCATCACCATCATCAGGCAGGCCTTTTCAAATCAACCAGATAATGTCAGCTAAGACAGACAGGCTGTCATTCCTAAATCGCTTCAGATCAATAACCATGATCTCATCAAATCAGTAAGGCAAGGCAAGGCAAGGCAAATTTCTTTGTATAGCACATTTCATACAACAGGGGCAATTCAAAGTGCTTTACATACATTATTTAAAAATACAGCAAGAGGAGCATAAGAAAATAAAAATTACAATGAATAAAAGCAAATATAAGAAGTAAATAGATAAAACATTTAAAAAGACAATAGTTAATGGAAAAAATACATTGATAGAAGTGTTTGTGTTTAATCATAACTGGTGCAAAACATGAAGGTTTTTAGCTTAGATTTAAATATTTTAAGGGTTTGGGCCTGTTTGATCTCTTCAGGGAGTTTGTTCCAGGAGCATGCAGCAGCGTGACTGAAAGCTGCTGCACCGTGTTTTGTTTTCACTCTTGGAACGATTAGCTGATTAGTCTCAGCTGACCTTAGGGACCTTGCGGGAATATAGGGTGGGAGGAGATCTGATATGGATTTTGGTCCAAGACCATTTTGTGATTTGTATGTAATTAGGAGGATTTTGAATTCAATTCTCTGAGAGACTGGTAGCCAGTGCAGGGATCTCAGGATAATGTGTTCAAATTTCTTTGTTTTCGTTTGTCAGTAGTGACAACAACACTCATGATTTGATGATGATGATGATGACTAGAGCTCTAAAAAAAGCTCTGTATGGTCCAGGTCCACTGCACCCAAAGAGGATCCTCTCTCTCTCTCTCTGTCTCTCTGTCTCTCTCTCTCTCTCTCTCTCTCTCTCTCTCTCTCTCTCTCTCTCTCCCTCCCTCTCTCTCTCCCTCCCTCTCTCTCTCCCTCCCTCTCTCTCTCCCTCCCCCTCCCTCCCTCCCTCCCTCCCTCCCTCCCTCTGTCTCTCTCTCTCTGTCTCTCTCTCTCTCTGCTGCACTGAGTTCCGTCCGATCGGGCTGTGACATCTCAGGAAATGACGCCAGTGCAGAGAGGAGAATAATATGGCGTCTGCAGTGGCCATGGATGTGGTGGATAAGCTGTGTCTGGATCTGGATATCCCTGCTGTCATATTATAACAGCTCGTTTGGGGGGATTGATGATCTAATTCTAATGGATTTGAAGGGATCTTTGAAGAAGGAGATGCATTTTTCATTTCATTTCCACTGTTCGTTGTCTTGATCTCGGGGACACCAGACCCCTGCGACCCCCCATGTCCGGAGGACCCAGAGCTGCCTGGGAGAAGAGGGGGTGTGGGGACTCGCATCGCCGAGGTGAGACCCGAAATTCTGAGCGATATTTGTTACTTCGTGACGTTAGAATTATAAGGTTAAACTCAAAATTGAGTTTTTTTTTTTTTTAACATAATCTGATCCATTAGGTGTTTATTAATGCCTGTGTGGTGTTATTTTTTAAAATGTTGACATTTTTGAGTCAGTCATTCATAAAATACAAAGGTTCCATCTCACAGAACACAATGGAATGTAAAAACTTTGACGCTCAATATCTCTGAACTGCCCTAAACGGAGATAGAACCTTCTCATTCTAAGCTCACGATTTGTTACTATATTTGTACAGGAAAGACAATCCCAGGTGTCTGGGTCTTATTGTCCAATAAACTAAACGTGTCGTATCCATTTGGACAGGTGCCCACCATTTGCTAGTTTGACTTTTTTTGGTACAGACAAGCTTTATTGATCAGTTGAATGTGATGTCCCCCCTTTGATAGATTTTGTTTAAATCCCAGCAGCTAGCTTTCTTTCATTGCTAGCTATTAAAGCTAGCTGTCCAGATTGATTCTCTCTCCCACTCACACTAGTGCTGCTGGTTCACACTGGCTAACTGGCTAGCAGGCTAGCAGATGCACGATTCAGCCTCTCTACACATTATGAACTGAGTTCATGTGGATTACAGTAACCTTCCAATAAAGCAACTATCTCTATATCTGCCCCCTCTTTCTTTCTTTCTTTCTTTCTTTCTCTCTCTCTAGATCAGGGGAAACACAAGCAGAGGAAATGTGAGCGACCCCTCAGCGAGCTGTCAGCTAAGACACCCACGACTGACCAGGAGCCCCCCAAAAGGTACCGTCCCCGTCTCCATGACAACCTGTCAACTATCATCATCAGCAGTCAGCTCCCCCCACACCCCTCTCACATTTTCGGTCCTACTTCAGAAATGCGGAGTTTTCGAAAACTCCCATCTTTAGTTGGAAAGATGAAAAGCAAAAAGTGGCTCTGGAAATGATTCTATGCACCACCTGCAAAAGACGTGTAGGTGTGTTTCTGAATTCCTGGGTTTCCATCATGTAGGCCTATTCAAACTGCTTGCTCTCTCACACCTCTGGTGAGGCCAGGTGTTTGGGGAGATGGTTGGAAAGGAAGGGAGGGAGGAGGAGGAGGAGGAGGAGGAGGAGGAGTAGGAGTGGTTTGGAGTATTGGAACAGGGAATCAGACAGTATTGGTATCCCCTTCTGCCCACTATCCTGGAAAACCTATCTTCTTCTCCTCAACAGTGTTCACTTAAGCAGGGTTGCCAAACTCTCACACGTTGATCGCGACGCACACGATTTAGGCTAATATAATAATATATGCCATTTAGCTGACACTTTTATCCAAAGCGACTTACATTGCAGTGAGTGCATACATTTCAGTATTATGGTCCCAGCGGGAATCGAACCCACAACCTAAGCGTTGTTAGTGCCGTGCCCTACCCACTGAGCCACAGAGGACCAGTTGGACTCTCCTCTAACACCAACAACAAGTCTCATCTCACGCATTTACTACTGACAGTCCAAGATACAGTATCGTTCATTAAATTAATGTCTGTTCAGTCAGGACGCTTACGTCATTTTAATAAGTTGAATGAAAATGGTAGCTGGATGCCTCTGCTCTGATATATAACTCACAGCCTGAAGTTAAACAACATTATACAACAGTTAGTTACGACTAAGTAATTTGATTGGACAAGAGGCATTCCATGAGTTGCCGATATACAGTATAACAGCACTGGGACTTTGAACTATATGTGTCACTCCGCCGCACAGATGTTCTACCAAATGACCGTTAATTAGACTACATTGTTTGTGTTCAGGTTACTAGGCAACAGTCCATTTGAAGTTCAGTTGCGGAACTATTTTTAGTTTATTTTTATGATTAAATAAACAAACAAATCATAATCTGTTGTCGCTTATTACTGTTGACTAATAAATGGCGCTGTAGAACTGTTGTATAAAAGCAATATCACACTTGAGGTCGTGCTGTTATACTGAATATCAGCACGGCTGTGATTCGGTCGTAGGTACGAGGCCGCAGGCCTGTTTGCTTCCCTCTCCTTGATTAATAATAATAATAATAATAATAATAACTTGGATTTATATAGAGCCTTTCATAAAACCCAAGGACGCTTTGTAATTCTACAGGAAATCGTCAGACAGACAAAACAGAAAACAAACAAAACAGAAACAGTGACTAGGGGCCAAAGGCCTTGGTGAACAGATGGGTTTTGAGGGCTGATTTGAAGGAGTCCAGGGTAGGGGTGTTGAAGGTGACCAGGGTGGGGGCGTTGCGGATCACTGTGGGGAGAGAGTTCCAGAGGGTGGGTGCTGCCACGCTGAAGGCTCTGTCCCCGAAGGCCCGTAGGTTGGTGCGGGGGGGGCGGGGGGGGGGGTGGACAGCAGGCCCATGTCTGAGGACCGCAGGTTCCGGGGGGAAGTGCCCTCCCTGAACCTACGTAGACCTCAAGGCTGCAGTTTGCGCTGCACTGAATTGCATAACTCTCTGGGTTGTGTTGCTGCGTTGGCGGGTACAACGTAACACGCACCTGGTTAGCGGATATTCCAATATTCCTCACCTCGGTGTGGATGTAGTAGCCTATACTGTACGTGTATGTTACAATCCATATGGCTCATCTCTGCTACATACATTGGGCAAAGGAGCGGCTGTCGTTATGTAGTAACGGTATTGTATAAATTGTACACTGGTAGGGTCTCACTTTATTCATTTGTTTCTTTGGGTTGACACCGCTCATAGTCTACCTGTTGTCCTATGGCTTGTGTATTTGTACCTCACCACCGTTTGGTTATTAAATCATTGCACTTTTAGTTCTCTTGTTGTGCCGTTTATTAGTTTTCCCTCCCACATCAAGTGGCGACATACACCTTTTATGTTACGGCTCCCCCCTACACCCCCTAGACGTAGAGCCATAAGATCTGGGAGTTCGTAACAATATGTGTCTAGGTAGGAAAGACTTGAGACGGACACTTCATTAGCTTATTGATCACATGGCACTCCCACTACCAAGCCAAAAAGTTATGGATTTACGGCGAGTGAATTTGGAAGGCATTTCTTTCTTAGTATTTTTTTCTGAGTGGGGCAGTCCCACTCATATATTTCATTTTATTGGACAGATACAGTGAAGACAGACAGGAAAGTAAGGAGAAGAAGGGAGAGAGGGCATGTCAGCAGGGCACGGGCCGGATTCTAACCCATGCCAACATGGGCATGTGTGCATTGTAGACCGTGGTGCTAGACCACTGGACCACCCTAGGCCACGGAAGGCATTTCAATGGGACTAGTTAACATTAAGGCACCACACCCGAAGTAAGTGTATATTTGATAATGATAGTGACGTATTTGAGCTAGGGCCTATTTTGTCTGCCACTACTAACCATGAGTCATGGCAATAATACCTAGAATAGCTTTGAGGCAAAAACACGTTTGGATGAAGAGCCCAGACCCAAAAAAATTTTTTGGTCCATGCAAACAATGTCAATAAACGTCACTCTCACCCACGCCTGAAAGTTGGCAACCCTGCTTTAGTATAGGGGGGGGTGTATGTATAAGGAAATGTGGTAAGGTTAAACAGCATTTACTATAGGCACTGTCTGAGTACACTTGTGCTTGATATGTTTGCTGATTGTATTAGATACCCCCAACAGGGTGCCCTTATTTGTTAGTTGCTCAACTATCCAGTGATTTTGAAAGGTGCTCCTTTTTTTATTTTTCTCCTGCCTTGGGATGTATAACGGCCAAGCTCCACCATGGCCATCGAGCGTTGCGTCTAATGTGCGTTGCGTCCGAAATTGGGATCAAATGCATTGTAATCAATGAAAGGTGCTCCACCTGCTGCGTTGCGTTGCGTCAGCGTTGCGTTCGATGGCTGCGTCCAAAGTAGACTTTCAAAAAAGTTTGATTTTTGACGGTGGATGGACGCAGACGTCACAATGAGACGCCCCACGTGGGCGCCGTGGGGCGTCAATCACCACAGGTGCTTGAAAGCTTGTTGCAGGAATGGACGACGAACGGCTGATCCTTGAGGTCGAAAAATATTATTTTTTATATGCGACTAGTTGTTGCTGTTGATATGTAACTAGATTTATGGTTAAGGATAGGGTTAGATTTAAGGTTAGGGCAAGGTTTAGGATTAGTGGTTAGTTAGTTGAAATGTTGTTGACAGTTAGTTGAACATCTACTGAACTAGCAACTATCTATTTGGGAATATGTAGATAAAATATTACCCTGATTGGAAAATGTTCTGTATGATGTTGTTATTGTTGTGGACATAATTGCAGTCAAGGGTGAAATTACTCCCGTATACAAAAAATGCCAGTGGAGCTAGAGTAGAACGTTGACGTTGACGCAACGTTGACGCAACGCTGCAGGTGGAGCTTGGACAACGGGAAGTTGACGCAACGCCGATGGCGAGTTGACGCAACGCAGCAGGTGGAGCTTGGCCGTAAGGCTGAAGGATTGGAGTGAAGGTTCCAGAACATTGAGTCAGTCAGAATAGAACACATTCAGAATATCATCATTATGAGTATCTGAATATACTGTATAATAATAATAATAATAATAATAATAATAATAATAATAATACATTCTACTGTTAATGCACTTTACATAAGGAAATCTCAAAGTGCTACAGATTAAAAACAAGAAGAAGAATAAAAAGAATAAAAGAATAACACTTTCAATAAAAAGGCTAATAAAAAGCTCTATTAAAAAGGTAGGTTTTAAGGCCTCGTTTAAAAGCATCCACAGACTGTGGTGCCCTGAGGTGGTCAGGGAGAGCGTTCCACAGCCTGGGAGCAGCCGAGCAGAAAGCCCGATCTCTCGATATTTGATATGAGTTACTTTCACCACGCAGTCATTCATGCTT
>NC_137687.1:9551019-9616019 GCF_963989245.1 Nansenia antarctica | reverse complement strand
GCATGTCTAATCTACTGTGTGTGTGTGTGTGTGTGTGTGTGTGTGGCCCCCCCAGGTGTGGTGGGAGCTGGAGGGCCCCCAGGTGTAATCTGCATGTCTAATCTTCTCTGTGTGTGTGTGTGTGTGTGTGTGTGTGTGGCCCCCCCCAGGTGTGGTGGGAGTTGGAGGGCCCCCAGGTGCCCCTGCGGCCAGACTGCCTGGCCATCGTCAACAACTTTGCGTTCCTGCTGGGGGGGGAGGAGCTGGGGCCGGACGGGGAGTTCCACGCCTCCTCCAAGGTGTACCGCTACGACCCCCGCCAGAACTCCTGGCTGCGCATGGCCGACATGTCCGTGCCAAGGTACCGTTTGATTGGACCAGGATAATAATAATAATAATAATAATAATACATTTTATTTGTAGTGCACTTTACATAAAGAAATCTCAAAGTGCTACAGATTAAAAACGAGAAGAAAGATAAAACAATAAACATTTTCAATTAAAAGAGGCTAATAAAAAGCTCTATTAAAAAGGTAGGTTTTTTAAGGCCTCGTTTAAAAGCATCCGCAGACTGTGGTGCCCTTAGGTGGTCAGGGAGAGCATTCCACAGCCTGGGAGCAGCCGAGCAGAAGGCCCGATCTCCCACGGTGCGGAGCTTGGTCCTGGGGGTCTTGAGGAGGTTGGTGGCAGTAGAACAGAGGGTGCGTGAGGAGGTCTGAGGGGTATGGAGGAGTTCCTTGAGGTAGGGGGGGGGGGCAGTTCCGTGAATGCACTGGTGGGTGAGGAGGATAGACTGATGTGTTGGGAGAAAATGTGTTTTCTGTATGGCCAATTAAAGATCTGAGTGTAGACATGTTGAGCCATTTTAGACTCGTCTACATTCTGGGAAAGTCGAGCGCTAAAGGAAGTCCCTTTCCTTCCTTTACAGACGTGCCAGCTCTGTGGCGCAGCTAAGATTCTGCCTGTGGTCAGTGCCAATTACTAGTTGCGCAGGCACTAAATGATTGGTTACCAAGATTAGTGACCTCATAAGGGAGGCAACTTTATAGAAATGTGTGTGCTCTGGGCTTTTGCAGGTGGGCTTTTTGACTCTCTGATCTCATGTGACTTTATTAATAAAAGGCCTCATCATTAAGCCAGTTCACTCAAGCTCTCTGTGTTTCATAATTAAGAATCAATAAAATCCACAACAGATGCTTATTAGACAAAACAAAACAAAAAAAGACCCAGTGTATAACCGCCCAACTCTATCTAGCGACAACATTCTGTCGGCCTGGGACACTTTTGAGATGGTTCAGCGAACAGACAGCATGGCGCTAGCTGCTATACGAAGCACTGTTTTCTAGAGAAATGACTTGCACATGACATAACAGGATACAAATGTATTTAATTGTAGTTATGTCAGGAGTATTACATCTGTCCTCGTTAGCGCAGCTGGTGGTTTCACCTCAGCCCAACCCCTCAGCTTCAAAACAGTGTTGTGGCGCACGAGAGACGGTGCTAAAGCTATGGTTACCAAACAACGGTTACATAACAAGATGGATAATTATGACAGGTGTTATGACCGTAAGTATTTATTGCGTGATAGATTGGGGTGGTTTCTAGCCTGCGCTTTGTCGTAAAAATCGTAGTAATCTTCGTCATTTTAGTGTTTTCACAAGGATATTACTGAATAACGTACCGTAAACAGGAGAAATGTGTCATAGCTGTTACTTCAATGAACATACCACGGCTTTGAAAGTCTCTCAGCCCCAATCACAGTTTGTGTTCTGATCAACCCGTCCTATAAGATGCTTTCATTAATCTATTGAAAGTACATGTTTAGAAAATTATTACTTCGGGGCGGCTGTGGTGCAGGAGGTAGAGCCGGCGTCTAATGATCGCAAGGTCGGCAGATTTGGTTTGGTGGTTCGAGCCCCGGCTAGCCACATGTCGAAGTCTCCTTGGGCAAGACACTGAAGCCCAAAATTGCTCCCAATGAGCGGGCCGGCGCCTTGCATGGTGGCTTTTCGCCATTGGTGTGTGAACGTGTGTGTGAATGGGTGAACGAGAGGCTGTCGTAAAACGCTTTGGAACCAGGCGCTATATAAGTCAGTCTGTTTACCATTTATTTTCTTATCTTCTTCCAGGTCAGAGTTCGCCGTGGGGGTCATCGGCAAGTTCATCTACGCTGTGGCGGGCCGCACGCGGGACGAGACCTTCTACTCCACGGAGCGCTACGACATCACGGAGGACCGCTGGGAGTTCGTGGACCCGTACCCCGTCAACAAGTACGGCCACGAGGGCACGGTGCTCAACGGGAAACTGTACATCACCGGGGGCATCACCTCCTCCTCCACCTCCAAACAGGTCTGCGTGTTCGACCCCGGCCGGGAGGCAGGGGGCGGGGGAGGAAGAGGAGGGAGTGTCGGTGGTGGGGGAGGAGGAGGAGGTGGAGGAGGAGGAGGAGGAGGTGGAGGAGGAGGAGGTGGAGGAGGAGGTGGGGTGTGCGCGGCGGCCGGCGGTGGCCAGACGGGGACGTCGGACGCACCACACAGGGCGCGCAGCGCGGCAGGCCGCGGCCCCCTCCCCCTCCTGCCCGCCAACAACAACGCCACTTCCTCCTCTACCGCCAACAACGCCAACTCCCACGCCAACTGCTGGGAGAACAAGTCCAAGATGAACTACGCCCGCTGCTTCCACAAGATGATCTCCCACAACGGCAAGCTGTACGTGTTCGGCGGCGTGTGCGTCATCCTGCGGGCGTCCTTCGAGTCTCAGGGCTGCCCGTCCACCGAGGTGTACGACCCCGGCACGGACGAGTGGACCATCCTGGCGTCCATGCCCATCGGCCGCAGCGGGCACGGCGTGGCGGTGCTGGACCGGCAGATCATGGTGCTGGGCGGGCTCTGTTACAACGGACACTACAGCGACTCCATCCTGACCTTCGACCCCGAGGAGAACAAGTGGAAGGAGGACGAGTATCCCAGGATGCCTTGCAAACTGGACGGGCTGCAGGTGTGCAGCCTGCACTTCCCCGAGTACGTGCTGGAGCATGTGAGGCGCTGCAGCTGAGGCCCTGTCTCTGCTAGGGACACGGGACACGCCCCCTCCTCCCTCCCTTTTTAGGTCTGGGGGGGAGGGGGGACATCCCCCCTTTTTAGGACGTTTGGCTCCTCCCACTAAGGTCCTGGGACGGTGGTGGGGTTCTGGGAGGGGGGGGATGGGATGCCCCCCTTTTTAGGACTTTTGGCTCCTCCTACTAAGGTCCTGGGACGGTGGTGGGGGGGGGGCGGGGGGGGACAGGTGTTTACAGGTGTGACATTAGTACGCTAATGACGACGCGGAAGCTTTTTAAAACGTAGAGCCAGCCGTGCGCTTTATTTAAGACGAAAGACGAGACGGAAACAATGTCGTAATTTTTTTTTCTGTCCCTCTGCGACAGAAAGGGAGAGGTTTCGCTTAGCGGTCAGTTGTGGTGGTTAAGTCAGGGGTGAGACGTCGTCGTCGTCCCCCCCCCCCCCCCCGCCCCCCCCCCGATAGCTTCGTAGCGCTAAGATCGTCTTTTACGTTAACGTTCCTATCCGGTTGTTAAGTCGTGACGTGTTTCCGGGTCCAACGTTGGCTGAGGCGCTCTTCGAAATGCCGCAGTAATAATAATAATTCATTATATTTGTATAGCGCTTTTCCGAGGCTCAAAGACGCTGACAATATGGGGGAAAAGGGAAAGTGCTGTGTCCCTTGTTGTACGAATAGATCCGAGTCTAAAAAACGATTGAACTGTCATGCTACCGCTGTAGTACACTGATACTCTGGTGCGGGGAATTTCTGGTTTGGACCCGGAAATTGCTAAACGTCACGCATGACGTCAGACTTAACAACCGAATAGCCTAGCCTAACACTGGGTGTAATCAGGTCATCCTAGCGCTACGAAGGTTTCAACAGAAAAGGAACCTCACCTCCCTGAGCTTTTTCAATATTAGCTTTCTCAGAAAAAAGGGAAATATTAGAAGAAGAAGAAGAAGAAAAGACAAACGTTTCAGTCTGCTGGTTTTGTTTTTGGACTGAGGTCAGTTTTCATATGATATTTATTCCGTTTTCAGCCCCTATCCTCCAGGGACTCACACATACTCTCTTGTCTCTCTGCCATGCTGTGTTCATGTCCATGTGAGGTCAATCATGTCCATGCAATCTCTGTGGGGTGTCCGCCTCTCTCTGTCCACGTTTGGGGAGCTGAAGTGCGTGTATGTATGTATGTATGTATGTATGTGTGTATGTATGTATGTGTGCGTATGTGTGCGTGTGCGTGTGTGTATGTGCGTGTGCGTGTGCGTGTGTGTGTGTGTGTGTGTGTGTGTGTGCCCATGAACACTTGAATGACACATGAATGGGCAAAGTAATAATAAAAAAAGGAGAAGGAAACAAAAAAACAAAACAATGTCTGGGCATGTAGGATGAGTCAATCCCAATAATAATAATAATGATGACGTTGATGATGTCATAACTGTTACAGTAACACTGGTCTGCTGCTGCTGCTGACAGAGAGAGAGAGACTGGTCAAGTCACCTTGAGGTGTCAGGGGAGGGAGGTCAAAGGTCAAAGTTGAGGTGTCCTTCACGCCGGTGTGAGGAACCTCACGGCGCTCTGGCAGTGTGTGGGCGCTCGCTTTATTTATTCATTTATGCTGTTTTTGATTTCTGTTGGGTTTTTTATGTGTTATAGTATTTCACACAGCAGGACTGGCGGGTTTAGCCAGCTGTCTCTTTCCTAGATATTCCAAAACGACTCAGATGTCTGAAACCTCAGAAACAAGTATGGTGCTGATTGACCCGATACTCTGAATAACTCCAACGACTTTGGTCGTCTTGCTAAATCAGGAAATGCAGAGTTACGTCTGATTCAGAGGGCCTGTCAATCAAAGTTGTATGGCTGTGACTCATTCATCCTGCGAAAGTGAAACCTCACCCTGTTTGACAGCTGGCTGTGTGCCTGACACGCTTCTCTCTCTCTCTCTCTCTCTCTCTCTCTCTCTCTCTCTCTCTCTCTCTGTCTCTCTCTCTCTCTCTCTCTCTCTCTGTCTCTCTCTCTCTCTCTCTCTCTGACTCTCTCTCTTTCTCGCTCTCTCTCATTCTTCTTTTCATGAGCAAAATGAAAAGGGCTAAAGCACATACTTAATTCAGTTATTTCTTTCAGCCATGTTTTGTTCTAGTTTCTTTCTTACACACTTACCTACCTACCTATCACTTTCACCGGGCTAGTCAGCATAACCCTGGTTGAGGTATCGGTTTTGATATGATTTGCGTTACACTGACTAGATCATATTCACTTCTAATGCTTTTTGAGAGAGAGAGTGAGAGAGAGAGCGAGAGCCTGTGCCACTATGCTTCAAGACCTCTCCCCCTCTTCTCCTGTTCTTCCTCGCCTTGCCCTCCTCTTTCCTCTCCTCTCCTCCACATCCCTCTCTCCTCAGCCGTGTGTGGACGCTGTCAATAAGGTCATCCCTCTTGCCAAAGCTCTGGGCTCTATTCAATCAAACCTGCAGTGAAGTATTGACGTAGTAAACACATAAAAGAAACATGCCTTTGAACAGGGGTCAAATGGAAAAGCAGAACGGTGTCTTTTAGGGACTGTTAAAGATGACCAGGTAGAATTCCTCTCACAGCTAGCTAAGATACCCTCAGCTTTAAGAATAAGACATTTGTTTATTTGCAGGCAGTAGGTCATACTGCGTAAACAATAAGAAGACAGGTCGTGTTGAATCCAGCCTTCGTGTCATCGTCCTCTACAGACTGTCTTTTTTGTGTCATTGTATGTTTTTTTTTGTCGAAAGTCAATATCATGAACTTTTAAATATGCCAAATTCAAGTCTTCAAACTGTTCCTTCCTTAACCGCTGCTGGTCAAAACGTGTATCTAATACTACTGGTATCTTTATTTTGGGAAACGGCCTGTCACAGCTCAGCGTTTATTTATTTTGTATCTTCTCTCATCCTTCGGTTCCTCAGTAGGTTAAAAAGAAAGACTAGAATATCATGAATTAAAAAAGCATATTACCCTGTATTTGAAAAAGAAGAAAAGTCAGATAACTAATGTATTTACTATAATCTGAGTAGTCACGCTATTTGGAACACTTTGTAATTTCTTTCCAGAAATAAATGTTCATACTGTTCAGCTATCTACTCTGTGTTAGTGCATTTGTGAATCCTGTGTGTGTGTAGTTGTGTGTGTGTGTGTGTGTGTGTGTGTGTGAGAGAGAGAGAGAGAGAGAGAGTATCTGTGTGTGTGTGTGTGTGTGTGTGTGTGTGTGTGTGTGAGAGAGAGAGAGAGAGTGTGAGAGAGAGTATCTGTCTGTGTGTGTGTGTGTGTGTGTGTGTGTGTGTGTGTGTGTGTGTGTGTGTGTGAGAGAGAGAGAGAGAGAGAGAGAGAGTATCTGTGTGTGTGTGTGTGTGTGTGTGTGTGTGTGTGTGTGTGAGAGAGAGAGAGAGAGAGAGTATCTGTCTCTGTGTGTGTGTGTGTGTGTGTGTGTGTGTGAGAGAGAGAGAGTATCTGTCTCTCTCTCTCTGTGTGTGTGTGTGTGTGTGTGTGAGAGAGAGTATGTGTGTGTGTGTGAGAGTGTGAGAGTCTGTCTGTGTGTGTGTGTGTAGCGAGCGTTTACAACCGCGGAGTCCGATCCTTTTTGTCCTGTCCGACTTGCCGTACACGCAGAAAAAGTCATTCAGGAAGAGAGCAACAATGTCAAACGTTCGGAAACTGGTAACGAATCTCCACTTTTCTCTGTTTTGTTAAAAAATGTAGGTTTCACTGACAGACTCTATGGAGTGAGCTAACGATATAAGACAAAGTGACAATTCGACGTTAGACACTGACCGTGAATTACAACCTTGAATAACACGGATGTGCTTGTGTGGCTGCTAGCTTAGCTATGATGATGTTAGCTACCCGCTGTCCACATGAATGTAGCTGAATAGGGACGTGTGTAGTGTGTACCTGTGTTTTAATCGTTCAACAATAACGGTGCTTGGCTTGTGTTGTGTGTATTCTAAAGCTGCACATTTAGCATGTGTTAGTGACTTCTTAGTGCAGAGCCTGGGCCTTCAGTTCCATCACGTTTCAATGTAACTGCTTGTCTCTGTCTGTCTGTCTTGTTAAGAAGCAGCCAGGGCCTTCTGAGAAAGTCAGAAGTCAACCATAGACTTACCATTCTGGTTATTAAGCTACGCATTCACCATTCACGTTGCAGCAACAAATATATGACCTGTGTGCTGCATCAACCCATCACTGCCAGACAGTCCCACAATCAATGCATTATCTGTACCACGTGTTGGCCACCAGGTGTCGCTGCCGGTCGTCGTTGTTCCCGGGCTGCTGGGGCTGATGACCGGGACGGTGTTCGCGGCCAGTGAGCTCAAGAAGAAGAGCGTCAGCGCCGCGCTGAGCATCGAGGAGGTATGTCTGTCTGTATGTATGTCTGTCTGTATGCATGTCTGTCTGTCTGTATGCGACTGAGATGTGTGTTTATTTTCACTGCAGCCAAGGGTTCGTTCAAGAGAACCTGGGGGGGTATTCCACGTATGTTGATTAGTATATCGGCGACAATCAAACTATCTATCTATCATCGATCACACTTTCTTTTTTTTTGAAATTTTCTTTTTATTGTCAATGGTCATTGGTTACAACAATCGTCATTACATTCAACATATCACAATCAACTCAGTTCCTATGACCAAAGTCTTTTTTTCTTTTTTTATATTAAGTAAAGTAAAGACAAGACAAAACGAAAACAAAAACAAACAAAGAAAAAAAGAAAAACAATAGCGAATGAACTTTGGGAGCTTTCATCTTACATATGATAGATTAGAATAGGAAATGATTCAAGAAAATAAACACAATTACATCACCCTCTCATGTTCTTTTAACAATTCAACAGAAATCTGACCTTACAGGTTTAACATATCCAGTCCATTTCGTCCAGATCCGATAGAATTTTTCTACCTGAATTCTAAGGGAGTATGACATCTTTTCCATTACATATATATCATGAATTATATCTATCCATTCATCCACTGTGGGTACGTCTGGCTTTAACCATTTTCTTGTGATAGCCTTTTTACTTGCTACCAGAAGTATCAATATCAATTTTCTGTCGTTATTGTCCCAATTTTCGAATGAGATGTTTCCCAGGTATAAGGTGTCACATTTGAAGGGGATGTTAATTTCAAAAATAGCTTCCAGATTATTGTGTATCTCCCGCCAAAATGGGACTAGATTTGGGCATTCCCAGAATACATGGTAGTGATTGGCTTCATTCAGTCCACAGGATCTCCAACACGCTACACCCGTCCCCTGATGTCGTTTTTGTAGGGGGGTGATAAAAAACCTTGTAAGGTTTTTCCAACTAAATTCTCGCCACGTATTTGAGCATGTCGTTTCCCATTGTAGTTTACATAATCTGTCCCAATCCTCCCCAGAAATAGTAAAATTACCCTCTTTCTCCCATTTCTCTTTAATATATATTGTATTGACTGTTTTGAGATTGATCTGGCGGAAGCCATTGTATAGTCTAGATACCACCTTGTTGCATATCAATGATTTGCTTGCTGATGTAAATACTTCCATAATTCCTGTTACCCCCTCTTCTGATACTCCCCCTAAATTCTGATTGAAATGGTGTCGGACCTGGAGATACCTATAGAAATCATTTTGTTCCAAACCATGTTTTCTCTGTAGCGATTCAAAGCTATGGAATGCCCCCTTGTGGACAAAAGTTAAATAGTTCGAAAGGCCTTT
Organism: Nansenia antarctica; assembly: GCF_963989245.1. Lineage (NCBI taxonomy): Eukaryota > Metazoa > Chordata > Actinopteri > Argentiniformes > Microstomatidae > Nansenia > Nansenia antarctica. Next base: position 9,607,275 of record NC_137687.1, on the reverse strand, counting down.
TCCAACCCAGACTTTAAATCTAGCATCTGTTTTGTTTGGAGGGAAGTCTGTGTCATATGCACACCATCTTAGCATTTTAAGTGAGTCCTTTATACCACACAGTTTTACTGTCTCCTGCCAAATCTTCAAAGCCACGTTAATCCAGGGATTATTTTTATTTGTCATGTTGTTTATTAATTCACTATCTGCAACTATCGCTGCTATTTGAACCCCTTCTGTCATTGCACTCTCAATTTCCTTCCATCTTGCAGAGTATGATGGAGTACACCAACACACTACAGGCCTTAATTGAGCTGCGCAATAGTATTCTCGTAAACAAGGAAGGCCAAATCCCCCGTTTTCTTTTCTTAACTGTAGAGTTTTGTATCTGATTCTGGGTTTTTTCCCTTGCCATAAATATCTAGATATTAATTTGTCCCATTCTATAAATTGCTTAGCAGGTATCTCCACTGGAAGAGTCTGGAATAAATACAGTAACCTTGGTAGGATGTTCATCTTAACAGACTCCACCCTAGATCGATCACACTTTCAAAATATCAAATGATCTATCTATCACACAGTCAAACTATCTATCTATCTCGTAAAAAGTGGGAACTAATATTTCCTTAAAGACACTTGACGGAACTGTCGTTCAGGATGTAGTTTCCGCCTGTGAGACATTTTTGATGCACGCATTACCTGAACCAGCCTGTAAACCTGCTCGCGACCAGGTTTGCTCAGAAGGATTGGTTGCATAGCAACCTAACAGCAAATTATTTGAGCCACATTGATGGAACCGAACGCAAGCTGAAATTAGCGCCCGGATCTGATTTAAACCTGGATCAGAGTTAATCGCGCTTCTAGGAATCGTCCCCTGGACACTTGCTTATGCGTGTGTGTGCGCGTGTGTGTGTGTGTGTGTGTGTGTGTGTGTGTTTGATTGCAGCTGCCGTCTCTCTACACTACCCCAGAACACCAGCTCAGGTACGTGGAGCCGGAGGCGGGGCCAGTGGAGGAGAGCGTAGCGTCACTGAGGAAATGGGCGGAGCCTTACACCACTCAGTGTCAGGTACTGCAGGCCGGCTACTCACCTAGACACAGAAACACCACGTGTGTTTTGGAGTTCTTGACTCCATGTGACTGAGTGCATGCATACAAGGGATGTTTTACCCAATGATGAGCCTAGTGGGTATTCCATCAACGCCACTAAAGGAAAATCCAGGCTTATTTTGATCTCATGAGGCTGGATTTTTGTATAAATCTTGCAGGATTTATCAAAATGAGGACACATGAAGGAATTCTGGCGCATAACATTTGACATTTTGTTTGTTTTTATTTGCAGCAAAAAGGTGTATCTGCCATGGAGAAAGCAGAGGTAGGACAACAGGCCGTCAATCTTTATTATTATTAATAATAATAATAATAATAACTTTATTTGTATAGTGCTTTTCATGTAAATGTTGCAGCTCAAAGTGCACTTATTACAGGTCCAATAAGTCACCAGCACCCCATAACCTACCAAATTATATTAGATTAGATTCTACTTTATTGTCATTGCTGTAGTACAAGTACCAACAACAACAAACTGCAGTTTAGCATCTAACCAGAAGTGCAAATAGTGAAATAAGAACATGATAGAAATGTCAGCATGCACGACAGAAAAAAACAACACCTGCCAAATGCAGGTAGATTGTCATCCGTGGGTAAATCTGTAAATCCTCCCCGCCACTTTGGCAGGTAGCCAACAATGGGTTGTGAATACTATGCTTCATATCGTTAGCCTCGTAGCATAATTGACTAAGTCATATTTTGGCCCAATGGAGATATCTGCCTAACTACTCTCCTAACACTGCTGATTCACTGTGCATTATTGCACTACTACTACTATTATCAGCATAATGCTGATGATCGGAATGCTTGTTACATTCCAAAATCACTATCTGCCCAAGTCATCTCTTTGACATAGGCATGTTTGACACTACATACAAAGATGGCTCGGCTGACCACAAGTGGAGCATGACATAGCAATTATGCTATGAGGCTTGAACAAATGAACTGAATGAATCCGGTGCGATCTGCAATTATGGTTACTATGGTTACCCTTGATTCAACATGTGTGACGACGTCCTGCTCCAGATGACTGTAGCTGCCGATCTCACTCAGGCTTCTCCCAACCTTCAAACAAACCCCCGAGTGTTGCTTAGTTACGACACCTCTTCTTACAATCTAAAATAAAGCCTAACAGTTAAATTCAACTACGCGCGACAGCACGAGATAGAAAACATGCAGGGGGAAATATTTAGTGGTATTTTGACAGGGCGAGTCCTGCCAATGTTGTTCTTTTGGGATCTTTGCGTTAATGTTGGTTTGAATCCACCAGACGCCTTGGCTGCTAGACCAGACAGTAAACTGTCTGCCCTGTTAGCATGCCATGACTGACCTCAATGGAACATTCTCCTGGAACAAGCAAGTTCATGACACATAGCAAGTTTACACCTCAAACACACACACACACACACACACGCACACACGCACACACGTGTTCAGTTCAGCAGCGTGTATCTGTTCTGCCCTGTTAGTTCCAAAGCGTAAACACCAAACACACCAGCCAGCCCCCCTCCTGCACTCTGTGACCTGACACCTGTTCTTTAGGACAGTGGTTGTCAAACCTCTCCTCGGGGACCCCCAGCCTCTCCTCGGGGACCCCCAGCCTCTCCTCGGGGACCCCCAGCCGCTGCACATATCTGATCTGTTCCACCACCAGCACACCTGATTCAACTAATCAAGTACGAAGCCATTAATGATGTGTAGTTGATTAGTTGAATCAGGTGTGCTGGTGGTGGACCAGATCAGATATGTGGAGCGGCTGGGGGTCCCTGAGGAGAGGTTTGACAACCACTGCTTTAGGGTGCCTCTCATCTCAGCTCTCTTTTCCTCTGCACTGATCTGACAGAGCTAGGGTAGGTTAAACCAAGTTATTCGGCTATGTTTCCTTCCACCTGTCCTATGTTCTCAGATCAGTGCAGATGAAGAGATGAGAAAAAGGGGACTTTTTTGAGACATAGTCTTCTATGCGGTCCTAAAACGACCCTGCCGCCCACCCTAGTCGCTGTCTTCACTGACTCTCTGTCTCTCTCTCTGTCTCTCTGTGTGAACCCCAGGAGGCCTACAGGAGGGTGGAGCCCACTGTGACCAGCTCTGTCAGAACAGTGACCGGTGACCGAGGACACACACACACACACATACACACACACAGAGGCTACATTGATTCATACGTGCAGCTCCTGTATCTAGATGATGATACACATTATGTGTTCTACGATTTAAACCTAAACACGCTGATTGTCTCTCTCTCTCTCTCTCTCTCTCTCTCTCTCTCTCTCTCTCTCTCTCTCTCTCTCTCTCTCTCTCTCTCTCTCTCTCTCTCTCTCTCTGTGTTAGAGACGTATGAGTTTCTGAATGACCCTCCTGCTGACCTGTACCCCAGTGTCGGGGTCGTGGGGTTCTCTGGCATTCTGGGACTCTACCTGGCCAAAGGTAATACACACACACACACGCACACACTCACACTCACACACACACGCACACAGGGGTGGCTGTGGCTCAGGAGGTAGAGCCGGCGTCTAATGATTGCAAGGTCAGCAGATCGGCGGTTCGAACCCCGGCTGGCCACATTGTCGAGTTGTCCTTGGGCAAGACACAGGCCTCTGATATCGGCTTCCGCTGACCTTACACAGACTAAGTAACCTTTCTCTCTCCCTCTCTGTCTCTCTCTCTCCTCTCTGTCTCCTCTCTGTCTCTCTCCTCTCTGTCTCTCTGTCTCTCTGTCTGTCCATCAGGCTCCAGGGTGAAGAGGTTGGTGTTTCCTGTGGGGTTGATGGCTCTGAGCGCCTCCCTGTTCTACCCCCAACAAGCTGCCACCTACGCTAAGGTGTGTGTGTGTCTGTGTGTGTCTGTGTGTCTGTGTGTCTGTGTGTGTGTGTGTGTGTCTGTGTGACTGTGTGTGTGTGTGTGTTTGTTTCTGTCTGTGTTTGTTTCTGTCTGTCTGTCTATCTGTGTGTGTTTCTGTCTGTCTGTCTGTCTGTTCCAGTGGAATGTGGCGTGTGCGTATGTGTTTGTGTTGCATGCGTGGGTTCTCTCTCTTCCCCTCTTCCTCTCGGGAAGGGTTGTGGTTTCCTGTGGGAAGTGCTGGCTGTGAAGTGTGTGTGTGTATCAGAGGGTGGGGGCTGGGGACACGCTCTGCCCTCTTACCCCCTGGTGTCCCTGTGGGACGTCCTCGTGGACAGACAGACAGGGGCGGGACGGAGCGGGATGTATTTTAGGACCGTGTTTTCACAGGTGTTTGAGCGGAGGGAGGGAGGGAGAGAGGGGTAGAGAGAGAGAGATAGATAGAGAGAGAAAGGGGGGGAGGACAGACCAGACACACCCAGAGAGAGAGAGAGAGAGAGATACAAATAGAAGGAGAAAGACCCAGAGAGAGTGCAGAGATCAGACAGGAAAGCAGGATGCAGATATGAAAACAGCGGGATGAATATAGAACCTGGAGGATGTAGAAGTGATGACAGTTGCACAGCGGCTGGAGGGTGGAAACATGTGACCTGCTGTGGCCTGCTGGCTGCCCAGGAGAGATCCAGGCAGGTAGCTAGGGAGTGATCTGATGGTGTGATGGTGGTTTAGTGGAGGTGAAAGTGTTTATCGGTGAGCAAAATGTGTCAGGTGGTGTTATTGTGTTTAACTACGGTCAGATGATCTCACATTAGGGACACGCGCTCATCTCCTGCTCTCTCTGTTTCCATGGAGATTATCTCTGCGCCCTCTTTAGAGAGAGAGAGAGTGTGTGTGTGTGCGTGTGTGAGACTGTGCTTGGTGTGTGTGTGTGTGTGCGCGCGTGTGTGTGTGTGTGCGTGTGTATCAGTGACATTCAGTGTGGTCCTCTCCGGTCCCCTCAGGTGAGCAGAGACTCTGTGTACTCCTGGGGTCAGCAGGGTCGTGTTGCCATGGATACGCTGCTGAAGGATCTGCCGTTTGGTAAAAAGAAGGTGAGGTCATCAGAGGTCATAGCCGCAAGGTCTTCTGCTAGCATATCAGCCCAATAGAAGCTCTCAGGTCTTCTGACGCTGGTTTTCTCTATGTACAAAAGAAGACATTTGGTGAGGCTGCATTCTCATTTTAGGCACCCAGATTGGAATGCACTGCCAGTTTACATTAGGGATGCAACCTCAGCACATATGTTCAAGTCAACATTTGCAGGAAAAGCGCTATACAAATAATAATATTATTATTATTATTAAGACTAAAACAAACGTTGAAAAGTGTCTGGATTCTGTGTAGAAAGTCTTTTAGGCTCTCAGAAATCACTGACAATTAAGTGTTATGGAACGAGAGCTGTACCGATATCCATGATATACCACGGCTTCTCCTTCCATAACGCTTTTATACAACGGTTACCACATTTATCTATCTATATTTTACAATAGAAAGAAATATTGTAGTACACTGGTACTATGGTGCAGGGAATTTCTGGTTTGGACCCGGAAATTGCTAAACGTCACGATTGACGTCAGACTTAACAACCGAATAGGGTTTAACCTTTAACGCTTTATCTGTCCTGCAGGCTGAGAAGAAGGAGAAGATAGAGGGCAGCAGCGCAGACAGCTGAGAGGCCAGCACACACACACACACACACACACACACACACACACACGTATACACACACACACACACACACACACACATACATATCCACACACACACACATACACCCTACAGGTGTGCGTTGTATAGAAGTGTATTGTACAGAACAGACATGGCTCTGACAGATATAGACTAAGGAATCATATCAGCTCTATTCATGACGTTTCTATCTACATATCTTCACCCTCCTGAACACAAACCCTGTTACACCTGAACAGTACAACCAGAGCCATGGATAGGAAGAGTTTTTATTTTAAAAATGTTTTACATTTACTAGTGGAGTTACTGGTTACTAGTTTGACAAACTCTTATATATCCTTGATGACTCTGGGAGTACGTGTTTATAGAATAACGCACCCTTAACACTAGAACAGCCGTGCCTTTTTACCTACTATAAGAGCCGCCACTTTACAATTCTACGTTGCTATTTACACACAACGACCACTAGTTGGCACGTCTTGTAAATTAGCCTGCCTCCTACACAGAAAAACTGCATATAAATAGCTTTATACTAGCTTATCCTGAAAATGTAAGGATATTGGGTGGTAGAACGCAAATATCTAGGAAAAGTTATGAAAGGAGGGTCCTGAAATTTGATCGAGTGCAAAGAAATAAACAATTTTTCTACTCACAGGGTCAAATGACCCCCACCCATGGCTGTTCTAGTGTTAACCTACCTTTAACAAAGCTACTGCCAGTGGCACCTTTACCCAGAAACCCCCCCACCTAGGTCGTCCAACCAATGAGAGCCCTGCCTCGACCAGTTTCTCCTCTGTGTAACATGATACTCCCGTAACCATGCCAACGGACACAGTCAACTGTCAACTGACCTCTGCCTCTCCCTCTGTGTTTACGTCGAACCAAAATCTTCTTTTTAAGTTGTTGTTTTTGACTATATTCATGTATTTCCAAAGACATTTCCTTGTCCTGTCATTCGCAAACAAAGTGCACTAAGTTACATTATCATGATTTAATTTATTTATGGTTTACGCGAGACTTAAACGTTGTGATGTTTTTTTGTTTAGAGTGATTTAATATTTTTATATATTAATTTATTTATTTTCTGTTGATTTATCAATGAAAATGCCCAGAATACCCCCACTGTTTATGAATATATGGTCCTAATAAAGATTATTATTAACCACAATTTGATGTTAAGAGGATGATTCATAAACGTAGAGAAATGTGAGTAAGCTACTTTTTTTTACCTCATACCCTGAGTTTGAATAATGATCAGAAACAATGGACCGGATCTATCCGTTGTATAATAGCTCTTCAATAAGCCATTAATGCCATGATTTATGTCAATATTATGGGAGAATGGTTTTTTATAAGGAGCAAAGATAAGAGTCCCAGGCTAAATGACCAGTAAACATGACGACTTCACCTCGCCCACTTATCTCAAAGACTCAGGAACAGTCAACTCTTAAGGCGTTTTCACACTGGCACTTCAGGGTGAAACTGCCCGTGTGTGAAAACGCCTTAGCGAGGGGATGTTTAGTCAAGGTCTGGAGCAGACAGACAGCTTGATCTGTCATAATACACTACTGCCAGACACTGTCTGCTGCGTGTCATGTTTCACTCAGAAACATGTCATTTTGAAAGTGGGGTTGTCTCACAGTGCTTTTTGAGCAGGCTGGAAATATACTTTTTTAACCTCTCCTGTTAAAGTTTCACATTACTAAAATGCTATTTAACTTTAATTTCCTCTAGAATTAGGGTACTGTACATAGGGGATGTTGTAGGTCAATTTGACCCTGTAGCTAAGTTCAATAGGGCTTGTGTTCTTGCACAAAATAGATGTCTCTGTGGTTCACTCTGTCACTTACACACACACACACACACACACACACACACACACACAGATCTACGTCCACAGGAAATGTGGATCCTCTCTTTCTCCCTCACACACACATACAGACACGTGTACTGTGCGTGCATGTAGACGTGCACACACACAGATGTACTCCTCTGGGAAATGTCTCCCTGCTTCTCCCTCACACACACACAGACACAAACACACAGATGTATCCCTCACACACACAGACACAAACACACAGATATCCTCCTACGTGAGATGTAGACTCTCTGTTTCCCTCACACAAAGACACACACACACACACACACAGATTTCCTACCAGAAATGTAGGCACTCTTTCTCCCTCACAGACTCAGATGTATGTTTGGTTTTTTTTCTCTTCAAATTGTGTTTTGTGAGGCAAACTAGTACATTAACAAATGTGCTCCATGTGGAATAAAAAATTAATAAATAAGTTTAAAAAATAAATAATTATAGGTGTGTGACTTGATGGTCATTGAGGCAAAATATATATACGTATATTTGGGGGGTAAACTGTAGGTGTGACTATTTTGAGGAGACTTATGAAGCACTTGTACAATTGTATCAAGAACATAAAGGGTATTATAGCCTTAATCCAACTGGACAGGAGGGGAAAAACTGTTTTGAAAAACCAAATGCAAATTCACACCAAATGCAAATGTTACGCACCTTTTTTGCAAAACAGTTCACACAACTCTCCACGTGAAACCCAACAAGCTATTGAAAGTGGTGACAAACAAAACTGAATTAATTTCCTTATAGCATATAGCTATTTCTGACAATTAATCTATTTTCCATACATGTCAACTCTCATTCAATCAGTAATGCCATTTATGTTGTTTAATTAAATTACCGGCTTGGTTTTGAATATTTTAGATTAATTTAATTAATTAATATTTATAGTAAGCATGTATATTCTCTGTAACCACAAACAAAACATTGTGGATTACAAAGTGTTTATGCTAAGTAACATTTTTATTATCCTAAAACTGTAATAGACATTGCATGCAATTTGACCTACTTACTGTATCACACTCAACCTCGGGGTGAAATGGACAGTTTGGTGAGAGGAATGTTTAATCAAGGTCTCCAACTGAACAAAGAAATCCTTATCGTCATAATCCAGCCGCTGCTGTGTAAGTGATACTGCATTTCACTCAGACACTTGTGGTTTGCTCAGAGCCCTTTAAGCCGGGTGGAAAATGCTTCTCAAGAAATGTCTCAAATGACATGACTTGCTTTTCCAGTGTATGATGTAGGTTTCGCTAGAAGAATCCCACTTTATGGGACTTCTACCAAAGGAGGAGGTGAAACGTTGGTTTTTAAAAGGTGATATGTGACAGTCTGATCATTTGGTCCTCATATCTGCAACCGATCAGAATGTTCAGACTTTTCTTTTGAAACACGGAACTACGTTTCAACGTTGTTGAGAATCACAACACAAACTCGCTAGTCAAGCCAAAATACTGCAACGCAATGGATTGGATGAGTAATCCCCACTGTTACCTAGAACACTACTTTACACTGTTAGCAGGCTCACAAAACAAGCTGTGTTAGCTGACGAGCGACGTGTCATTACATGTAATCGGGATCTGATTACATCAGATCCCGACATGAGGACCAAAACATTAGAACGTGTCACATGACATCACAACGATTCTGGCTTCACAGAGACACGGGTGTGGAGGCTCCATGGGCTATGGCCTGAGTTTTATAGGAGAGTCTGATTTTTGTCCAGTTAATGTTGTCATCATTATTATCAGTGATGTCAACCAGGAGGACCCATGGGGCGGCAGATCGGTGGTTCGAGCCCTGGCTAGCCACATGTCGAAGTGTCCTTGAGCAAGACACTTAACCCCAAATTGCTCCCAGTGAGCGGGCCGGCGCCTTGCATGGTAGCTAGCCGCCATTGGTGTGTGAATGTGTGTGTGAATGGGTGAATGAGAGGCCGTTGTAAAGCGCTTTGGAATAAGGCGCTATATAAGTGCAGTCCATTTACCATTATTTACCATGGGTAAAGGTTTTCTATCCCTCTCAAAGATGGAGTAGTATGGACAGATAACCCTACCAACACCCCCTACAACCAGGAGGGACAGACAGACAGACAGACAGACAGGACTGTTTCCTTCTGCAGCAGAGGTGAGAGAGTTCGGAGGGGATGTGGGAGTTGAGTTGACCCTGACTGCTGGGAGAGGAGAGGAGGTGGGGGGGGGCGGTCAAACCTCATTTGTATCGCAGTTTCAAAACACAGTTACAAAGTGCTTTACAGAACATGGATAAAATAATACACACAGTCATGATAAAAAACAACAATAACATAATTAAAACATAGGACATGTACAAGACCTGTTATAATGATAATGGTGTGTGTGGGGGTGGATGTTTCCATTATGTGTTTTACATAATAGTGTGTGTGGGTGTCACTTTTCATGTCCCTGAGGGAAATGTGTCCTGCTGTTCTGCGACATACAAAATGCAACAATATGTGATGACCGATTCTCAGATACATGGTTTAACTGAAGCACAGAAACTCCCCAGAGATGAACACAGACAAACTGTCCCATCTCAGGTCTTCCCTACGACACGCCAGCCAATGGTTAATCGGTAACCGGGTGAGTTTTACAACTGTGGACATAAACAAGTCTAGTCCTGAGGTCAACCCAAGCACATGGTCGTCTGGGGTGGAAGTATTATTGTTTCTCTAGATAAGGTCAGCTCTCTCTCTCTCTCTCTCTCTCTCCCTGTCCTCACTCTGATGAACAGGACTCCTTTTGTGACATTCCTGAACTTGAAAGTGCTCGTCCCTCAAGGGGAAAAAGAAAGAAAAAAAAAACACATTTCAAGGGCACGAATGGCTACAAACGGTATTCGTCGAGCACAAGAGACTGTTCTGTCAGAGACTAAAGCAGCCACTGTGTTGGCCAGTGTTGTTTAGGCGGCAAGCGTGCAATAAAACCTAAGATATTACTCGTCCGTGGGCGCAGCTCGGGCCGATTATTCGATGTATGTGTATCCAACTGTTTGGTTTCTCTATGCGGTGTGTGTGTGTGTGAGAAAGAATGTACTATCATTTGTGAAAGATTTTGGTGGTTTTCCAAGGTCAGTGCAGTATATTTAGCAGTGTTGTACTCCTCTCAAATGAACCCTATTATGGAGAACAGAACACACATCCTCCTCTCAGAGATGGAGGGAGAGGGGGAGGAGGGATGGGAGGACAAGGCAGTGTTTATGGTGTTTTTGATGACATCACTGCCCTGAAACCGCTCCCTAGAGAACAAGGGACTTGGGGGAAATAAGAGTGATTCATGTTGTTATGTTGTTAGAAAGAAGGCCAAACATCATCATCCCCCCCCCCCCGCCCTTTAACCTGGCATAACCCACCCTGGAGGAGGTCAGAACCATTACCACAATTCCTCTAGGAAAGTCACCTATGTTGGTTAAAATAAACAGGGGCGGCTGTGTCTCAGGAGGTAGAGTCGGCGTCTAATGATCGCACGGTTGGTAGATCCGCGGTTCGAGCCCCGGCTGGTCACCTGTCGATGTGTTCTCAGGCAAGACACTTAACCCCAAACCCCGGTGCCTTGCATGGCAGCTTGCTTGGTGTGTGAATGTGTGTGTGTGTGAATGAGAGGCCATTGTAAAGCGCTTTGTAAGGCATTGTAAGGCGCTGTACAAGTCAGCCCATTTAAATAAACCAACACATAACTGTGCTTTTTACCATTTAATAATCCCATAATAACAAACAAATTCAAATAAAAATCAGACTACGTACACCGTGACAGTGTATTATAGGTTATTTTACCTACATTGGTCAATAAGAATAATAGGAAAAACCAGGTTAGTAGAGATTGTAAAAAAAAAAAAGAATCACAAGTGTAACTTTCGATAAAATAATGTGATAGAAAAAGAAACATTTAAAATTTTGTTTTTGCGGACTCCTGAATTAAGTGCAAATACTAGACTAAAAGAAAAATCACACGATTAGTATAACTAATGCCCATTTTCAAGGATGATATAATAATCCTGACCCTCCCCCCTCCCCCCCTTCTGAGCTGAGAGGCTAGTGGAGATGCAAACATGTCCCCCCCCCCCCCCCTCCTGGTCACACCAGAGACATGTACAGAAAGAGAGTTTGGCCATCTCACAGCCAGACACCATGTTGTTGGTTCCAATCCCAGCCAGTCAGTCTAGCCAGTAAGCTCATTTACTAAGCTTCTTTTGAAAAAATCCTTCTGAATTTGAGTGGTTCAACACTGCCCAACATGTTCGATAAAACTGCAGTGGCCAAACTCTCTTAACTACCGTTCCAGTAAACAAAGAGTCCAAAGTACATCCTCAGGGAAGCCGGAATGTGGGTTCAGATGACGTCTTTCTAGGACGTCCAGATGATGTCTTTAGGACGTCTTAAGACGATTCTGTAGTCCTGAAGATGTCATCTGAACCCACATTTCGGCTTCCCTGAGGACGTCTTTTGGACTCTGTTTACTGGCTTATGTTTCTAGCTCTGACCCCGCCCCTCCAAGCCCCTCCCTCTCTCCTGGTGGCTGTAACTCCGGGGCCAGCTCACTCCTCTGGGGCGGAGGACATCTTGAGGAGGAACTCCTTGTCGATCCTGAAGAGTCTCCAGCCCTCCTCCAGAGAGAGGTCGGCCGCCCCGCGGCGCTTATAGAAATCTATAGACGCCTTGTTGCCCTCGGCAACGATGAAGTGCATGCTGCTGCAGCGGGTCTTCACCGCCGTCTGTACGGAGAGAGAGGGAGAGAGAGACAGAGAGAGGGAGACAGAAAGAGAGGGAGACAGAAAGAGAGAGGGAGAGAGAGAAAGACAGAGAGCGAAAGAGAGAGAGGGAGACAGAGAGAGAGAGAATGCAGAGGAGGTACAAGAGGGAAGTGATTAGGATTGAGCACAGAGTAGGAGACAAAGAGTGGGAGGGAGGGAGGGACGGGGGAGCAGTGGGAAGGAGGAAACCGAGAAGGGGAGAGAGAGAGCAAGGAGGAAGAACAGAGGGGGGAGAAAGAGGACAGAAGCAGTGAACACACACACACACACCTGACAGCGATTTAGGGAGGGGGGTTTCTCCTGACACACACACACACAAAGCTCTTGACATCTAAACCAAGTTTCCATTCACACACTTGACCCATTTCCCAAAGTACTCAGGAGGCCCAGGTTCTGATGTAACAGGAGAACGCTGTACCGCCAGTCACAATCTAACAACTCATACTTATTACTTACGTGACTGAGAAGCTTCAAGATTTCAGACCCGATGCCAAACCCTGGGTGCAGAGAGGAAACACAAGACGCGTTATTTAATAAGAGGATCGTATTTAGAACTGCCACTCGCATCATTTAACCAGACTTGTAAGAGAGCAGTTCAAGTCAGGTGAAGACGAGGGGAGAGTAGGGAGGGAGGAAGGAGAGAGAGAGACGGCTCTTACTCACCCCTGTATTCTTTCATCACGAAGAAGTCCTCCAGGTAGAGCAGCTTGCCGATCCAGGGGTCGTAGGTGAAGTAGTACATGGCAAACCCAATCGCCGTGGAATCTACACACACACACACACACAATGTAACAGAGCTCTCATGTCTCCCTGGCCTCAATAACAGTCAATAACATCTAGAGTCTAAAGATGGTAGTTGGTGCTGTACAATGCTGAAACCACAGAACGGTACGCAACGGATGTCGGTGAGTGAATGTGTGTGTGCCACTCAAATGTACACACACACACACACACTTTACTTGTGGGCAGCACGGCACTTCGCTCAACCGTGTAAACAGGAAGTAGCGTTCTGCACACATTAGCCATCCTTCCATACAAGGTGAACGATGCAACAATGTGAAAAGATGAGCTACTGACAGCAACAAAGTACTTCTCGTGCAACAAAGATGTGCTAGGACTTCTAGTTCCAAGGACATTCGCCCCCCCCAGACTTAGTAAGGTGTTAACCTTACTGTTGCATGCATAGGGAAGTAGCTACAGAGAGGGGTGGGGGGTGTATTCCATCAATGTCTCTAAAGGAAAATTCCAGGCTTATTTTTTGGATAGATTTCACCACAAGACTTGGCCTATACAGACATGAATGTAATGCAAAGCAAAGCTCTGAATCTTTCAACCAGCAGGGTTTCCTGTAAAGCCTGGCTTACCGTTGCTGCTCTGTTCTCCCGGGACTTCCGCCACGACGCAGTGGTAAAATGGGTGGTCACCGAACCCGTCCTCCAGCAGATCTGTTGACGTTTCACACCATCGGTTCGTAACGGTTTATTGAACGTGTGCAATCAAGACCATCTACGTGGAGTAACTAACTACTAGTGCAACCTTTTTTCAGTTCATCACACATACTCACCTTTCTCAGTCAGTCTCACTTTTTCCTCCATATCTTCATATTTAGCCAGTTCCTAAAATAAGAAAAGAGACCATTTTGATTAAGACACTTTTTTTTTGTTATGTTTTATATTCGACAAAGCTGATCCTAGGCTTCGTGGTCGTGGATCAGATTAATAGTGCTCATAAATAGTGCTAGGGGACACCCGGTGAATGCATCACCAAACCCGGGCTGCTCGCCAACGTAAACAAAAGGGCCAAACTAAAGAGAGAGAGAGAGATATCGGATATCCAGCAGGAAATGTTGAGTTATTTCTTGCCACCCCTCAAGACCCGGCACTGTCTGCAGCGGGTTACAGTGTGGCCTGTGTCCAAGCGTTGCCAGATTGGGCTACTTTTAGTCACGGATTCGGCTGCTTTTTAGTCTGGTTGGGCCGGAAATTGTCAAGCCTGTCTGGCAACCCGTGCCAGTGTCTGTCCAGACCACCAAAACAATAAAAGGAAGAGTTCAAGTTGTGTGTTAGGAGGGGAGAGGGGGGGGGGTGACCTAAAGCCAAGGCCATTTCTAAAGTTCGAGTACATGTTATCTAAAGAAATAAATAAATAAAAGCAAGCAAAACTGTTCAGTGTTTCAACCGTTTTTCCAGCTGCAGCAATAACCCGCCGTTACCTTTATGAGTCGCAGTATGTCAGACACGTCTTTGGGTTCCGCTTTTCGTAAGTAAAAATTTGCCATTTTCTCCTTTTACTCTTCTTTTTCCCTTTTCTCACTAGTCCTCTGTATGTGAAGTGAAGCAAGAGAAGTTTCTTCATTCGCTCCCTAGGAGTTTGAGTCTGGCTTCCTCGGGAGAATTACATGCAGCAAAGCACTCACTGGGTCTGAATCAGCTGGACTGAACCGTCCTTTGTGTCTCCGGGTCTTTTTATACGGCCTGGGGGGGTGGGTAGAGTCTTATCGGCGCTCTCGGGGTCTCTAAGCCAATCGGAACGAGGGATCGGGCACTCTCGGGGTCTCTAAGCCAATCGGAACGTGGGATCGAGCTAGACGTCACGACGTCACGTCCAGTTAAACTCTGGCTGCGTTCGTGAAATGTGCACCGAGAGCGCCGTAGCGCACACTGGGTCCAACGTCATAAAGGGACCAAGTACCAATTGTCCCATTTGATTGGACAAGAGGCATTCCGTGAGTGCTGGTCAAGATATTCAGAGCGTATTTACGAACGCACCCGCTGTTTTCCCAGGTCACGAGATCTTTGTTATTATTGTAACCGATTTCTGAGAAGTCCAGAGACCCCTTTGAAATAATTCTGTGTCTCGAAACAAAAATCTATATAGGTCTACTTTTCAGTCAATAATGCCCACTATTTATAATAAACGCTTCTGACGATGTCTGGAGGTGGGGCTCCAATGAAAGCGCGCGCGAGAGAGAGAAATACATATTTATTATGATAAATTATGATATGACTTAATACTTAAATGCGAGTAGAACTATTGTATTATCACAATGAAGGACCCATCACTGATTACAAATTACAATTACAAATACAAATTATGTATATAGCCTATCTTCAAAGCGTGTTTAAAAAAAAGTAACGGTGCTTGCTTACATGTATTATAATTTCAGAGCACACGTAGACATCCAGTGATATTTGCATGTGAAATGTATTTTTTATTCTCAGTTTTTATTTTCTTAAGATTGTTGTCTTGCACTTGACACCACGGACCTCATTGTCTCTTAGCTTGTTTTATAGCATTTTCGCTTTTTAATTGTCTAGTGTGTAATATTTGTGATATGTTATATGTGTATATGTTTGTGAATATGTGAATATGTTTTCTGTTTTTGCACCTTCAGAAGAACCACTACAATTTCATTGTATAGGCAACTGTACAACGACAATAAAGTCTATTCTATTCTATTCTATTCTATTTGCGCCATCGTTTGTGTTGTGTTGGTGTGATGTGTTGTGATATTGGGATTGTGTTGATTTCACTGTATGACTTTCATATATTAGTAAACTATTTTAGCGTCCAATGTGGTTAGTTACATTGCGATTGACCATACTGAGAGTGAGAGTGATCGCAACGGGTCAATATAACAACAATTGAGAAAATGTCTGATTCAGGAAACAAATCTCTTGTTTATAGACCAAATAGTATTGTGTTGCAAGAAACCATTTTGTACTTTGTACTACACCCCCTCATACAACAACCCCTCAGCTGAGAAAGTGTTTGTGGAGGTTTTCCATTCTATCAAACTGAAATAGCTCACATAATGTGAAAAAATAACTGATGATTAAACACGATCATCAACCGTAGAGTGAACTGACTTATGGCGCTTTTCCACTATCGGCCCGGCTCAGCTCGGATCGGCTCGCTTCGGCACGCTTTTGAACAGTTCTGGTTTTCCACTATACACAAGAGACCAGGAACGAGTAGGAGGAGTAGGAGATAGTAGGCGGAGTTACGCGTCATAAAAGCGCACCATGGTGGTGACATATATTTTCACGAGACACAACACAGCCACAACAATAGCAACATGGAGGAACTTGAAGCTATCGTATACTTTTTCCTCAGCATGTGGTATATTATTAACCGTGGTTTTTTGGAGAGAAAGAGAACGAGAGAGAGGAAGCTACTGTATGTACACATAATAAAGTCATGTTTTTTTAACCCTTAAAACCACTGCCTTCACTTGTCTGCTTTATGAACTGTAGTATCAATGTGTGCCGTGTTATTCACGGACAAACACGGTGCCCGGAGGCACCCTTTGCGGGTTAATAACTGTGATTTACCGTGGGTTAGGATAACAATTCAAACGTGTCCGGATAGGGGAGAGGACAGGGAATCCAAAACCATTTGAATGGTGTCGATACGACGCTCTTATCACGGTCGACACAGCGCGGAGCGAATTCCCGGGTAGAAATTGTCTGTCCCCCCGCTGATATCCTCCATGACGTGCTGCTGCTTAGAGCAGCGGCTGAACTCCCGGTTCATTAGTGAAACACTCCCCCTCGCCCTAATTTATTACATTTATATTAGAATAATGCATACTGGTAAATGGACTGCACTTATAGCGCCTTATTCCAAAGTGCTTTACAATGGCCTCTCGTTCACCCATTCACACACACATTCACGGCAAGCTACCATGCAAGGCACCGGCCCACTCATTGGGAGCAATTTGGGGTTCAGTGTCTTGCTCAAGGACACCTCGACATGTGGCCAACCGGGGTTCGAACCGCCGATCTGCCGACCTTGCGATCATTAGACGCCGGCTCTACCTCCTGCGCCACAGCCGCCCCATACTGCTTGGTGCAAATGGATTCTAATCAGCGGCGGAGAGGTCATCAGTTGGACGACACAAGTTCGAATCTGTCCTACGCATTTACTACCTCTATTTAATTTATTTAAAAAAATAGTTGTGCATGTTTCTTTTTATTTTATTTTTTAAATTATTTTTTTCAGATTTTATCCCTTTTTCACCCAATTTGGTAGCCAATTGAACCCAACCTAGCATCCAATTATCCCCTGCCTATTGCGAAGGATCCGCCGCACGACCCCGTGGCCGGCAGTCCCAGAGGAGGCCGCCAGGCAGACTAGCTGACTGGCTCCTCGAGCCCAGCACCTTTACTCCAGCACCAGACGGGGGCGGTGTTGCGCGACGGATCCTTGTCCGGAAATACTCCTATACCG
Source organism: Nansenia antarctica (assembly GCF_963989245.1). Classification (NCBI taxonomy): domain Eukaryota; kingdom Metazoa; phylum Chordata; class Actinopteri; order Argentiniformes; family Microstomatidae; genus Nansenia; species Nansenia antarctica. Next base: position 9,589,751 of record NC_137687.1, on the reverse strand, counting down.
CCCTCGGGAGCGGCCGCCCAATATGCGCTCCCCGTGTGTGCCCCAGCCATATCCGGATCTGGCGAGCTGGGATTCGAACCCAGTCCCCGGTGGGCAGCTTGCACTAGTGGCCAGTGCTTAGACCGCTACACCACCGTGGGGCCCATGTTTCAAACATTACAGTATCTATGATGTTGGCTAAAATTCCAAAGAAGCTGTGAACAGCAAAACATAAAAAAGGTTTATGTACATTCTTAGGTTTATGTACATATTTAGCAGACACTTCTATTGAAAGCGACTTACAATTAGAGATTACAGGGACAGTCTCCCTGGAGTAACTGAGGGCTAAGTACTTATTCCCAGGTGGGACTTAAACTCTTGACCTTCTGATCACCAGTCCAACTCACTATCCACTAGGCCGTCTAATGATCGCACAGTTGGTAGATCGGAGTTTCGAGCCGTGGCCACGTGTCTAAGTGTCCTTGGGTAAGACACTTAACCTCGAATTGCTCCCAGTGAGCGGGCCGGCACCTTGCATGGTAGCTTGCCGCCATTGGTGTGTGAATGTGTGTGTGAATGGGTGAATGAGAGGTCATTGTAAAGTGCTTTAGAATAAGGCGCTATATAAGTCAGATAATTTACCATTTACTACCCCATACTAGGCCATCATTACCCCATCCCACAAGCATAGAGAATGGTGACCAGAATATTTTAGAAAGGTGACAACAGGTGGAGATAACGGAATGAGAAACCGAGAATAAGATGATACAATATAATTACAACTTAATTTCTCCCTCTCTCTCTCCAGTCCCTACCCACTATCTAACTAGAGGATCTGTTTGATGACAAGGACCTACAGTGAGAGATAAAGATCCTTGCACCTGCCTGTGTGCATATGCGTGTGTGTGTGTGTGTGTGTGTGTGTGTGTGTGTGTGTGTGTACAGTACGGATCCTCAGAACTGTGAAACCAACTACGCTCTCCCTGAAAGAAGATCTCCACTGTCTGTATACACTGTATGCACTCACTGCAAGGTAAGGCGCTTTGGATAAAAGCGTCAGCTAAATGGCATATATTATTATTATTATATATTATTAACTGACCCCCCCCTTTCTCCATGATGTTTGTTAAAATAAAAACAACAACAACTTGTGAACCTGTAGGGTCCTGTAGGGTGGGGGGTGGGGGGCGGGGGGCTGTGATTGGGTGGGGGGTGGTGGGCGGGGGGCTGTGATAGGGTGGGGGGTGAAAGGTGGGGGGCTGTGAGTGGGTGGGGGGCGGGGGGCTGTGATTGGGCGGGTGGGTTGGAGGTTTGTGGCGGGAGGGACATGTGTGGGAGGAGGGGGAGGTAGGGGACTGCTGGGGTAAAGGGAGATCGGGAGAGGGGGGGGGGAGGGGGGAGGTTTCTACTGGATTTCTGTTATTCTATTTCTCTTTTGTTCATTTACATGTTACCACTCCCTTGTACCATTCCCTAAAGAAAAATCAATAAAAAAATTGATCACAAAAAACAACAACTTGTCTGAATTCTGAGAATTCCTCTGCAGGGTCAATTCTGAGTATGTTTTGTTGTTGTCGTGTTGGAATCTCCTCCTGGCTGGAGTGTAGGTTTGTGGGTGCTAAGAAACACCTGTTAGCAAACTTGATTACATTTTTTACAATTACACTTTATCCATAGCGACTTACAACAAATACATTTGACTAAGTCAGTGAATCATCTACCCACCAGTGATAGCAGGAAAATTTAATCTATGCTCGGACCAGGGGCCATTGGCAGTTGTAACGTTAGAAGAAGGAAGATTTTTCTTTTGATTTGATTTTGATTTGATTTAAGGATCCCCATTAGAAGCACACAGATGTACCTCTAGTCTTCCTGGGGTCCTGTCCTGAACATACAAACATACAGACATACAGACATAATAAATGTACAGTCTACAAAAGATAAAAAAGACACTCAGACACTTTTCTTTTTATTAACATTATAGAAACTGTACAGGGGGTGTAGAGGGGAAGTAGATGTCTCTGGCGGGACAGTTAACATCTTCTGATGTTAGAGGAAGGATCTGCAGGAGCGTGCTGTCGCTGTGATGTTCGCCGCGCAGGATAAGTGGTTGTCAAGGATCATCCCAAGGTTCTTGGCTGTCAGGGAGGAGGTCACCATAGAGCTCTCTACTGTCATGGTGAAGTCTTGAAGAGGGCAGGCTTTCCCAGGGAGTAGCTCATTGTTGTTAAGTATAGAGTTGTTGTTGTATTAGAGGGAGAAGTGTAAGGGCCCTAGGACGGAGCCCTGGGGGATCCCAGTGGGAGGGCTTATGGAGAGGATGAAAGAAGGTCTCCACTGTCTAACTGACCCCCTCTCTCTCCATGTTTGTAAAAAATAAAGCTTTAAAAAACAAACAAAAAAGAACTTGTGAACCAGATGTCTGAATTCTGAGAATTCCTCTGCAGGGATAAATTATGAGTATGTTTTTTGTTGTTGTCGTGTTTGAATCAGCTCCTGGCTGGATTGTGGGTTTGTGGGTGCAAAGAAAGACCTGTTAGCAAACCTAATTCATTCAATTTCTTCAATTTTTTGGCATTTAGCAGACGCCTTCATCCAAAGCGACTTACAACAAATAGATTTGACGGCTGGCACGTGACAACGTCGAGAAAGATGGCTGCTTAAACTCCATGAGCCTCCTGCACCATCACCATTCGCTTTATTTCGCTTTAATCTGTTGCCATCTGTGATATTTTCACCTCAAACAAGTTACCAGACCCAATACTCATCTGTCCTACAAGCAAAATGCCAAATCTTCGAAATAATCGAGACTAATACTAACTCTAACTTGGGGCGGCTGTGTCTGTGAGATGGAGCCAGAGTATAATGATCACAAGGTCGGTGGTTTGGCGGTTCGAACCCTGGCTGGTCATATGTCGAGGTGCCCTTGGGCAAGACACTGAACCCCAAATTGCTCCCAATGAGCGGGCCGGCGCCTTGCATGGTAGCTTCCCGCCATTGGTGTGTGAATGTGTGTGTGAATGGGTGAATGAGAGGCCGTTGTAAAGCGCTTTGGAATAAGGCGCTATATAAGTCAGTCCATTTCCCATTAAACGCGGAGGGCCGTTGCTATTGTTGAGGAGAAGTTAGATACTCAGAGACTCAGTGCCGTAATTGCCAGCTGGCCCCCAGCCTCGGATGTCGAGAGGCTGAATGCCAAGCTGATGGAATACGAGGACAGGGATTGATGGGTAAATCTATGCAAATTTTAGTTGGTTGTCCAAGTGTGCACTTATCAGGAATGTTGAGGAGTAATGTATCTCTTCACTTTTCTTTTCTTTTTTCTTTTATAATGTTTTTTATGATTCAGTTGTTTTTTGTTTGGGGAATGTTATTTTAGGGATCCGGGTATTCTGCATGCCGAGGTGTCTATGATCTATATTTCTACGCTAACCAACATATGACAAGTCACTAGCAGGCTCTTCCTCACTCTATTAGTTGGCACAGGTTTGTAGTTTGTGCATTTCAGGCCATTGTGAGACATGTGCACTGTGGTGGTTTGCACGACGAGGAGAGCGACTACAAGACAGCATCTGGTGCTGGGAACCGCACTTCCACTGGATTTCCAGCTGTCCCTGATCGTCTGTGGTCCACCCATGGTCCCTGGGACTTGGTACAGACAGCTGGGTTTGAAGAGACCGTCTCCAGATTGCAGCCTGATAGTTGGCAGGGAATGGGATGCATGAATAAGCAATCCTCACATGGTGGAAGCTGGCTGGACTCAACCTCCCCATGTCTGGTGCAGAAAGGTTGGTACCGAAGAATGAATGAATGAATGAATCGTTTAATGACCACACGACCTAGGTCGGTGGAATTTGTTGTCGGTACAGGTGGAAAAGCTCAAACAGCAGTGTCAAAAACATACACACATTACACATAACTATCACATGGACATGTACACACATAACCATAAGACAAGAACATAGTCAATATTTACAATGTATTAAGTGCAGTACGTCTGGCAGGGTTAGTGCAGAGAGTCAGGTGTTGAGAGTCCTTATAGCAGAGGGGAAAAAAACAGTTTTTGAAACGGGATGTTTTGGTGGCCAGGGATCGGTAGCGCCGTCCAGAGGGCAACAGTTGAAACAAACAGGTGGTGAGCAGGGTGGGAGGTTGAGAAGGTTGACATGCGTAGTGTGCGTAGAGGGTACATACATGTGGCCTGTGATTTCCTGCAACTCATATTAGTCTGGGCTGAGTCGATTCACCCAGCAGTTTTCCAGGATATCAACAATGGACTGTATGTCAGCCTCATCTCTTCTGGTCCTGGGCAGCTGGAAGTCTGGGTGATTGAGCTGAGAATCGCCTGGACCCACCATCTCCCTCAGCTGGCCCAGGTAGGCACTGCAGTACTCTGATGTCACTTGGAGACAGCCCCAGGCCCCCAGGCTTGAGGTTGAAGCAGGGGCGAAATTTCACTTTTATTCCTGTGGGTTATTTTCGTATCTAAGGGGCCCCTTAAGGAGTCAATCAAACAAATAATATTGAAATAATATTTATAAAAAATATTGAATTGATCTTACATATAACAGCACAAACAAATGTCATTTGGGGAAACTTTATTAGCCTATAAGCCTACCATTACAAGGAGTACATCAATAACATCACCAACGTATATCAAATTATCTGTGTGTCTGTTACAGCAGATCATTTCATATACGTCGGTGATATTATTGATGTCCCCTCCAGAAAATGTAATGTACGTGTTTATACTGTAATATATAATAAGTATATAAGCCCACTAATTACATACGAGATAACTCGCTAACATGGTTGCCACTGGAGGAAAAATTTGGGATTTGTCCACAAAAGTATTTGGATGATAAAACGTGAATGAGAGCCGACGCAAGTTCGAATATGGAGGACCAAGTCTGTCAAAATTAACAATAAATTGTGTATTCATTCATTTGTTCATACATTCATTTATGTGTTTATATATTTATTGTTAATTTTGACAGACTTGGTCCTCCATACGCATGCTCATATTTAAATGATTAAACAAAATAGTTGCGCATGGTTCAAACACTACGGTACGTACAGACGCACTCACGTCACGTCCACACGGAAGTGAATTCCAATTTCCAGTCTCGACAGAATCAAACCTCTGTTATTTACTTGTTTATAGATTCAGAGACATTGAAGCACCATGAAACCCGCGGTGGATGAGATGTTCCCCGAAGGTGCTGGTCCCTATGTGGACCTGGACGAGGTTGGTAGCCATCTAACTATGTTCAGCAACAATTATCTGACAATATTGAATATAGCTGGCTGTTTAGAGTAGAACTAGCTAGCTAGCTTCCATATCTAGCCATCCAGCCAGCCGGGGGTCTTATCCAATCATGCATGTTTATAACTAAGACTAAGTCATAACAAGCTCTTATTGACCAGAACATTCCCACGATTATGGAAATATTATAATTATGAACGCGCATGGTTTCGTGTGTTTACATACCAGCCTGTTTAGCAGCTGTCTAGCCATGCTACCTAGGTAAACACGGCCAGACTTGCTGAACAATCCGATGGAAAATATCTAAATTCGCCTTTTAAATACATTTTTACCATAACTAAACCTACTGTCTCTGGCTAAACTGTCCTTATGTCGTGATCTTAGAATGATCTCCGTTTAGAATGATAAGGTTCTATCTCCGTTTAGAATGATAAGGTTCTATCTCCGTTTAGAATGACAAGGTTCTATCTCCGTTTAGAATGATAAGGTTCTATCTCCGTTTAGAATGATAAGGTTCTATCTCCGTTTAGAATGAGAAGGTTCTATCTCCGTTTAGAATGATAAGGTGCTATCTCCGTTTAGAATGATATAAGGTTCTATCTCCGTTTAGGGCAGTTCAGAGATATTGAGCGTCAAAGTTTTTACATTCCATTATGTTCTGTGAGATGGAACCTTTGTATTTTATGAATTACTAACTCAAAAATGTCAACATTTAAAAAAATAACACCACACAGGAATTAATAAACACCTAATGGATCGGATTATGTAAAAAACTCAATTCTGACAAAAATTGAGATCCTAGAACCTTATAATTCTAATGTCACGAACTGTCTCTGGCTAAACTGTCCTTGTGTGTCTTCTGAACATGTGTGTTCGTGTCTTGACTGCGCTTCTGTGCGCCACAGGCAGGGGGCAGCAGCGGGCTGCTGATGGACCTGGCAGCCAACGAGAAGGCCGTGCACTCCGACTTCTTCAACGGTGAGACATGCCAAGAGAGAGAGAGATACCAACATGTGAATGTCATGAAAAAGTTCATTTTTTCCATAATTTAATTCAAAAAGTGTTCCAAAAGCCAAGGAGCCCAGACCAGGTATTGAGTGCATAAATCAATGAACATACTTTTCAGAAGGTCAACATTTCTGTTTTATAAATCCTTTTTTATTGGTCTATATCAGTGGTTTTCAACCCTCTCCTCGGGGACCACCAGCCGTTCCACATAGCCTATTTTATCTGTTCCACCACCAGCACACCTGATTTAACTGATCAAGTAGCAAAGCAATTATGGTTTGTATGTACTTGATCAGTTGAATCAGGTGTGCTGGTGGTGGAACAGATCAAATATGTGGAACGGCTGGTGGTCCCCGAGGAGAGGGTTGAATATTCAAATATTTTGAGATGAAAAAAGGCTTGAAATATTTCACTTTGTGTAATGAATCTAGAATACATATTATGGAAAAGAATGAACTTTTCCACAATATGATTTCTTTTTGAGATTCACCTGTATGTACTCTCTTTGGACACACAGCCAAACTTTAGTATCCGCAAGCTTTGACACCTACCCATACCTCTGATTCCCCTCAGAGTAGTATAGAAAAACCTGATCTTTGAGGGGCAGGTAGCCTTGGGGTTAGAGAGGCCGGCCAGCGATCGGTAGGTCACTGGTTCGATCCCCACCCCAGGAGGGAGCCGGAGGTGGGCTGGTGACTGGAGGGGTGGCTGGCAGCATACATGAGGTGCCTACCACTGCTGTTGTGCTGTTGAGCAAGGCACTTAACCCCTAACTGCTCCAGGGGCGCCGAAGATGGCTGACCCTTTTCACATGTGCAGCATTAATCCACAACACCCTGTGAGAGTCCAGAGCTCTGTTCTCCCTGGGGGGGGGGTGTTGGGGGATGTGTGTTCTCCCTGGGGGGGGTTTGGGGGACGTGTGCACCAACTAGATTTTGTTACAGTAATTTTCCTCTATTCAAGGACAATAATATTTAATCTTATCATATCTTAGCAGAGGTAACTTGGTAACTACCATTCTGCCTCAATCTATTTATGTCCCCCCAGGCGTGCAGTCATTAAAGAGGTAGGGAGAAGGAGCTGTTGGGCGAGGGGAGGCAGAAAAAATGATTAAGACTAGGGGTAGAAATGAGTTCATTTATTTCTGCTTACTCATTAAGCCTGCACCACTCTGGAATATATTCAGTTAGAGCTGTTCTGTTTCCCTAGAGAACCGTGTCTGTTTCATACAGAACAGAACAGGAAAGTTCTACAGCTGTATCTCTCCATGTCTGTTCGCTTTGCCAACAGAGCTGTCTCACAGTAGCTTGAACACGTAGGCTGACGGTAAACCTCAACTTACACACACACGCACACACACACACACGCACACACACACACACACACACACACACACACACACACACACACACACACACTAGTAAACGTAAAGCGCACTTCAGCTAATCTGTTTTCCGTCTTGCAGCGTTGGCTACAGGCAGGACAGTTTATAACACAGCAGTACATGACCTAGAAAAGAGCTGATTGTTAAAAAGAGGAAAGGAAGAGGGGGGAACCGGGGTGGAGGAGAGGAGAGGGGGAGCAGGAAAAGGAGGAGAGGAAAGGACGTTTATGGCTCCTGTTAGACTGAAGCACAGCAGGACACCTCGTCAGCCGGCCCCTTTGAACACACACCCACGCACACACACACGCACACGCACCTGCACACACACACACGCACACACACACACGCACACACACACACACACACACACACACACACACACACGCACACACACACACCTATACCTATGTACCTAATGATCTCATTGTTTCTCTGACGATGACTATAATTCCCCTGAAGCTGCGTATGCACAAAGGAAGTCATACACCACTTTTATGCAAACTTTGGGATTTATGAAAAACAAACTTTGCAGGAGTGTGGGGTCCTCCACGTGCACTCTGACGCATGTAAACTGGAGAAATGAGCAACTGCGACAACTGGAGAAGCCCTTTGAAATGGATATGTAAAATAAACTGAAATATGACCTCTCACGTATTATATAGCTTTGAAGAGTTCCCTGGTGGGCACCCCCAAAAAAACACGATTTAGGATCATAAATACAAACAGAGATATCTGTTTTTGCGAAAACAACCCCTCAAATATGTTGTGCGATTTAATCCGGAATCATATTTAATTGAATCTGTAATTATTAAACAATACTTGCATGTTATGAAATGTATTTGCATAAATAATAAGGTATAGGACAAACAACAGGACAAACAACAGTAGGACAAATCATCACGTGTTCGTTGCTCAGAACTGTGGTGCAGAATTCCACAGGGGGAAACTTATTTTTTTTTTACCTTTTTCTGTCGGAATTTGCCTTCCTTGTCATCATGCAGTCAGTATGGATGAATAGGGGGTGTTTCACTGACCATTTCTAGGCAAATATGGGCGTTAAAAGGGTGGGACAAGATGCTCGCTCATGTGAGCAAAATGTTGTTTTTGATTGATGATTGTGATTTATGAAAGGGAAATGGCGTGGGGCGTGCCTTGCGCACTGTGTTGTAAATTAGAACATTTGCACGTGTAAACGTTCTGGCTTTTGTACGTACGCAACGTACTTTTCACGCCAGTCGTACGCACAGTTTTATAAGTGAGGCCCCAGGTGACTAGAAAGATGACATCAGATCTAAATGGGCATAACAACATGAGAAATGCAGAATAAGATGATGCAATATAATTCTAACTTTCTCTCTCCCTCTCTCTCTCCCTCCCTCTCCCCCTCCCTCTCTCTCTCCCTCCCTCCCTCCCTCTCCCCCTCCCTCTCTCTCTCCCTACCCACTATCTCACTCAGACTTCGAGGATCTGTTTGATGACGAGGACCTACAGTGAGAGATCCCTGGATGTGTGTGTGTGTGTGTGTGTGTGTGGCCTCCCTGAAAGAAGATCTCCACTGTCTGTAACTGACCCTCTCTCTCCATGATGTTTGCTAAAATAAAGCTGTAAAAAAAAACGAGAACTTGTGAACCAGATGTCTGAATTCTGGGAATTCCTCTACAAGGGTAAATTATGAGTATGTTTTTGCTGTTTCGCGTGTTTGAATCTGCTCCTGGCTGGATTGTAGGTTTGGGGGTGCTAAGAAACACCTGTTAAACGTAATTACACACGATAAAACGCTAAAATGGTTACCGCTGGACAGGACAGGACTCGAGTGAGGGGAAAAATGGGGATTTGCCCACAAAAGTATTTTTGTGAATAAAGAACAAGTCAGTCATAGTCAGAACCAACAGTGGTACAGGGGGGTTTAGGGGTACAGGGGGGTACCCTGTGTCTCTCTGAGCTGTGCTGGGAGGAGGGTTAGGACAGACAGGGGTGGACAGCGATGTGGTAAATCAATGGTAAATGGACTGACTTATATAGCGCCTTATTCCAAAGAGCTTTACAACGGCCTCTCATTCACCCATTCACACACACATTCACACACCAATGGCGACAAGCTACTATGCAAGGCGCCGGCCCGCTCATTAGGAGCAATTTGGGGTTCAGTGTCTTGCCCAATCTGCCAACCTTTCAATCATTAGACGGCGGCTCTACCTCCTGAGACACAGCCGCCCTGTGGTCTGTGGAGACTGCCGTTTCTGCTGTTTTATGAGAGCTTTTCTTGAATATCTGGTTAACCAAATGTGTTGGTTCACTCGCTGGTCAATCAATGGAGCTCATTAATCAATAATGGAGGAATCCTCAAACTCCATCTGCACGCGTAGCATCACTCAGATTACCCATTGACATCAATGCTTAAAGATTAAAGGTAAAGATTTTGACATCTGAGGGATGGGGAAATTCTACTACTGAGAAGAAGAAGTTTGGATATGAAACTCATAGCTTTTATTTGATGTATGTGTACATAATAATGTACTTCTAATAGTATTAGTTTCACCATTAAGGAAATTACAACACTTTTTAGACCCCCTATTTTACAGGGGTGCACACCTTTCTGGCGGGGGGGGTCTAATCTTCCTGTCTGCTAAACTCCGCTGCTGTTGAAATAACTTTTAGCTTATAGGTACAATTCCAGACAGCGTGGATAACACAGTCATGGTAAACTGTTTTCGAAGTAATTATGCAGGTGTTACGGTCAAACAAACAAACTTACACACGCATCATTGTTAGACCACCGTTAGTGCTAGCGATATCCCCCCTGTTCCCCCATCAAATGTTTTTTCTTCTCTAAGGTTAGCCACGCATTCATTCTTTTTTCGTTTTGAGGCAAATACAAATAATAAAATAAAATAAAATGCATGTTCAATAGAATGTAATATTTGATATCGATATTGGCCAGTCAACAAATGTTCACTTTTCGGCCCTGAAAATGGCAGTATGTTTAAAAACTCAGTAGTTGCTATGGCAGTATGTTTAAAAACTCACTAGTTGCTATGGCAGTATGTTTAAAAACTCATTAGTTGCTATGGCAGTATGTTTAAAAACTCACTAGTTGCTATGGCAGTATGTTTAAAAACTCACTAGTTGCTATGGCAGTATGTTTAAAAGCTCACTAGTTGCTATGGCAGTGTGTTTAAAAACTCACTAGTTGCTATGGCAGTATGTTTAAAAACTCATTAGTTGCTATGGCAGTATGTTTAAAAACTCACTAGTTGCTATGGCAGTATGTTTAAAAACTCACTAGTTGCTATGGCACTATGTTTAAAAACTCACTAGTTGCTATGGCATTTTGTGCACTTCAGAATCCATCCTGCTGTCAGCACTGACATCATCAATGAAGACAAGTGGGACAGTTCCACAGGAAGTCATACATGATCCATAACACCCTCCACCATGTTTAATAGATGAGCTGGTATGCTAGCCTGTGGATATTGGGCAGTTTGGTTTTTCTCCACATTTCACCCCGGTACATGTTCATCTTTGTCTCTACCCTTTTTAAAAAGAAAAAAAAACACACTTTTAGGTACTATTTAACCAAGTAGTGAAAATACCACCGCTCATCCGTGATCAGACTTTGCTGAGGTGATGGAACTGAAGAGTATCAGTAGAGTGCAAAATAACAGCATCCGCACACTCAAAACACTGTGCAAAAAAACATAGTTTATTGCTTTCGGTTATAGACCTTCTTCAGGCATTGTATTATTTAACAAGCTAACCTGCCATCCTGTTTCCGTGGCTAACTAGTGGTTTGCACCTGGCAGTGTAGCTCCTGTGGGTCTGCGGAGGGTAGTCTCTCTGATACGTTCACACCTGCCTCCTGGAGAACGTTCCAGATCTGTGGGACAGTTGATCTTAATGATGGTGGACATTCTTCTGTCATAATGGAATGACTTATATAGCTCCTTATTCCGAAGCACTTTACAATGGCCTCTCATTCAGAAGAAAGAAAAACCGAACTGCCCAATATCCAGAGAGGGTGGAGAGGGTGTTATGGATCATGTATGGCTTCCTGTGGAACTGTCTCACTGACAGCAGGATGGATTCTGAAGCAGGCCCGCCCAGATTGACAGCTGGCCCACCCAGTCAGATTCATAAAAATACATATTTTTTTATAATAAAATATTTTTAAAGTTTAATTTTCACTAACTAACTGTAACGTGAATAGTTTTGTCTTGGAAATGATTAAAAGTATGTATTAATACTAATAATATTCAACTTCCTCTCTTACGTTTACATTGCTTCCTCTTTTACGTTTACTCTGATTGTTCAGTGGGAAATCGCGCTCCTTCAGTAGAAATTGGTACGAGAAGTTCAAGTGGAATATAGTAAAGAAAGAGATGCTATTTTTTGTAAAGTGTGTCGACATTTCCCAGAGGCGCACACGGAGTTCACTTTTATAAGAGATGGATACAAAAATTGGAAACGTCTCCGGCAGGCCTGTGACAAACACGAGTCTAGCAAGCCGCATGCTGTTGCCCTCACCAAGTTGGATGGGTACAGGCAAAGCCATGGACCCCAAAGCCGTGGGACAGTGTTAAATCAAATGCATAGTGATGCCGTTTCATTCATAGAGCGAAACCGGCAACACGTTAAAGTTGTGTTAGACATTGCTATGTTGTGTGCCAAGTTGGAAATTCCACTTAGAGGTCACAGAGAAACGGAAGAGGCGCTCAATAAAGGTAATTTCTTGGAGCTATTCAAGTTCATGCCTCGAAATGCCACGCTCCTAAGCCATCACATTCAGGATGAACTGCTTGAGGCTGCAGCCTCACTGCTAATTCGAAAGATAAAGTCTGAACTGCATGAGCAATCCACATATTATGCCATACTTGCGGATGAGTATAAAGATCTATCCAAGCGCGAGCTAGTTGCTGTCTGTATTCGATTCATTCATGGAGGGGTAATTAAAGAACGAGCAGTAGGCTTTGTGGACATTTTAAAACTTTAAAACTTTTTTAACTTTATTGTTAATTCTGTCAGACTTGGTCCTCCATAGTTGATGGTTATTGGTTAATTCATTGACTATTGCGTGCGCTTGAATGCCTTGCGTGTGTGTATTATAATAACTTGTTTGGCTGTCCGTTGCATTCTCTGGGTAGACAGGTACTTTATTTATTTCCCGTTCGTTGGTCTGCATAGTGATCTCCTCCAGTCCCTGCGAATATTTTGCGTGCGTGCGTGTGCGTGTGTGTGCATGCGTGTTGGTCGTACCCAAATGTTTCGAGCACCCACGGGCAGAAACATAAATCGGCGCCTATGATCGCGAGCCCGGTTGTGTTCCATCCATCTGGCTGCTCATACATAGGTCTAAAACGTGCGGTGATGAGTTTCACTCAGGCCTACCCAGATTTTTCCAGGCCTACCCATCAGCCACTTTCTGTATCCGCCACTGTTCTGAAGTGCACAAAAACATCTCCTCAGCCCAAGTACAAGTACAAGCTAATGCCTCCAAACTCCTCCAACAGGACCACGACTGAAGACATATTGCCATAGCAACTAGGGAGCCTTACAGGGCCCAAAAAAAGTGAAAAGTTGTTGACATCCAAAGCGCTTTACAACAGCCTCTCATTCACCCATTCACACACACATTCACACACCAATGGCGGCAAGCTACCATGCAAGGCGCCGGCCTGCTCACTGGGAGCAATTTGGGGTTCAGTGTCTTGCCCAAGGACATTTTGACATGTGGCCACCCTGGGCTCGAACCGCCGCTCCGCCGACCCTGCAATCTTTAGACGTCAGCTCTACCTCCTGCACCACAGCCGCCCCGTCGTCATCCACTCTAGAAGTGTTCCTTGGCCTACCAGGCTGTCCGCAATCTGTGAGCTTATCAGTGCTTTCTTTCCCTTTAATGATGTTCCATATTGTTGATTTCGGTAGGTTTAGATGCTTTAGGTAGGTTTAGAGGCTTGCAAGCCTCTCCCTTTTTCCTCCAAACATAACGATGGTCATTATGACGCAACAGTTACATGTTTGTTTCACCAGACCAGAGGACATTTCTCCAAAAAGTTAAATCTTTGTCTCCATGGGCAGTCGCAAACCGTAGTCTGGCTTTTTAATGGCGGTTTTGGAGTAGTGGAGGTTCCTTGCCTTTCAGCTTATGTCGATATATGACTCATTTTACTGTGGATATAGATACTTTTGTACCTGTTTGATTTGCAATTTTCACACCAAAGTACGTTCATGGCAGCAGTATGTTGTCCCCCTCCCCACAGTAACCCCCAGTCCCCCTCCCCTTCCCATGTGTCCCCAGCACTACCGTAATTAGGCCCCTATACTTTCTTCTATTTACCTTTTGTTTCTTTTTATTATTACTACTCAATCTTTTCCGTTTGTAAAGTGTCTTTGAGTCTAGAAAAGCGCTATATAAGTCTAATGTATTATTATTATTATTATTATTATTATTATTATTATCATGTTCATTCACAGCGGTATGACGGCTGTGTGGTCCCATGGTGTTTATGCGTGCGTAGTATTGTTGGTACAGATGAACGTGGTACCTTCAGGTGTTTGGAAATCGCTCCCAACTTTTTTTTAACGAGGTCTTTTCTTTTGATTTCCCCATGAAAAGAGGCACTGATATTGAAGGTAGGCCTTAACATAAATGCACAGGTACACCACAATTGACTCAAATGATGTCAATTAGCCTTAATCACAACCTTTTAAAGCCATGACATAATTTTCTGGAATTTTCCAAGCTGTTTAATGGCACAGTCAAGTCGGGACAAGCTATGACATGGTCTCTGCACCCCCCCACGGCTGTTAACCCGCTGAGCTAAAGCTTAAAGTGTGTCAGGCAGGGTAAGTCATCATCCAAGCTCATAGTTCCCCCGAAACATCTCTCTGAGCCTCCGAGGCTGACAGACAGTACATTTACATTTACATTTACATTTTTGGCATTTAGCAGACGCCTTATTCTAAAGCAACTTACAATTGATACATTTGACTAAGCAAGTGAATCATCAATTCACCAGTCGTAGCAGGAAGAGTAATCTAGCTCAGGCCAGGGGCCATTGGCAGTTGTCATGAAAGAAGAAAAATCTTATTGCTATTATTATTTATTTTTTTGACACTGGAGAAACAGTACAAGTGGGGCAGTAGAAGTCTTAGGAGACACAGTATAAGGGAAAGCAGGTGTCTCAGGAGACACAGTGCTGGGGGGTAGTAGATCTCTCTGGAGGAGCAGTTAAGGTGTAGCACTGTAGCAGTGCACAGTAGCACAGCTGTTAATATGGAAAGGGGACTACGGTAAAAGTTAAATGTTTCAACAGTATAATAATAATGTGGATTCGGGGCGCAGGGAGGAGGGTGATGAAAAGCAGGCATGTAACGACAGACTCAAATAACAATATCAAAACTATCAGAGGTAATGGTTATGTACTGTATAAACTATCAGAGGTAATGGTTATGTATGTAAACTATCAGAGGTAATGGTTATGTATGTAAACTATCAGAGGTAATGGTTATGTATGTAAACTATCAGAGGTAATGGTTATGTATGTAAACTATCAGAGGTAATGGTCATGTATGTAAACTATCAGAGGTAATGGTTATGTATGTAAACTATCAGAGGTCATGGTTATGTAATGGTTATGTGTGCAAC
This sequence comes from Nansenia antarctica, assembly GCF_963989245.1. Lineage (NCBI taxonomy): Eukaryota > Metazoa > Chordata > Actinopteri > Argentiniformes > Microstomatidae > Nansenia > Nansenia antarctica. The sequence goes on along the minus strand of NC_137687.1, from coordinate 9,574,469 downwards.
GTGAATGTATTCACAAGACTTCAAGGATGTAAACAAATAAATAAAAATTATGTCACCAAAAACTGCCTTCTAATAGGACCTATTCTCCGTGTAGGTGGTATTATTCCACAGAGAACATGCCTTCCTTTCAGAATGACTACCGGTATATCAAAATGCCTTTACTTGAACTGGCTTAGCAACTGTTAGTCAACTGTTGGTCTTTTTGGGGAATCCCAACCCTAAACGGTTGATTTGCTATTGCATCATACAGGGCAACAGTGTGGACACTAGGAGGACCTGTGTGTGTGTGTGTGTGTGTGTGTGTGTGTGTGTGTGTGTGAGGACTATTCTTCCTGGGGTCCACATGAAAGACAGACAGTCAAACATAACAAAATCAATCAACAAAAGAATAATTAGTGAACAGCATTCACTTATTAACGCTCAGAAAAATGAAATAAATAACATTTAGATTACAGAATTAAAAGATAACAGAATTAAAATTAAATACAAAGTAGCAGAGTAGAATACAAAACAACAGAAGAAGACAGAGAGACTCACACCAGAACTATAGTTTTGTTGTCAGGGCAAAAGTCAGACTGGGCCTAAACCTTCATTTCTTTCCCCGGACGACACACTTCTCAGTGTGTGTGTGTGTGTGTGTGTGTGTGTGTGTGTGTGTGTCTGTGTGTGTGTGTGTGTGTGTCTGTGTGTGTGTGTGTGTGTGTGTGTCTGTGTGTGTGTGTGTCCATGTTAACTCACTCAGGGTAGACGTGCCTGAACACAGCAGAGCTAAAGAGGAAACTGTAGATTATGAAATTCCTGATGAGGGAAAGCAGCTGTCCCGGTGAGAACATGGACACGAGTGTGTGTGTGTGTGTGCGTGTGTGTGTGTGTGTGTGTGTGTGTGTGTGTGAGTATACGTGTACAAGTGTGTGTGTGTTCTCACACTAAGGGTGTTGGGGTTCGGGCCTTCACGGGGGGCATTAGGAAGTGCTTATGTGGCACCTTCACACACACCCCTGTTCCCCCTGTTTTTCCAGTTTATTTGTTCCCCCCCCCTTCTCTCTCACTCAGTTGTTCCAGATATTAGTTGTAGATAGGTGCAGATCTCAGGTCAGCTTACCTTTCCCAAATCCCAAACTTGACCATTAAGGGAGGAAATCACAAAACTAACTATAGTGTCTCACAACAACTTCTCTCTCTTCTCTATCTCTTTCCCCCCCTCCCACCCCTCCCACCCCCTCCTTCCCTCTTTCCATCCCTCTCGGGCTGTCTCCCTTCCTCCCTCCTCTCTCTCTCTCTCTCTCCCTCTGTAATTACGGTGTCCCTTATTGGTCAAGTAGTTAGGCAGTCAGCAGCCAATCGCAGTGCCCCCACGGCCCCCTGGGAAGGTCTACTGTATGTGTGCCTGTTAATGATCAGTGTGTGTGTGTGTGTGTGTGTGTGTGTGTGAGTATGTGTGTGTGTGTGCATGTTAATGAAGAGCGGTCCGTTTAAAACCAGCCAAACCCCTTCACCAGGGCACAGTCTGTCAGCAGGGACCAGAGGGACAGGGTGTGCCAGGAGGACTTTCTAACAAACATACACACACTTGAACACAAACATACACACACAGTTTCAGAGTCGAACCCAGACGCGCTGAGCCGGAGCCAGCCACCCACCCGGGCCTGAGAAGGTCTTCTAATACCATCTTCCCTCAGGTGAAGACAGAGACAGAACTACAACACCACTTACAGGTAAGAAAATTGGCACCCGTAGCTTAAATAATTGCATACATTTCCCATTGACATCAATGCAAAATGAAAGGGTCAAATCTGGGAATCTACAACACACACACACACACACACACACACAGACACACACTCTGACTCTGTGTAAGTAGTTTAGGGGTTCAGGCGTGAGATGGAAAGGTTTGGTAGTTCTCAGAAGAAGAGATGCAGACGGCAGGTAGAGTCATGGTCAGGTTGAAGTTCGGCTTTACTCTGAAACACCTGGAAGCTTCTGTAGGAGCAGGGAAAGGGGCTTTGAACACAATGCCTCTAGCTGAGTTCAAGACCTAACGATGGCTCTCTGAAGTTTAGAGGAGCAAGTAGCAGTCCTTCAGACTTCGTACCCACCAGACGATGGGTTGGTCAACCCACTTGTCCGGTCAAGGTCAATTCCTGTTGGGTCGTGACAGATTTAGACAGGATTGTATCTATTAAAAAAAGATGGGATTCGATTTTCTGATGGGTAACAGGATTGCATCTATAAAAAAAAGATGGGATTAGATTTTCTGATGGGTAACTGGAAACTTTCGCTGGACGATACATGTTTTGGAACCAGTTCTCAACTGTGCACTTGAACTCCAATGTTCAAGACATGAGAACTTAGTACAAAAGAGAAAGCTCACCTGTGTAGAGATGGAGAGATGGAGAGATGGAGAGTATCATTGAACATGTACCTAACGCACTCATAGCACATTAACATACTTGTTAAAGGCTTGCAGGACAGGATTATAATGTCTTATATCAACTCCTAAATGCTTATAATGACTTATAATGACATATGTGTGTGACTCATCCTAACTAACTGTCATCCTAACCGTGGCAAAGTTGTTGTAACAGTTGTAGTTAATTCTTTAATTGATAGTATGAGCATAAAAACAGTCATCATTGAAATAAAGTGTAGTCAACTATGTTCCTGAGTTTCATGACCTCACAGAGGATCACTGGTCTGGAACCAGAGCTTGTTTCCTTCCAAACTCAGTGAAATGGTTCAGTAGATGTTTACATCTCTGTGGTCTGCGTAAAAGCACTATCACGTCTGTTGTGTGACTGTATGGCTGTGTGTGTGTGTGTGTGTATGTGTGTGCGTGTCTGTTTTTTGGCGTGTGGTGTGTGTGCGCGTGTGCGTGCGTTCGTGCGTGTGTGCGTGCGTACGTTTGTGTGTACGTTCGTGCGTGTGGTGTTTGCGTGTATGCGCGTGTGCGTGGTGTGTGTGCGTTCGTGTGGTGTGTGTGTGTGTGTGTGTGTGTTCGTGTCTCGTACAGAGACAGTAACTGGTGTGTTACTGGTCTCACAGGGCAGGCGGGGGCTGAGTCATGGCTAGAGGAAGGAGGATGTCGTTCTCCTGTGTGTTCGCCTCAGCTCTGCTGGCCACAGTACTACTGGCAGGTGAGTACACACACACACACACACACACACACACACACACACACACACACACAGACACACACACACACATTTACATTTACATTATTTTTGGCATTTATCAGACGCCTTATTCCAAAGGGACTAAGCAAAGGAATCATCAATCCACCAGTCGTAGCAGGAAGTGTAATCTAGGTCAGGCCAGGGGCCGTTGGCAGTCTCAGCGATAGAAGAAGAAAGACACAGGAGAAAACAGTACAAGGGGGGAAGTAGAACTCTTAGGAGACACAGTATACACACAGTACAGGGGGGTAGTAGACGTCTCACACACGCAAGCACACATTTGCACTCACTCACACACTCAGTCACTCTTTCTTGCCTTCTTAGCCACTGATTTCAAATCAGAGTTTGAATCAGATACACAGGACTGGAATAAGACTAACTACTACTTCTAAGTGATATGGGGGACCCTGAACCAGCCCCAGCACCAAAGGCCTCTACAACATCATTTTCAAATATATATATATATAGATATACATTTTAATTATTTTAATTTAATTTTGATAGGAGAACCTGGTGCTATTGTTGTCACATAGTAGAGCACACACGTTCAGATATATATAACTAGTAATAATACTAATACTAATAATAGTCATAACTTTTATTTGTATAGCACTTTTCCTGCAAACGTTGCAGCTCAAAGTGCTCCAATCATTATATAATCATCATTTAATTATTTTGTAATTCAAAGGCTACATTAAGTCTTTAAGTTTTTAAGTTAAGGGTTTTTAGTCTTGACTTGAACATATTTGCTGAGGTTGCATCCCTAATGTAAACTGGCAGTGCATTCCACAATCTGCATGAAATGAGAATGCAGCCTCTGCAAATCACTTTCTCAAGGATTTTACTTGAGAAACGAAAGGTTCGATATTGGTCTGAAATTTCCTGAGAACAGAATTATCTTGCTTTCCTTTCTTAAGTAGTGGTTTTATAACGGCAGATTTTAGGGGAGTGTGAAAGAAAGATGCCAGTTGATAGAGAGCAATTCACAATATTTCGAATACATCGTCAGTTTAACAGTCAAAAACACTTTAAATAACGTCCCTGTCTACCCTGGACACGTAAAGGAGACGTGTGTCATCTGAACATGATGAATGTGACAGGAGGCAACTAACTCCCAGCTGTTCCCAGTTAGCTGCTACTGACGTGATTGACAGCTTTCCACTGGGGAAAAAAAACAGCTTCGTCTTTGCTCTCAAAAAACCAGATGTATGTGATAGTTAGAGGGGTAGAGAGGAGGAGGAGGAGGGAGAGAAATGCAGAGCTTTCTTTCATCGTTCGCGGGTTCTGTAAAAGATTAGTACCTGTCAGCATCAGTGTCTCCCCCCCTCCCCTCCGCCGCCCCCCCCCCCTCCATCCTGTAAACCGCTGGTGTTTCCAGATGTGCCAGTGAACGTTTTTACGGCCTCGTAAAAGATATAATACACTGAGACAGCAACATTAACCCCCCCTCGCTCTCTCTTTGTCTCTCACCCCTCCCTCTCTTTGTGTTTGTCTCCCTCACGTTCGTCTCTCTCTCTCTCTCTCTCCCCTCTCTCTCTTTCTGTTTGTCTCCCTCACGTTCGTCTCTCTCTCTCTCTCTCTCTCTCTCTCCCCTCTCTCTCTTTCTGTTTCTCTCCCTCATGTTCATCTCTCTCTCTCTCTCTCTCTCTCTCTCTCTTTCTGTTTCTCTCCCTCACGTTCATCTCTCTCTCTCTCTTTCTGTTTCTCTCCCTCATGTTCATCTCTCTCTCTTTCTCTCCCCCTCTCTCTCTCTCTCTCTCTCTCTCTCTCTCTCTCTCTCTCTCTCTCTCTCTCTCCCTCTCTCTCTCTCTCTGAAAAGATACATATTTAACCCCCCTCAACCATACTGGCCAACACTAAAAACTTAATGCGTGGATAAACTTGTCAATCACTACAAAATAGGCTCAGAACAGAAAAGTGCTGCAGTATTTGAAAAAACATTTCTGCTTACTATGCCTGGAGAACCTCTCCCTCTCTACCTTTCCATCACTATAACCCTGTCACCTGTCACCACACTCCTCCTCCTCCACTCTCCTTCATCGGGTCTATCTCTCTGTTTCTACCTCTTTCTCCCTACACTGCAAAAAGTCAGCTCTCAAAAGTACGGAAAAAGCCATAAAATGGGGGGAAATATGACTTAAAATAAGTAAAAGAGATCATAAAACTAGTGCAGACGGACAAAGAAAACTAGCATACATTGCCTTGATTTAAGATATTTCATCTTACTTAGATTTACTTTTGTCAGTGTACTTGTTATAATGAGGGAATGTATGAGCTCTCTCTCTTTCTCTCTGTGTGTTCTTATCTCAATCTCTCTCCATTACTACTCTGTCACTCCATCGCGTCCTCTCCTTCCCCTCCCACCTTTCCTTCTGTCCTTCATCCCCTGTTTCACTCTCAGACTCCCCCCCCCCCCCGTCTTCCTTCTGTACAGTATTAACACTTCTCCCTGTGGAGATGAAAGAGAAGTTTGCGAAGAGCTGAGTCAACTGTTTCCTATACTGGACACACACACACACACACACACACACGCACGCAGCTCTTTGAGGTACCACAGCAGGGGTTCATAGTTACGGGCTCACCTATAAAATCTACAAAGAGCCAGAGTCACCAGATCTTCAGACACAGCCAATTACCCTTGCCCTGTAAACCTGTGTGTGTGTGTGTGTGTGTGTGTGTGTGTAACACCAGTAGAGGAGGTTTAATCTCACACATTTCCACCTGTATATTACATATCCCGCAGGGAGGGGACATTAGTATGTGTACGTGTTTTCGGACTGTCTCGACTCAGGCACCATCTGGACTGGCTCTGACTCTGTGTGTGTGTGTGTGTGTGTGTGCGTGTGTGCATGTGTGTGTGTGCGTGTGTGTGTGTGTCTGCGTGTGTGTGCATGTGTGTGTGTGCGTGTGTGTGTGTCTGCGTGTGTGTGCATGTGTGTGTGTGTGTGTGCGCGTGTGTGCGTGTGTTTATGTGTGTCTTTTCTCAGAATTCCTGTCAGCGGGACCAGTGGTTCAGAAGCTCAAAGGAGATGGTAAGTTCACACACACACACACACACACACACACACACACACTCACACATCATTTTTTTCATGTAACCTAATACTGTCCATGTTGTTGTTCAAAAGTCAAATGCATGTCATGCTTTTTCTCACCAGAAGAGGACGCTGTTGAGCAGACCGCTGTTGCCATGGCTTCGTCGAGGATGCGGGTCCGTAACCGTAGAAACATCAGCTGGTACAAACAACACTCAGACTTCTGGAACTGGTACAAATACTTCACCGACAACGGCAACACAGACGCAGTGAGTACACACACACACACACACACACACACACACACACACACACACACCGACACCGACACACACCGACACACACACACACACACACACACACACACACACACACACACACACACACATTTTCCTACTTTTTGTTTATGTTCTCACTTTTATCTCACTTTTATGTTCTCACTTTTATCTATTCTTACACAAAGGCAGTGAGTACACACACACACACGCACACACATTTTCCTACTGTTTTACTCACTTTTATCTCTAGTGTCTTTTATTATCTTAATGAAAGTCTTAAATCAAGGATTCAGACGAACCCCTCTTTCCCACCTCCCCTCTCCTCCCTCCCTCTCTCCATCCCCTCCCCCCCCCTCGCCTCTCTCCCTCCCTCTCCTCCCTCCCTTCTCTCTCTAGGTTCAGGAGCTGGACCGGGTCTACCTCTCCTACCTGCAGAATAAGAACCGTGCCGAGGGCCGTCGCTCCTACAAGGCGTACCTGGGTCACCTGGGGGACATCTACAAGTCCTGTGCCGAGTCAGAGGACCCCAACTGCGTGGCCTCCTACACCCGACCCAAACCCCCCAAACCTGCCCCCGTCAAAGCCTGCGACCCTTACAGGGACCCGCAGTGCTTCTATGCTCTTATGGCTAAAGCTAAGATGGCCCCACCCCCACCCCCAGCCCCGGTCAAAGCCCCAGCACCCCTGTACGTGCGCTCTGCTGTCCCGGTGAAGGACCCTCGCTCCGGGTACCACTACTACGCCCCCGCCCTGACGTCCTTCCTGTCCAAGGTAAAGGAGGGTTAGGTTATACGTAATATGTGTGTATATGTGTGTGTGTGTGTGTGTGTGTGTATGTATGTATGTGTGTGTGGGTGGGTGGGTGGGTATGTATGTGTGTGTGTGTGTGTGTCTGTCTGTCTGTCTGTCTCTGTGTGTGTGTGTGTGTATTTATGTATGTATGTATGTATGTATGTATGTATGTGTGTGTGTGTGTGTGTGTGTGTGGGTGGGTGGGTATGTATGTGTGTGTGGGTGGGTGGGTATGTATGTGTGTGTGTGTGTGTGTGTGTGTATGTGTGTGTGTGTGTGTGTGTGTGTGCGCGTGCGTGTGTGTGTCTGTCTGTCTGTCTGTGAGTGTGTGTGTGTGTGTGTGTGTGTGTGTGTCTGTCTGTCTGTCTCTGTGTGTGTGTGTGTGTGTATTTATGTATGTATGTATGTATGTGTGTGTGTGTGTGTGTGTGGGTATGTGGGTGGGTATGTGTGTGTGTGTGTGTGTGTGTGTGTGTCTGTCTGTCTGTCTGTTTGTCTGTGTGTGTGTGTGTGTGTGTGCGTGTGTGCGTGTGTGTGTGTGTGTGTGTGTGTGTATGTATGTATGTATGTTTCAAGTTTCAAGTTTATTGTTACGTCACAATACACCAGTAAGAGAGTAAAACTTTCTTAGGCTTCGGTTCCTGACATTACAGCACAAGTCAATAAAACAATAAGGCATAATCCAAGATAAAAAAAAGGACATAAGTGACAAATAAGACAGGATACAACTATCAGTACAACTAGTCATAAAATAGATAGTTCAAGTAGTAAAGTGGCCCTGAAACTCCCATGTCCAGGAGCTCATCCCAGAGTCCAGTACCTGATTTGGGTTTAAGAGCAGATCGACATCGGTACACCCCCCCCCCCCCCCTGCCCCCAGCTCCTCTTTTAGAGCTAACTTTCCTCTGATTTGCAACTCAGCTTTTCTCCTGTTTAGCAATCCAATCATCGTGCCTTATCTTCCCACCAATGATACTGCCAATGAGGCCAGCCAATTTTGTTTTGTGCTTTAGTCAGTAAACCTATGACCTTCTCTAATTTAGCCAGGCTGTGAAGTGTTCCTTCTAGTGGAAACTCACCATACTTTCTCTCCACACTTTGATGAAATTCGACTGCCTCCTATCCATACTTGAAATCTCAAGTATCTCGTGAAAAAACCCCAGTGCAATGGTCTCTCCTCTTTGAAGAGACTGCGTTTGGCTCCCATCCTCACTCTCACACGATTGTCAATACCAATTATCAATGTTTCGAGGTGTGCAGTGCAGTGTTAGGGCAGGGCTCTCTGCCCACTGCCTCAACAGTGCCTTTTTAGTTTTAGTTTATATATATATATATATATATATATATATATATATATATATATATATATATATATATATAGAGAGAGAGAGAGAGAGAGAGACAGACAGAGAGACAGAGAGAGAGGGACAGAGAGAGAGAGAGACAGAGACAGAGAGAGAGAGGGACAGAGAGAGAGAGAGAGAGAGAGACAGAGACAGAGAGAGAGAGAGAGGGACAGAGAGAGAGAGAGAGAGAGAGAGAGATAACCACTGTCTTAACCATTAAGGTCTTAATCCCCTCTGCGTAATTGAAAACATTTAAGACTTCACTTGACTTAATCAAATTAGGTCTTTTTGATCCCCGCAAACCGAAATTTCGGTTCCACTGCTTTAATAAAACAAGGACTTTAATCCCCTAAAGCAACATTTTGGTTCCCTTAAAAGACCATGTGCACTAAGTTTAATAGTTCATATTAACAGTCTACTAAAACAGAGTCTCACCTCAGAGAGTGTTCATAAACAGGACAGAGATGAACTTTCAACAATCCTATGGGCACAGTTACAGCCACTACAGTTATACTAGTCTACATTCTGGGTGAAATGGACAGACATATTTTTACAGAATTCATATACGTAAAAAATCCTCTACAATAGTCAATTGTCTACAGTGGGCTTGTTTATGAGCCTGATCGCCTTGGGGGAAGTAGCTGTTGGTTAGCCTCTGAGTTTTGGCCCTGAGGCTCCGGAAGAGGCTTCGCCTTTTGTTTAGATGTATGTATGTATGTATGTATGTATGTATGTATGTATGTATGTATGGATAGCCTAGCTGACATGGTCTTCTCCAATTAAGTTAATGATCATCACTATCTCCATCACTGTTTATATTTATGGGGCGGCTGTTGGGCAGGAGGGAGAGTCTGCCGTCTGCCATCTAATGATCGCAAGGTTAGGCAAGACGCTGAACCCCTAATTGCTCCCAGTGAGCGGGCCGGCCGGCGCCTTGCACGGTAGCTTGCCGCCATTGGTGTGTGAATGCGTGTGTGAATGGGTGAATGAGAGGCCGTTGTTTGGATAAAGGCGGATTAGTGCAGTCTGTTTACCATTCTCCATCACTGTTCTCCAACAGGAGCAGAAGGTGGAGCTGCTGCGTATCTGTGCGGCGGAGGACGTGGAGTGTCTCCAGTACCACCTGAGAGCTGCGTACGGCTACAAGCCCTCCGCCGGCCCCCTGCCGTCCTACGCCCACCTGGGCTGCGACCCAAAGACCGACCCCACCTGCAAACCCCAGCTGGTGCAGAAAGCCCCCTCCGGCCACTACCTCCGCTACCCCAACTGCGACCCGATCAGGGACCCCTACTGCGCCTACGCTGCCGCCCTCCAGGTAGGTAGGGGGGGGCTCGCTCGCGGGAATTCGGATGGGATTGTTGTGGATTTAATTGATTCTTTTAGTAGTAGATTTAGTCGTGATATAAAAGCACAAAGAGCTTAAATCAATTGGCTCAAATGAGGCCTTTTATTAAGCAGAGTACATTGTGCTCAGAGAGAAAGCAGAGTCGAAAAACATATTTATAGAAGTTTCCTTGGTCATGAGATCACTATTCTTGGGAACCAATCATATCATACAAATCTGCACCACAGGTTATTGCAACAAGTTATTGCAACAAGTTATTGGCACTGTCCACAGGCAGAACTGTTAACTGCACCACAGAATTGGCACCTCTGTCCAGGAAGGAAAGTGATTGCTCAATTTCCCAGAATGTAGAGAGACAGACTTCAATTCTCAGCATGTTTTATATAAAACTACAACACGATCATTATTGCTCATGTATTCTTTTAGTCATTCATTCATTGGTTATTCATCATTATTATTTCGATTTCGTGAAATGTGTTTTTTTTTGCCTGTTTTTTCGCCTCTCTCCCTCTAGGCCCCCCGTGCCCCGGCCCCCCCCCCTGCCTCCCCCGCTGGTTCCTGCAACCCTCTCTATGAGGACGGGTGCAACCCACTCACCGCTACCAAGTACGCGACTCCCCCCGAGGAGTACAAGGAGGACCCCAGAGACGAGCCCGCCGCTCCCATGCGCGCCGCACCCCCCCCGGCCCCCGAGCAACGCAGCGACCCGTTCGCCGCTATGTTTAGGGACGCCTACGCTAGCCCAAATGCCAACGCGAACGCAGCTAGCGACCCTTACGCTATGTACCGCCAGGCTGCCGCTGCTGCTCAAGCTAACAGCGGTGCTAACCAAGCTAACGACCCTCATGCTATGTACCGACAGGCTCCACCTAGCCCTCCTCAGGCTAACGACCCGTTCGCCATGTACCGCCAAGCTATCGCTAGGGCTCAGGATAACGACCCGTACGCTATGTACCGCCAGGCAGCTGCAGCCGCCCAGCGCCAGCGCCCCCCTCCCTCCCCTAGGCAGCAGTACCCAGCCCCCCCAACCCACCACGAAGAGGCCGCCCAGGAAGAGCCCCATCCTCTCGGCCCCCGAGGGAAGACCAGGGAGGGCTACGATTGCTTCGTCGGTTACGACCAGGAATGCACCCCGCTAGCCCCTAGCCGGCCACGCTCTGGCGCCAACCGCCACCCCTCCCCGTACCCCACCGAGTTCTACGAGCCACACGCCAACGCCGACGGATCGCGGAACGGCGTCCTCGAACCCACCGACCTCGACTGTGACCCCGAATACGACTCCAACTGCCGCCTGCGTCGCTACGAACCCGTCGAGGCGCCCGGGACCGAGCCGGACCATAATGCCCAGCAGGGGGCAGAAGACCAGGCGGACCACGAGGCGGAGCCCCACCAGAGCGGCCAGGAGGAGACCTACGGGGCCTACCCCCCACACTCACAGGGGATGCCCAGTTTTGCGGACATGTTGAGAGGATACGGGGACCAGTACCCAGAGCAAGGTGATCACAGGGCCTACTCAGCTGACTACCGCAAGAAATAAGATATACACACACACACACACACACACACACACACACAAACACACGGACTAACAGAACAAGTCACACAGAAGACTTAGAGAAATCTGACCACACACACACACACACACACACACACACACACACACACACACACACACACACACACACACACACACACATACATTCACAAAGTGAATATCAATGTACACAGGCACACACAGAGAAAGGAACCTGCTGTTAGCTGATAGGAGCATGCTTAGCTAGTAGGAGGTATGGTATTTATAGAGATGCTCTGATCTCTGTAGATGTTGTAGATGTTTTTGCTTTTATCTAGCCGTTAACGCGCTTCGCAGTTCAAACTCCTCTACCTATTTAATGAACTCCCACAGCTGTGCTTCGCTTCTGTATCTCCAACCTTGCGCTTTTTTTTGTTTTTTTGGTTAATGATCTTTGTGTCACGTTTTTTTCCCCCCCACTTCGAATGTTCTAATAAAAGCTATGAAAAACGTGAAAAACCATGGTTCGTCTTTGTTTTTACCTGGTGACAAAAAAACTCTAGCTCAGGCCAGGGGCCACTGGCAGTCGTCGTGATTTTTTAATTTATTTTTGCTGGAGAGACAGTACAAAGGGGGGCAGTAGAAGTCTTAGGAGGCATAGTAAAGGGGAAAAGCAGGTGTCTCAGGAGACGTAGTGCTGGGGGGGTGGTAATGTCTCAGGAGGAACAGTTAAGGTGTAACCTGAAGAGATGGAGGTCTTCAGTCTCTGATGGAAGATGGGGAGTGACTGCAGTTCTGGCAGCCATGGGCAGCTCATTCCACCACCCATAGTGATCATAGGGGATAGCCATGAGGCTGTTTACCAGACACAGATTAAACCAGGACCCTGGCCTCTGGGGAGTCTTTTAATGGAGACCTGCTTTTATTTAAGGAGAAGACTTAAACGCCTACCTCAGCCAGTTTGGCTTCCTGTTTTTTTCTCCCCATTAAATACCGAAGCAATGGAGAAGCACCAAGCGGTGATGTTAGTCATTCACAGAGCAAGTAACGCCTAACGTTAGGAGCAATAAAATAAAATAAAAAGGAAGGTTATATTTGACTCTGCTAGCTTTACAAACAGGCTAGCTACTTCACACATTTAGCTCTCTATGGCTATATTAAATGTCATTTAAGGCCCGGGATACACTACTACAAATTTTTATTTTCTCGGTCTACAGGCCTACTATGGTCTACTATGAACATCAGCGAACCTATCACATTTAATTATTTGGTTCAGCCAAATCTCACTGAACTGTTATTTATCGGTATTTAACAGACGCCAAGTGATGCTAAACGGCAGTAGCATAGGAGTCAGAGCACCACTCACATTTGGGGAATTGAGGCCGAATTTATTCAACGTGTTTTTAAAAAAATAATCTGGCCGCCATAGAGCACCTATAGCAGGCCATGAGAGCTATGTACTTACATTTTATGGCCTGCCACATTAGGTTTTCTAATCTGGGTTTACGCCGATTTCTTAGAGTTTGGAAAAATGCCAAGTGTAATGGAGCTCCCAGTTGTTGAAGTCATAACTGATATTAACGCATTCGAGTGCTTTTGAAGTGGGAACAACTCTTCAACCGATACGATTTTTCTTTGCAATCCATTAATGAATGTTAACAAACCACAAACAAACATTATACATACACATGTGATTGTTAACAATTACATATGTTAAAGTTGTACGGAAAGATGAATCGGCCTACAGATAACATTTTTACCATTAACTGTCGAAATCACTCTTTTTTTTCGGACAAGAAGGTCAAACGTTACAGTGGATACGTCACAACTCGTAAAATCTGGGTATCATCTTTCTGGCGCTAGTTTCCCACTTGGAAGGTTGTTTTAGTTGTTATATTTCCTACTTGGGAACACACATCTACGAATTTCCGTCAACTCCAAATGCACTGTTAAGCTATGTCTGAGAAAACTGACCTCATAGGCCTGAGGGGAGAGGTCACTGAGGTCATAAGGCCTTTTACATTTGGACACCAGAATCTCAGTTAGATAAATTAGCACTCTATGGGGGATATCACTGAATATTGCACGGGAACGAAGGAATTCAGTCAGAAGGACACAAGTGAGAATCACGGGTTACTGAGGATATCGAGTATAGTTAGGTTACAGGACAGGGTAATAATGACGATCAGTCCATTCTATCCTCTATTGACATCTACTGACAAAAATAGTTAGTTGCACGCCTCCTTGTGGATCATATGATATTGCCACATAAAAAAATAAATCAAGCTATTCTTCTACTCCTCGACACTTACCCTGGCCACTAACCCATGTCATTTACCTAGTCGCCTACCCGTAGACACCTTTACTGTAGATATAAGAAGACCAGATGTCTGAAAACAATACAGTTATAGCTCAATGTAGCCGAAAGATATGCTAGCGGTATTTCATAGTAAGTTGAGAAGTATTATTTTAATATTTAATTTTATTTTAATTACCTATTACTCACTCCTTGTCTCCCCCCCCCCCCCACCCAGCACCCATACACATGCGATCTCCCGCCCCAGTGAAGGATCGTCGCTCCGGTTACCATGACTCCTCCTCTGCTCCACTGTCCTTCCTGTCCAAGGTAAGGGACTTCTAGATATTACATGTGTGTTACATATATATGAGGTTTACAGTCTGGGGGTTTTGTATGTTGGGGGATTCTTTGCTATGTTGATGATGCCGTAACAATTCATTAACTTTTTACTATGTACCTGGAAGTAGCCTCACTTGTTACAATAAAGCTTCCCTCAAAATAGACCAATACCAGGAAATGTTCAACTCTGTATCTGAGGACATACTAGTGATTGTAATTCGCTCCCTACTTACAGGCATTTTTCCATCGACACTTAAAACTGCCCTGGTTTTTAAAGTTGTGTTCAAGCAACTTCATGAATTCCTAGTCTTAAATGATAGCTATGACCCATTCCAGTCAGGCTTCCGCTCATACCACAGCAGCACAGAAACTGCATTGATCAAGGTGACAAATGACCTTAGAATGAATGCGGACTCCAAAAAACTCTCTATTCTTTTAGACCTGAGCGCAGCTTTTGATACTGTGGACCATAACATACTTATGGAAAGACTTGAAAACTGGGTCGGCCTCTCTGGTCCAGTCTTAAACTGGTTCAGGACTTACCCTAACCCTAACTGGCCAAGATTTCTTTGTGGCCTTTGGTGACCATAGCTCAAAGAACTATAGGGTGAGCCATGGAGTTCCCCAGGGGTCCATTCTAGGACCGTTGCTTTTCAGCCTATACATGCTACCCCTCAGCTCTGTCATCAGGAGTAGGTACAATCTATTCTCTCCCAGGCAGACACTGAAAAACTAATGCATGCGTTTGTCACTAGCAGACTAGATTACTGCAATGCTCTCCTGACAGGTCTACCAAAAAGAGTGATTAGTCGACTACAAATGGTTCAGAATGCTGCTGCACGTGTCCTTACAAGGACCAGATGGAGAGCACACATCACACCAGTCCTGGAATTACAGCACTGGCTCCCTGTCAGTTATAGAATAGACTTCAAGATTATTTTACTAGTCTATAAATCACTCCACTGCCATGCACCCAAATACATCATGGACATGCTTGTAAGATACACACCAGGTAGACCCCTAAGGTCCACTGGCACTGAACTCCTGATGGTCCCAGAAACCAGGACCAAGAGATATCAGTATATATGCTCCCAGTCTATGGAACACCCTACCTGAGAGTCTGAGATTGTCCAAGACTCTGGAAACATTTAAGCGAGACCTCAAAACCTACTTATTCAATCTGGCCTTTTAAATGTCCATCTTAGTTGTTGCTTTATCTTCTTTGCTCTTTGTGAAGTGCATTGGGTCACATTTTGTGAGAAATGCGCTATACATGGTCTAATCCAATTAAGTTAATGATTGTCTCCATCACTGTTGTCCAACAGAAGCAGAAGGCTGAGCTGCTGCGTATCTGTGCTGCTGAGGACGTGGAGTGTCTTCAGTACCACCTGAAAGCTCTGATGCCCTCTGGTGCTAACCGAGCTAGCGATCCTCATGCTATGTCCCGCCAGGCTAGCGCTCAGGCTAACGACCCATTCGCCATGTACCGCCAAACTCCTGCTCGAGCTCAGGCTAATGACCCGTACGCTATGTACCGCCAGGCAGCCGCAGCTGCCCAGCAACGACGCCCCCCTCCTTCTCCTAGGCAGCAGTACCCAGCCCCCCCAACCCACCATGAAGAGGCCGCCCAGGAAGAGCCCCATCCTCTGGGCCCCAGAGGAAAGACCAAAGAGGGCTACAATTGCTTCGTCGGCTACGATAAGGAATGCACCCCGCTAGCCCCTAGCCGGCCACGCTCTGGCGCCAACCGCCACACCGCCTACCCCGCTGAGGCCTATGAGCCACACGTCAACGCTGACGGATCGCGGAACGGCGTCCTCGAACCCGCTGACCTCGACTGCGACCCCGAATACGACTCCAACTGCCGCCTGCGTCGCTACGAAGGAGAGGCGCCCGGGACCGAGCCAGACCTTAATGCCCAGCATGCCCAGCAGGGGGCAGCAGAGCAAGGTGATCATAGGGCCTACGCAGCTGACTACCGCAAGAAATAAGAGCACACACACACACACACACACACACACACAATGATTTGAAGGTGTCCAGGGTAGGGGTGTTGCGGATCACTGTGGGGAGAGAGTTCCAGAGGGTGGGGGCTGCCACGCTGAAGGCTCTGTCGCCGAAGGTCCGTAGGTTGGTGCGGGGGGTGGAAAGCAGTCTGAGGACTGCAGGTTCCGTGATGGGGTATGTTGTCAGAGGAAGTCAGATAGGCACTGGGGGGCGCAGGCATGGAGGGATTTGTAGGTGAGGAGGAGGATTTTGTATAAGATGCGGGACTTGACAGAGAAGCCAGTGGAGGTGGATGAGGGTGGGGGTGATGTGCTGCCGGTGCTTGGTGTGGGCGAGAACCCTGGCAGCTGAGTTCTGCACATACTGGAGCCTGTCCAGGGCTTTGCTGGGAACCCCGAACAGGACTCCAGGCGGGAGGTGACAAAGGCATGGACGAGGGTTTCGGCAACAGAGTCAGAGACGAGTCTGACAATGTTTTTGAGGTGGAAGAAGGCGGATTTGGTGATGGATTTGATGTGTGACTGGAAGGAGAGGGTGGAGTCAAGAATGACACCCAGGTTGCGAATTTCGGGAGATGGGGAGATGGAGGTCTAGGTGGTCAGATAGGAGGTTGAGGAGATCGTTGGTGATCTTGATGAGGGCGCTCTCCGTGTTGTGGTGTTGTTCTGAAGCCGGATTGGAGGGGCTCATAGACTTCATGGTTGAACATGTGCTGGTGGAGTTGGGCGGCAGCTGCTCTTTCCAGGACTTTGCTGAGGAAAGGAAGGTTGGAGATCGGCCGGTAGTTGTTAAGGTCGTCAGGGTCCAGAACGGGCTTTTTGAGTCAAGACAAGTCAAGACAAGTCCTGGTCTATAGAGCTTTTTATTGAAGAGCTACTTTATCGTAGCAGGCTTAATCTGTGTCTGGGAAAAAGGGACAGTCATCATGCCTTCAAAGGTGGATGCAAGAATCTGTTAGATACTGTAAATTAGCAATCTATGGGGATTTCATTGAACATTGCATGGGGATGCTGAAGGGATTAAGCCAAGAGGACACAAGTCACAAGTCAAATCAAGCCATTCTCCTACTCCTCAACACTTACCCTGGCCACTTACCCATGTCATTTACCTAGTCACCTACCCCAGACACCTTTCATACTGTCGATATTAAAAGACCAGATGTCTGAAAACAATGCAGTTATAGCTCAATGTAGCCGAAAGATATGCTAGCGGTATTTAATAGAAAAGTTGAGAAGTATATTACCTGTTACTCACTCCTTGTCCCCCCTCCACCTCCACCCCCACCCCCACCCCCAGCCCCAGCACCCATATACTCGCGATCCCCCGCCCCAGTGAAGGACCATCGCTCAGGTTACCATGACGACTCCTCTGCCCCACTGTCCTTCCTGTCCAAGGTAAGGGACTTCTTGATATTACGTGTGTTACATATGTGTGTGGTTTGCAGTCTGGGTATCTTGTGTGTTTTGGGATTCATGTTCTTTGCTGTGTTGAGCAACAACTAACAACTCTGTCTGTTATATACATACCTGGTATTGACAATTGCAGAGGAAAATGGTCATTCATATTTCCAGCTTGATATCTTTGAGATTCCTTGAAGAAAAAAAAATGCCATCATGTACGTATCTGACCACTTTGTGCCAGGCTGTTAACAATTCATTAACTTTTTACTACGTCCCTGAAATTAGCCTCAATTGTTACCATAAAGCTTCTCTCAAAATAGACCAATACCAGCTGACATGGTCTTCTCTAATTAAGTTAATGTTTATCACCATCCATCACTATCTCCATCACTGTTCTCCAACAGAAGCAGAAGGCTGAGCTGCTGCGTATCTGTGCTGCTGAGGACGTGGAGTGTCTTCAGTTCCACCTGAGAAGTGCTTATGGCTACAAGCCCTCTGATGCTAACCAAGCTAGCGGTCCTCATGCCATGTACCGCCAAGCTCCTGCTCGAGCTCAAGCTAACGACCCGTATGCTATGTACCGCCAGGCAGCTGCCCAGCACCAGCGCCCCCCTCCCTCTCCTAGGCAGCAGTACCCAGCCCCCCCAACCCCCCAGGAAGATCCCCATCCTCTGGGCCCCCCAGGGAAAACCAAAGAGGGCTACAATTGCTTCGTTGGCTACGATCAGGAATGCACCCCGCTAGCCGCTAGCCGGCCACGCTCTGGCGCCAACCGCCACCCCTCCCCGTACCCCACCGAGTTCTACGAGCCACACGCCAACGCCGACGGATCGCGTAATGGCGTCCTCGAACCCGCCGACCTCGACTGCGACCCCGAATACGACTCCAACTGCCGCCTGCGTCGCTACGAAGGAGAAGCGCCCGGGACGGAGCCAGACCTCAATGCTCAGCATGCCCAGCAGGGGGCAGCAGACCAGGGAGGTCACCACCGCCAGCAGCAGGAGACCTACGGGGGAGCTTACCCCCCACGCTCGCAGGGGATGCCCAGTTTTGCGGACATGTTGAGAGGATACGGGAACCAGTACCCAGCCTAGTACGCCTAAGCTGACTACCGCAAGAAATAGGAACACACACACACACACACACACACACACACGCACTCACTGTATATACTATGATACTCACGAAATGTAGAAAAATATATTAAATAAAGAAATAATTGTCAACTAAATGGAATAAAATGGCAAATGGACTGCACTTATATAGCTCCTTATTCCAAAGCGCTTTACAACGGCCTCTCATTCTCACATTCACACACCAATGGCGGCAATCTACCATGCAAGGCGTCGGCCCGCTCATTGGGAGCAATTTGGGGTTCAGTGTTTTGCCCAAGGACACTTCGACATGTGGCCAGCCGGGGCTCGAACCGCCGATCTGCGATCATTAGACGCCGGCTCTACCTCCTGCGCCACAGCCGCCCCATTCAACTCTCTCATCACCTCCAGAACAGTGCTGCTAGGGTCATCACAGGCCCATCACAACCATCACTGCTTTTAAGTCTGATTATTTTTACTAACTGACTTGTCTTTAAACGTGGTATTTTTGTTGTGGTGATTTTTGTTGGTCCTACACTGAGTTTAAAGTCCTGCTGTTCAGACTATGTTTCCCCTGTATAGTCTGGGTGTTACTGTAGAGCTAGTCCTCTATCCTTTAAAAATATGTTTTAAATGTTTAATGTTTAAGCAGCAGCGATCAGGAAGAAATATATTTTATTAACACTGTTTTGGTTCCGAAAATGTGCTTACAATTATTTCTTTGAAACTGGCCAGGGGTGTTCTAGGGCAGTGGTTGTCAAACCTCTCCTCGGGGACCCCCAGCCACTCCACATATTTGATCTGTTCCACCACCAGCACACCTGCCTCAACTAATCAAGTAGGCTACAAATCATAATTTGCTCTGTACTTGATTAGTTGAATCAGGTGTGCTGGTGGTGGAACAGATCAGATATGTGGAGTGGCTGGGGCTCCCCGAGGAGAGGTTTGACAACCACTGTTCTAGGGGACCGAACTCACTGATCTTTTCGCCTTTCCCTGTTGGCTCCCTCTTCAAAACTGCTCTGCTTCGCCTCTGTTTGTTATGTGTAAAGTTTTTTCACTTTGAATTGTCTAATAAAAGCTATGGACGTTAATGTAAAAATGACCCTTAATATATTTCAAATGAGTATGTCGATGAGCTCACATATTGAGTAGAGACTATTTCTAGCAGTTCAGAGGTTAGTATAGCTGTTTACCAGACACAGATTAAGTCCTGGTCTATAGATAAATTAATATTAATGGAAGACTGCTTTTTTCATAGCAGGTTTAAAAAAGGACAGTCAATCAGGCCTTCAAAAGTGGATGCGAGAATATCTGTTAGATAAATTATCTAATATTGCATGGGGATGCTGAAGGGATTCAGCCAAGAGGACACAAGTGAGAATAGCGTATATAACTTATTACACACCCACACACACCCACCCACACACACACCCACCCACACACACACCCACCCACACACACACACACACACACACACACACACACACACACACACACACACACACACACACACACACACACACACACACACACACACCTCCTTTGACTTGACTATGACCTCCTCCCCTTTCACCTGAAAAACACAAAAGACACATCAGCCCCTTTGGAGATCATGAACTCAACTTTATCGATCCAAGAGCACTCAGACACACGAACAACACCACCAGCCCCTACTGATAGTCCAGAGGGAAACACACACAACACTGTGACAGTCGTCAGAGAGAGGCTGAGTATAGGAGTGCACACAGTAGGGACAGTATTTTTATTTTTTTACTGAGTGGGGCAGTCCCACTCATATTTTTCATTTTATTGGACAGATACAGTGAAGACAGACAGGAAAGTAAGGAGAAGGGAAAGAGAGGGCATGTCAGCAGGGCATGGGCCGGATTCGAACCCATGCCGACATGGTCATATGTGTGCACTGTAGACCACGGTGCTAGACCACCGGACCCCCCAGGCCACAGTAGGGACAGTATTTACCTTTAACAAAAAACACAAATTAAAGTTTACTGAAAAATAACTTATTATTATCGGCATTATAATAAACATATTTCTAATTGTCACTCTACTTTTATTGAGTGCTGCTGTACAATGTCAGTCGACCAACCGACTGACTGACTGACTGATCTTCTGTTCTGTCCTTAGACACAAACAGAAATATGAAATATAAATATAGAGACGATATATAAATATCCCCCAGCAGGAGGATGGACCAACGGTCTCACACCAACTGTCACTCTGGGCCAAAGTCAAGCTGGAGACTGTGAAGGGAGGTGTGGGAAGAGGGGAGGAGGTGGGAAAAGGGGGGAGAAGGGGAGACAGTGGGGGAGGAGGAAGGTTGGAGAGGAAGAAGAGGGAGATGGAGAGGGGAACTTAGAGAGAAAAGAAAAGGAGGAGAGAGTAGAGAGGGAGCAGAGAGAGAGAGAGAGAGGAATGAAAGATAAGGGGAACAGACAGGGATGGGGAGAAGAGAGTGGTAGAGAAACGGGCTGCGAAAGGGGAAGTATGAGGGTGAAGTGGATGAGAGATGGGGGGCACAGGAAAGAGGAGAGAAGGAGGAGGTGGAGGGGTCAGAGAGATACGGAATGGAGAAGCATGGGAGAGGTGCTGCCACTTGGGGTAAAAGCCAGTGTTCAAAAGTAAGGCCTGTGTGATCAGCTAATTATGTGTAGTTATGTGTTTTTAGCATGTTGATGTTCTATCACCATGTTGTGATGTGCTAAACATGCCGTTAGATGTTCATAGCGATGTTCCTTTTTAGCGCTAGCCTACTAGCAGCTGTTTTGCGAGTGATTCAGACCACTCGCATAGAAATACAATGATGATGTGTAAACAACTTAAAGTTGTCTACCTGAAAGAGCCGACACGGCTTTGTTTACAACATCAATATGTGCTACAATCATCAATATAACTTTTTCTTCTATCACTGAGACTGCCAATGGCCCCTGGCCTGAGCTAGATCACTCTTCCTGCTACGACTGGCGGATTGATTATTCACTCGCTTGGTCAAATGTATCGATTGTAAGTCGCTTTGGAATAAGGCGTCTGCTGAATGCCAAAAATGTAAATGTAAATGTGTAGGAGAAGTTGAAATCCACTTCAGATACCTGATGAAGTCAATAATGTGTGATTGCAGCTGAGGAACCAGTCATGTCAGCTTCAGTGGACTGAACTATGACATCATAACATCTGAAAAATGGTTGAAATGATGCTTATTTACGCTGGTGAGGAACCAGTGGCTACCTCAGGTCTATACTGTTACGAAACAAACAAAGGAGACTCTGTCCCTGCAAGTGCTGTTTGTATATACATTTACCATTTAACTAAAGCAACATATTATAACATATCATTCATATAACATATATTTTTGGTATATCCCAGTAGGAATTGAACCGACAACCTAACACTGCTAGCACCATGCACGACCAACTGAGCCACCGTGGCAATGTCATGTCTCACCTGCAACCACACCTGGGGTGGGTGCATAAACATAGATTAAGACTGGTCTAAGCCTTAGACTAGTTTTATATTCTCATAAACATAGATTAAGACTGGTCTAAGCCTTAGACTAGTTTTATATTCTCAGGTAAGACCAGTCTAATTAAGTCAGGTTAGACCAGTCTAACCTGACTTTGCATAAAAAATAAGACTGACTTATTTTGAGGTTAGAAAGTTAGCCACCTTCTCCCCTGGCTTATCTGTGTTGCTATGGGAATGAGTCAGCCTTAAGTGTCAGTTGGAAAAGTACTTTAAAGTGACTTTTAACTTTTTTTTCTCCTTATTTTTTTCAAAGATTAGAAGAAATCAATAGGAAGATCAGATTCGACACACACAGCCGCATGCATGTGCGCATATACACCCACACACACGCACACACACACACACACACACACACACACACATGCACGGACACGCACACACACACACACACACACACACACACGCCGTCGCACACAGTCATCAGACCCCTACACACACACACACACACACACACACACATACACACACACACACACACACACACACACACACACACACACACACACCGTCGCACACAGTCATCAGACCCCTACACACACACACACACACACACACACCGTCGCACACAGTCATCAGACCCCTACACACACACACACACACACACACACACACACACACACACACACACGCGCCATCGCACACAGTCATCAGACCCCTACCGCGACATCCAGGCCTCCCCGGAT
Source organism: Nansenia antarctica (assembly GCF_963989245.1). Taxonomy (NCBI): domain Eukaryota; kingdom Metazoa; phylum Chordata; class Actinopteri; order Argentiniformes; family Microstomatidae; genus Nansenia; species Nansenia antarctica. The sequence goes on along the minus strand of NC_137687.1, from coordinate 9,551,622 downwards.
AGGCAAGCGGCGGTCCGTGGCACCCGGAAGCCCAACGAGGAGGTGGCCGTACTGCGGGAGCCCCTCGGGCGCTGCTAAGTCCAGAGCGCTGGCGGAAGACAGCGTCCTCCGGGAGCCTCCAGCCGTGGACCGTCTCTACAAGGACTCCACACTCCTGAGGGAGCCCAGAGAGGAGCGTCTGTTTGGGGAGGACAGCCTGCTGCTGAGGGCCTCCTCCATGGAGAGGACCTACCGAGGAGACACTTTGCTGAGCAAAGGCTGCTAAGGCCCAGCGGGGGGGAGTCTACGGAGGGGAGACTCTGGCGAGAGTCCGCACTCCCGACTCGGACAGCGCCTACAAGAGGTACAGTTCGCTGCTGAGAGGACGCTCGTCGGAGAGGGGGGGGGACAGAGAGGGGGGGCGCTACGTCAACAGGGAGGAGTCCGCGGACGCCCGCGACAGAGCCAGGAGCCTGGGGCGGGATATCTCCCCCGTCAGGAGCTTCAGACAGGACGAAGAGGAGAATGAGGAAGAGGTAGCAGCATCCAGGTTGAGGGAGTACTACAGCACACTCAAGTCCAACGCCAGTCGCGCCTCCAAGGCCACCCTCCCGGAACCCAAGA
>NC_137687.1:9513519-9543519 GCF_963989245.1 Nansenia antarctica | reverse complement strand
TTCCCATGTGCATATTCTGTGTACCGCCCACACCCTCGAGAACTGCTGTGAGACATGTCACATGCTGCATGTAACAGGGGATTTTCACATCTTTATATAATAAAAAAGAAGTACTTTGCTTTTGATTATATTGAGATCGTAAAAATCCCCTGTCACATGCAGCACTGCTCAAGGGCTATATACAGTATATATAAACCCCTCATAAAAAGTTCGGAAACGTTATTTTGGTCGATTATTCCTCCCCTTTAATAATACCAATTGGTATTATCTTTTATATCGTTGGAAAGCCTGATTAGTCACCTTTACAACGAGGTACAACTTGTAAGGATCATGCATTCGTGGAATGAGCAACACAGCTAAACGTGTGGGTAGCGGCCCAAACATATTTTATGTACGCTTTACACTTCTAGAGGAGATGGTCAGACAGACAAAACAGAAAAACAAACAAAACAAAACAGAAACAGTGACTAGGGGCCAAAGGCCTTGGTGAACAGGTGGGTTTTGAGGGCTGATTTGAAGGTGTCCAGGGTAGGGGTGTTGAAGGTGACCAGGGTAGGGGTGTTGAAGGAGTCCAGGGTGGGGGCGTTGCAGATCACTGTGGGGAGAGAGTTCCAGAGGGTAGGTGCTGCCACGCTGAAGGCTCTGTCCCTTAAGGTCTGTAGATTGGTGCGGGGGGTGGACAGCAGGCCCATGTCTGAAGACCGCAGGTTCTGGGATGGAGTGTGTTGGGAGAGGAGGTCAGTTAGGTACTGGGGCGTCTAATGATCTCAAGGTCGGCAGATCGGTTCGAACCCCAGTTGGCCACATGTCGAGGTGTCCTTGGGCAAGACACTGAACCCCAAATTGCTCCCAGTGAGCGGGGCCGGCGCCTTGCATGGTAGCTTGCCGCCATTGGTGTGTGAATGTGTGTGTGAATGGGTGAATGAGAGGCTATTGTAAAGCGCTTTGGAATACAGCGCTATATGAGTCAGTCCATTTACCATTTATGCCTCCCTCCCACCTCTCCCCCTTCTCTTTCCTCCACTGACCCGCCCTACACCCTCCTACCTCAGCCACCCCCCCCCCTTCCCTGTGGGGGGTACCCTGGGGTATCCAGCACCCATTGTCCAACTGAACTGGGGAGGTAATTTACTCTAACTCACCGGATATGGTTTGAAGGACAGGTTGTATCCCACCCTACTTTTAAGCATTTGCATTGCACAGCTACTGTGAACAATGAAAGTCAAACAGACTTTTCTTTTTCTTTTTTCAATATGGCAAGCATTATGCATGCACAACAATTAACATGATAAGGTAATATAGTATGAATTATAGTATAATTTTGGCATTTCATCATGCAATTCATACACATTTGGGGAGGGCAATTGCAAACCATGATATTGATTAATGGCAGCTATTTGAATCCATAAATCTTTAGGACGTCGTGAAGTTCAGTGTTACATTACCGATTCAGTAGCAGTGACTCAGCACCACCATTCACTCTTGACCTCTTGATGGCATTACATTTGTGACTAAAAGCTAGAGAAGAATCTCCCACTAGACTTGTAAGTGAATTTAATACTGTGTGCTGTTGTCGCAGTTGTGCTGTTTAATCAGTGTTGCTATTGTGTAGGTCGGGATTTGCTCTTATTTCTGTTTTTCTTTTCTTGATGTTTTCTGAGGTAAACTATGTATCCTTGTGTCTTTTTTTAAATTGTTTTTGTGGTATCCTACCGTTTTGCCTCATGGATATGATTCTGTTTGTGGTTTCTTTTATCTTATTTACATGTATTAAGTGTTCTTTGTGGTATATTGAAACCTAGCTGCTGTTGACGGGAGTGGAACTATGTACCTTCTGGGCTTCCTTCCTTCCTGGCACCGTTTCATGTGTCGTGATGTTAGAATTATAAGGTTCTATCTCCATTTTTGGTCAAAATTGTGTTTTTTTACATAATCTGATCCATTAGGTGTTTATTAATGCCTGTGTGGTGTTATTTTTTTTAAATTTTGACATTTTTAAGTTAGTAATCAATAAAATACAAAAGTCCTGACTGACTCTCTTTCCGCGACAACACTACAGGGGCTGTTGGCTGCCGATCTCATTTATGGATTTGTCTCATCCACTTTTAATATTGTACAATCCCACCCGACTCCTGATAAAGTGCCCCAGTGAATGTCCAAGTGCATCCAACAGTAATTCTATAAACGAAGTGATCGACCACAATGTGTTAAGAACCCTCCTGAGTTATATCTCCATTAGTCAGCACCTCGGCCTTGGGGGTGTGGGTTCTTTATGCTTTTTATTTTTATGAGTTGGAAGAGCGGAAGAGTTGAATTGTTTGTCACTTTTATTTGTGAAAACATCGCTAGCCCAGCGACGATAATTCTAACGTTTCAACTCCGTGTCCCAGATGGTCAGGTGTGTCGACCCGGCTTCAACATCCAATCAAGGGAAAGGCATGGCGCTGAATAAGATCAGGAGATTATTCAAGGCCGATCTCTTCCATATATCAGATTGTGCTGAAGAAAATGCGTGTTCGTGGGTGTTCTGTTTGTCCCGTTCCCTTGTAAAGCGACCTTGGGTTTGTGAAAGGCGCTACACATCTCTCTCTCTCACTCTCACCTATACACCTCTCTCTCTCTCTCTCTCACCTATACACCTCTCTCTCTCTCTCACCTATACACCTCTCTCTCTCTCTCACCTATACACCTCTCTCTCTCTCATCTATACACATCTCTCTCTCTCTACCTCTCACCTATACACCTCTCTCTCTCTCACCTATACACCTCTCTCTCTATCTCTCACCTATACACCTCTCTCTCTCTCTCTCCCTCTCTCTCTCTCTCTCTCTCTCTCTCACCTATACACATCTCTCTCTCTCTCCCACCTATACACCCCCCCCCTCTCTCTATATATATCTCTCTCCATCTCTCTATTCAGGGCCGATCTCTTCCATATATCAGATTCTGCTGAAGAAAATGCGTTTTCGTGGGTGTTCTGTTTGTCCCATTCCCTTGTAAAGCGACCTTGGGTTTGTGAAAGGCGCTACATAAATGTAAGTTATTCTTTTTATTAAGTGTAGTATTTCAGAGGCAGAGCCACGGCCTCTCTTCTACGCCTCCCCATCTTTGGCGACGTGTTTCTTGAAATACCATGTCTCTATACACCTCTCTCACCTATACACCCCTCTCTCTCTCTCTCTCACCTATACACCTCTCTCTCTCTCTCTCTCTCACCTATACACCTCTCTCTCTCTCTCTCTCACCTATACACCTCTCTCTCACCTATACACCTCTCTCTCTCTCTCTCACCTATACACATCTCTCTCTACCTCTCACCTATACACATCTCTCTCTCTCTCTCACACCTATACACCTCTCTCTCTCTCTCACCTATACACCTGGAATGCACTTATATAGCGCCTTTATCCAAAGCGCTTTACAACGGCCTCTCATTCACCCATTCACACACACATTCACACAACAATGGCGACACAAGCTACCATGCAAGGCGCCGGCCCGCTCACTGGGAGCAATTTGGGGTTCAGTGTCTTGCCCAAGGACACTTTGACATGTGGCCAGCCGGGGCTCGAACCTCCGATCTGCCATCCTTGCGATCATTAGACGGCGGCTCTACCTCCTGCACCACAGCCGCCCCACAGCCGCCCCACACCTCTCTCTCTCACCTATACACCTCTCTCTCTCTCTCTCTCTCTCTCTCTCTCTCTCTCTCTCTCTCTCTCTCTCTCTCACCTATACACCTCTCTCTCTCATCTATACACCCCCCTCTCTCTCTCTCTCTCTGTCTCTCACCTCTTTCTGTTCTCCAGATTGCCAGTGGAATACATGTCAGGGGGTATTACGGCCTCCTCCCTCTCTGCTGTCTTGTTCTGGTTCTGTGTTGCAGGATGGCAGTGGGGAGAGGAGGCCTGATTGGTGATGCAGCGCACCTGTGACTGTGCTGATATCTCTCTCTCTATCTCTCTCTCTATCTCCATCTCTCCATACAGGAAGCATACGTCGGCATATGCCGATGATACCATTCTTTATAGTACAGCAGATTCCCCACATGCTGCTACTATCAACTTGCAGCTAGCCTTTAACTCACTGCAAGACGCCCTCTCGAGGCATAAGCTAGTCCTCAACTCGAAGAAAACGAAATTCATGTTGTTTACTAGGGCTAGAAATGTGGACCTTACAAAGCTTCTTATATCCACAGTTGACGGCTCCTCCATTGAGAGAGTTACCACCGACTACAAATATCTTGGGCTGTGGTTGGATGAGAAGCTATCATTCAAAACGCATGTCGACGGCCTCGCCTCCAAACTTCGGCAAAAGGTGGGCTTTCTTTACCGTAATCGGTCTAGCTTCCCCTTGCTTTGTAGGAAGAGAGTTGTCGAGGCGGTATTCCTGTCCGTATTAGATTACGGTGATGTTATCTATAGGCATGCAGCTTCATCTACATTGAAACAATTGGACTCAGTTTATCACTCAGCTCTAAGGTTTATTACCGGGGACAGTTATGACACTCACCATTGCATACTTGATGACAAGGTTGGCTGGCCCTCTCTTTCTCTGAGGCGCAGTTACCACTGGAACTTGATCGTTTTCAAGGCCATCTGTGGCAAGCTTCCTCCTTATATCTCATCTTTATTGGACTGGAGTCTTGGTACTTATGTGACCAGATCTAATAGTTGGCTTTCTTTTCGGGTTCCGTATGCGCGTTCAGACCTGGGTAAAACAGCCTTTTTTATTGATGCCCCTAATTCATGGAACACTCTGCAGCAAACTCGGAGGTCCTCCCCTCTGCCTCTACCTTTAAACTCTTGGTGCAAAAACTGTATTCTAATAATTGCAATTGTTTTTAGTTTTTTTCTTTCTTTTTTTTCTTTTTAATCCTGTCTTGCTCACTGTTTGTTTGCCCTTGCTCACTGTTCTATTGTACACTCGACGTCACTGTAAATGAGGGTGACCTCAGTGCCTATCGAGTTTTAAATAAAGGTTTGGAATACCTTTTGACAATCATTTTCCCCTTTGTTTACACCTTACAATATTTCACATACAGATCACTCACCCACCACACCCTACACCATTGATGATACTGACTAACACATCGCATTTCTATTTGGCTTATTTAGTCTTTAGTTGATAATAAAACATTGATTATTTCCTTTACCCTTGACTCCTCTCCCTTTTTGTCACTCGCTCTGAGTTAGTGACAGGCTGACTCAACTCCCTTCTCATTCAGTGCTCATAGAGAAATGGAGAGACTGAGAGATTGAGAGACAGGGAGAGAGAGAAAGAGAGACAGAGATTGAGAGGGAGAGAGAGAAAGAGATGGAGATAGTCAGCATTCCTTTACTCTATTCTCCTCTCCTCCACTTTGTGAGTGTGTGTGTGTGTGTGTGTGAGTGTGAGTGAGTGTGTGTGTGTGTGTGTGTGTCTGTGACTGCATTGTATGTATCGTGTGTGACAGTGGGGTAGCTTTCGAGAGGGGCTTCACAGTTTGTGTCTCAGTAAAGGACACCAGACCGAAATGGAATAGACCGGAATATTACAACACAATAGAATATTACAACACAATAGAATGTTACAACATGATAGAATATTACAACACAATAGAATGTTACAACATGATAGAATATTACAACACAATAGAATTACTACACAATAGAATGTTACAACACAATAGAATGTTACAACATGATAGAATATTACAACATGATAGAATATTACAACAACATGATAGAATATTACAACATGATAGAATATTACAACATGATAGAATGCTACAACATAATAGAATATTACAACAGCATGATAGAATGTTACAACATGATAGAATGCTACAACATAATAGAATATTACAACAACATGATAGAATATTACAACACATGTCACTGATTATTTCAAGGCATGAAGGTTAAAAAGATATCACCAAAAATGTGTCCTTCCTTTGGGTAAACTAACACTCATACTTATCCACACACACAAACACGCACGTGCATATGCATGCACGTACAGACAGACAGACACACACACACACACACACACACAGTCACACACACACACACACACACACACACACACACACACACACACACACACACACACACACACACACACACACACACACACACACAGCATCCTTGCATCCTGGATCAGACGGGGGGGGGGGGGCCGTTCTAGTGTTATGTGAAGTCAATTATTCACTATTATCCATGTTTCACAGCGACCTCGCCTGTCAGTAGAAGCATAAACTTTTAATGTCCACAGCAGCCTTGGGTTTACAGGGACGGGGCATTCTAATCTACAACCACTTGCAAAAACGAGGGCAAGGCATGCAAAGTGTCTGGGCACATCGCTCTGAACTCCTGTCAGAGAATCATCAGCTTTATTTTGAAATAAACGGACTGACTTATATAGACTGACTTATATAGACTGACTTATATAGATTACTACTTATATAGATTACTTATATAGATGACTTATATAGACTGACTTATATAGATTACTACTTATATAGATTACTTATATAGATGACTTATATAGACTGACTTATATAGATGACTTATATAGATGACTTATATAGATGACTTATATAGATGACTTATATAGACTGACTTATATAGACTGACTTATATAGACTGACTTATATAGACTGACTTATATAGACTGACTTATATAGACTGACTTATATAGATGACTTATATAGATGACTTATATAGATGACTTATATAGATGACTTATATAGACTGACTTATATAGACTGACTTATATAGACTGACTTATATAGACTGACTTATATAGATGACTTATATAGATGACGTATATCGACTGACTTATACACTGACTTATATAGACTGACTTATATAGATGACTTATATAGACTGACTTATATAGATGACTTATATAGACTGACTTATATAGACTGACTTATATAGACTGACTTATATAGATGACGTATATAGACTGACTTATATAGACTGACTTATATAGATGACGTATATAGACTGACTTATATAGACTGACTTATATAGATGACTTATATAGATGACTTATATAGATGACTTATATACACTGACTTATATAGACTGACTTATATAGACTGACTTATATAGATGACGTATATAGACTGACTTATATAGATGACTTATATAGATGACTTATATAGATGACTTATATAGATGACTTATACAGACTGACTTATATAGACTGACTTATATAGACTGACGTATATACACTGACTTATATAGATGACTTATATAGACTGACTTATATAGACTGACTTATATAGACTGACTTATATAGACTGACTTATATAGACTGACTTATATAGATGACTTATATAGATGACTTATATAGACTGACTTATATAGACTGACTTATATAGATGACTTATATAGATGACTTATATAGATGACGTATATAGACTGACTTATATAGATTACTTATATAGATGACGTATATAGATGACTTATATAGACTGACTTATATAGACTGACTTATATAGACTGACTTATATACACTGACTTATATAGACTGACTTATATAGATGACTTATATAGACTGACTTATATACACTGACGTATATAGACTGACTTATATAGATGACTTATATAGACTGAGTTATATAGACTGACTTATATAGACTGACTTATATAGACTGACTTATATAGACTGACTTATATAGACTGACTTATATAGATGACTTATATAGATGACTTATATAGATGACGTATATAGACTGACTTATATGGACTGACTTATATAGATGACTTATATAGACTGACTTATATAGACTGACTTATATAGACTGACTTATATAGATGACTTATATAGACTAACTCATATAGATTGACTTATAGACTGACTTATATAGACTGACTTATATAGACTGACTTATATAGATGACGTATATAGACTGACTTATATAGACTGACTTATATAGATGACTTATATAGATGACGTATATAGACTGACTTATATAGACTGACTTATATAGACTGACTTATATACACTGACTTATATAGATGACTTATATAGACTGACTTATATAGACTGACTTATATAGACGGAGTTATATAGACTGACTTATATACACTGACTTATATAGATGACTTATATAGACTGAGTTATATAGACTGAGTTATATAGACTGACTTATATACACTGACTTATATAGATGACTTATATAGATGACTTATATAGATGACTTATATAGACTGACTTATATAGACTGACTTATATAGACTGACTTATATAGATGACTTATATAGACTGACTTATATAGACTGACTTATATAGACTGACTTATATACACTGACTTATATAGACTGACTTATATAGACTGACTTATATAGACTGACTTATATAGACTGACTTATACAGACTGACTTATATAGACTGACTTATATAGACTGACTTATATAGCGCTTTCTTCCAAAGTGCTTTACAACCGGCCTCTCATTCACCCGTTCACACACACATTCACACACCAATGGCGGCAAGCTACCATGCAAGGTGCCGGCCCGCTCATTGGGAGCAATTTGGAGTTCGGTGTCTTGCCCAAGGACACCTCGACATGTGGCCAGCCGGGGTTCCAATCTGCCGACCTTGCGATCATTAGACGCCGGCTCTACTTCCTGCGCCACAGCCGCCCCTTAAATAAAACAGACCCATGAACAGAGTTCCCCATTACACAAACTCAGGAGGTTTGTCATCTGATTAAACTATTAATGACGGGAAGAGGGAAGAATGGCCCTTATTAATTGCACCACAATACACTAGAATACTGCTTCCTGGTCTACTAATCACCACGTGGCACATGCTGTCACAATGGGATTGATTGATCATTTTGAGGCAGAGATAATAACTCCTCCAGGCCATGCTTCTGAAAAACATTGACTTTTATTTTAAAAACCCAACACCAACAGACAGTGGAAAAACTAGAGTGTAGTGGACGCCTTGACAATGTTGTGGTAATAGGGTCCAAAAAGCATGTCTGATTGTCGGCCTGAATCGATCGAAACCATATCATATAACCCATCCACAGATTTAGCCAAATCTAATAGCCTGGAAATGAAAACAGGAGGAACTGATACCCATCCCGAAATTGAGATGCAGTAGAGAGAGAGAGAGAGAGAGAGAGAGAGAGAGAGAGAGAGAGAGAGAGAGAGAGAGAGAGAGAGAGAGAGAGAGAGAGAGAGAGAGAGAGAGAGAGAGAGAGAGAGAGAGAGAGAGAGACAGAGAGAGAGAGACAGAGAGAGAGAGAGAGACAGAGAGAGAGAGAGAGAGAGAGAGAGGGAGAGAGACAGAGAGAGAGAGAGAGGGACAGAGAGAGAGAGAGGGACAGAGAGAGAGAGAGAGAGAGACAGCAATTTACGTTTGGTAAACAGACACCAAGGAAGTGAGAGGCGATCCTGTCTTTCCCTCACAGTCTCATGTGTCAGAGTCTCATGTCCTGCGCTTTGAACGTAGTTCTGAGCTGCGAAAAATGCAGGAGGAGAATCGATTAACCAAAAATAATAAATAAATAAATGCTAATAATAATAAACCCAAAACGAAAGGCAGCCGACAATCCAACATACAGACGCGAGGGTCTGCTTACGACACCTGAACCTCTGGGAATCCCGAACCCGTTACGCCAAACAGACTTATACTGTGACAGGGATGAAGAGGCATAATCTTTAAAGCGTCTATAACTATATCAGCTTTTCCCCAGCCAAACACCCACCCCTGCCGTTTTAATCATCCGGCTAGTGTGAGCTGTAGCATAGCATAGGGAGCACTGCACAGGGGGAACCAGGCTACGGATGCTAGGAACGGGGCTGTTGTGAGGCGCAGAAAGATGATCAGAAAAATGAGCCGTTTCTCGCCCGAATATTTACTAGTCACTACACCAATGGGGTTGATCATGGGCGTCAGCAGCTTTTTGAATGTGGGGGGGACACTTATTTTTCGGGGGGTCTGGGGGTCCCCCCCCCGAATTTTTTTAAATAGTAGATTCAATTTCCTGCGTTCTGGTGCGTTTTACACCCAAAATAATCTCCCTCTTTCTTTGTTTTTCCTTGGAGCTGGCATGGTCTGCAATTACTGACTACTATTATGTTTTGGTTTAACTCACAGAGGCCTGACACTGACACGTGGCACCTTTTAGGTACTTTATTAAATATGAAGATTCAAAAAGAATCAAAGAGTGAATTAGAAAAGAATGAGGTAACTTTGAGTCAACAAATTGAATAAAAAGTTATGAGGAAACATAAAATATGTACCTAGGCTACTCAGAGCCTATTACAATCAAACTTAGCCCTCTTCAGTGCATTGCAGAACATACAACTATAACAAACAAACAAAATCAAAGAGTGAATTAGAGCTGTCTCCACTGCCCCTGCCTGCTGCCCCTGCCTCTGACTCTCACTCTCAACCACCTATATCAGGAGAAATGGGGATGCATTGAGCACTTGTTCATATTGTTTTTCTCTAATAGAACATTTGACATAGAAATACAATCATCAATACAAAAAATACAATCACAAGCATTTTAGAAATAGAAAAATAAATGGAACAGGTGTTTTCTTCTTATTTTTTAACCCTAGCTCAAGCAATCAGATGCAAAATTGATTCTTTGGGTGGGTGCAATGGCCAAATTAAATAGTGCAAATGCTCAGGGCAATGAACACGGGCAGGAGATGCAATAATGACAGGACAGGTAAGCACTGTGAGGTGTTTGTCGCCATTCTGTGCTTTTGATGACATTTCGCCTGTGTCTGTTCTGCATTTAAACATGTCTAACCGCACTAGTAATGCCTAACAAAACTGCTAGTGCCATATAGCTGATCTAGCTCGTATTTGGTTGCTAGTAGGCTATGCTAATTCTATTGCTAATACAGAGAATGTCTCATAAGGTGCTAACATTCTTATCAGAAAAGCTGGCTGTGTTTGACCTTGGGAGAACGCAATGTTGCTGTTTGGCCACTCACGGGAAAACTTGGATGACTTTGACTTACTTTTCTCTTCTTAGATTTTTTTTTCCGTATATCCATCTTGGTGGATGATCTAAATATCGTCTTGCCTCAGTCTGAATGTTTTGAATCTGCGTGCGTGTCTGATCAAATCAAATCAAATCAAATTTTATTTGTATAGCGCATTTCTTACAAGATGCAACTCAATGCGCTGCCGTGTTAAAAACAGAAGTAAAACGCGGAGTGGACTTCTGGATATGGGCAATCCCCTACTCATAAAGTGGAACGGATTTGATTGTGAAGCAATGAAAATAACGCTGACCAGTCATGCAACATATTTTTGATGGCAAATGTGGGGGGGTCCAAACGACCTTGTTTCAAAGGTGGGGGGGACACGTCCCCCCCCAAATATATGGTGGTGACGCCCATGGGGTTGATGCAGAAAAGTCAGAAAAAGGGGGGGGTAATTGAAAGGACCCAACAGATCAGCCATTCTCCACCTCCTTTTTTTAACAACCCATTTTACATGTACATTTTTGGCATTTAGCAGACGCCTTATTCCAACGCGACTTACAATCAATACATTTGAATACTAAGCATGTGAATCATCAGTCCACCATTCGTAGCAGGAAGAGTAATCCAGCTCAGGCCCGGGGGCCATTGATAGAAGGAAAAACCTTCTCCTATCACCTTCATCTAAACATTTTTTTTTTTTTTTTTACACTGGAGAAACAGAAACAGTACAAGGGGGGCAATAGAAGTTCTTAGGGTAGAGGGGAAAGCGGGTGTCTTTAGGAGACGTAGTGCTGAGGGGCAGAAGATGTCTCAGGAGGAGCAGTTAAGATGTAACCTGAAGAGATCGGTCTTCAGTCTACGACGGAAGATGGGTAGTGACTCTGCAGTTCTGACAGCCGTGGGGAGCTCATTCCACCAGCGGGGAGCAAGTGGACCCATCAACTATATCCGGGCCATGGCGTGCAGACAACAGATTAGGAGGACAAGCCACGAAAACCCCCCGATTCGGATGGTTAGTCAGCACCTTAGGAAGCTCAGGGACCTCGGCAGGTGTTGGGGGGGGTTTATTCCCACACAGGCGCCCCCCCCCCGAAGAGTGATAGTCTCCACAGAAACTGCAAGAATGCTAAAACTCACAATTAAACATCATATATAAATATTCTCGTTGAAATAATTGCAAACATGGTAATTACGCCCCGGCCCCCACATTCACCTGCTTGGAACATGTAACGGTCCACCTGGGGTAGTAGGCAGGGGGGTAGTGGTGGTCTGACGGGGGGGTAGTGGTGGTCTAGTGGATAGTGAGTTGGACTGGTGATCATAAGGTTGTGAGTTCAAATCCAACCTGAAACACCACCACTAGTGTGCCCTTGAGTAAGGCACTTAGCCCTCAGTTACTCCAGGGGTGAATGTCCCTGGAATTCGTAATTGTAAATCGCTTCGGAGTAAAAGCGTCTTCTAAATGTCAGGCCATTGCTCTCACCCCGCACACTGCCCAATCCCACCTAGACAAGAAAGCTACCTATGTGAGAATGCTGTTCATTGACTACAGTTCAGCGTTCAACACCATTGTCTCCTTAACACCTCCCTGTGTAACTGTATGGATAAGAAGACCCCAAGAAGACATCAGGGTAGGTAGGCAGCATCAACTCCGGTCTGACTCCTAACATGAGGCTGTGTGCTCAGACCCCTGCTGTTCGCTATTCCCTGTTCACCCACGAACGTGTGGCCACGCGTGGCGTGTTGCAGCTGTGGCGCAGGAGGTAGAGCTGCGACAGGTGCGAGAGGTGAACAGACACACGAACTTGCGTTCTGGTCTAAGAAAGTTTGCAAACAAAGTTTTTCAATCAATCGAACTTTATATTGATTTGAATTTTAAGTGTTTGAGTGTTTGAGTACCCCGACAGCTTCGTGCTGTTCGGGGGCTTTTGAGGACGGACAACATGGCAACAAACAAACCGAACGAAATGGACAACGATGAAAGGAATACGGACAAGAGGTACGCTTCCCCACTCCAATTCCACCTCTGACGGTGGAGGTGGGATTGGAGTGGGGAAGCAATATTACGGTGATGGAAATGTTAAGAGGTATAAAGGAGGTGTGTGGAAACGTGGAGGGCTGTCGACCGAAAGGAGACAGAAAATACGAGATCACGCCGTCATCGAGGAGAGGGTAGGACAAGCTCACAGACGGATTCCTGATTAAAGACGTGAGAATAATAGGAAAGGACTTGGCGGTGGATGAGATGGTGGTCTCATTTTTTAATCTCCCGGTGTATTTAAAAGATGACGTGATCAGGCTGGAGTCGTGGGGGGTGAAAGCGGTGTCACCTATCAAACGAAGGACTTGGTCGGGAACGGATGTAGCAGACGGGACTCGGTACATGAAGGTGAAGTTCACAGAAGAGGTGAGGTCTTTGCCGTACTCAGCAAAGTTTGACACCCTGGTTGGAGTGGATCACTTTAGGGTTATTCATGACAAACAAGTAAGGGTATGTAGGCTGTGTATTAAGCCAGGACATGTGTTAAAAGAGTGCCCAGAGTTTATGTGTTTTAAGTGTAATAAACAAGGACATTATGCACGTGAATGCATTGGAAGGAGAGGAGGGGATGGAGGAGAGAGAGTGAGCAGTGAGGAGGAGGAGGAGGAGGAGGAGGAGGAGGAGGATGGGGAGGTGGTGGAGGTGGAGGTGGAGGGGGACGAAGAAGAGAAGATGGTGGGAGAGGAGGAAGAGGAGGTGGTGGAGGAGGAAGAGGTGGAGACACAAGGAGAAGGTGGGGAAAGGAGCCATGAAGACGTGACGGAGGGAGGAGGACAAGCTGAGGTGGTGGAGGAGACGCAGTTGGAGCCGGAAGTGGAGGGAGGAGCGGAGGGGCCTGGTTCGGTGGAAGTGGAGGGTAAAGAGAGAGAGGAGATTGGAGCCAGCTTCGACCGGCCCAAAACTAGCGCGGCCCACCTGCCAGCGGGCAGGTAGATTGTATGGCCAGTCCAGCGGTGATTGTATATATGCACCAAATGTGGATAAATATAGAACGTTTTTTAATCTTTGAAAGACAAATGTGTTGGGAATTGTATTATGGTTGGGGATTATAATGTGGTGGTGGATAGGTTAGATGTAACAAGGGGGGTGAAATTTAGGAATGATCCGTCACGCCCAGTATTGTTAGAAATGATGCGCACAAGAGGAATGGTGGATATATGGAGGGAGGGGCACCCTGATGCACAGATTTTTTTCAAGGAGACAAATGGTGATGGGGGTTTTGAGACAATCAAGGATAGATTTGTGTTTAGTGAAGAGGGAGGTGAGGCACCTGGTTGGAAAGGTTGAGTATCGGTTTATGGCTTTTAGTGACCACGATGCCATTTGCAAAACGGAGAGGGAAAGAGAGGGTGAGGGAGGAAAGGGTTTTGCAGAAAAGGTTAGCAATAGAACAGGAGAGAGTGGATAATATTCCAGGGCATGATTTAACAGAGTATTTGAGGGTGAGGGAAGATTTGAGGGAGTTAGAGAAGAGAAAGTGTGAAGGTGCCTTAGTAAGGAGTAGAGCGAGGTATGTGGTTGAGGGAGAAAGGACTACAGCATTCTGTTTAGGTTTAGAGAAGAGACAGAAAGAGAAAGGGAAAATTAAGGAATTAGAGAATGATAAAGGTGAGAAAATAACAGACTTAGTGGGAATAATGGATACTGTACAGTCATTTTATACAGACCTATATACATCTGGGGGTGTGAATGAGGAATGTATGAATAAAGTATTAGAAGCAGTGGAAGCCAGGGTGACAGAAGAAGAGGAAAAAATGTGTGATGCAGATCTCAGGGTGGAGGAGGTTAAGACAGCCGTCATGGGGTTAAACCTAAATAAGTGTCCAGGTTCGGACGGGTTGACGGCTGCATTTTATAAAGCGTTTGTTGACATCCTGGCCCCTATATTGTGCAGAGTGTATACATGTATGGGGAATAAAAGGGTGGTTCTGGACTCTATGGGCTTGGGGGTGCTCACTTTATTGTATAAGGGTAAAGGGGACAGGAACAAATGACAGAATTATAGAGCATTATCATTACTTAATTGTGATTATAAAATTATAGCAAAAGTATTAGCTAATAGATTGAATGAAGTAATGAAAAACATGATTGCACCTACCCAGGCCTATGGAGTCCCAGGGAGGGATGTGGCAGAGAATATGTGCACATTAAGGGATGTTGTGAAGGACATGAGGGAGGGAGGGGGTTTATTGTTATCTTTGGATTTAAATAAAGGCTTTCGACAGGGTGGAACATGTTTTTTTATTGAAAACAATGGAACATTTTGGGATTGGGACTGTTATGAGGGATTGTATTGAATTATTATATAAGAATGCTAGAAGTAAAGTAAAGATAGATGGATTATTGACTGACTCCTTCCCTTTGGGTAGATCAATAAGACAAGGATGTCCACTGTCAGCATTGCTATATAGCATATCTGTTGAGCCATTGGCAGTTTATATTAAGCAGGAGAAAGAAATTAAGACAATAAATATGCCGGGGGGAGGAGTCAGCATAATCCATCAATATGGAGATGACACGACATGTACTGTCAGGGATGTAAATAGTGTGAACAAAATAATGGGGTGTGTAAACATCTGTCAGGCTTCTGTTGCAAAAGTGAATGTTGACAAGTCTGAAATGTTGTGTATAGGGGGAGTGAATACAGACAATTGTGTTTTTGATTTAAAAATTGTAAAGGGGATGATAAAAGTGTTGGGGATATATCTTGGAGAGGATGACAGGGAGGCTGTGGACAGGGGTTCTGAATAAAATAAGAACAACATTGAATTATTGGAAGCAAAGGAACATGAAACTGAAGGGAAAAGTTGTAATTCTTAATGCACTGTTAATGTCAAAATATGTTTATGTGTTCTGAATGTACCAGTGTGGGTTCTAAAAGAAAGCAAGATGTTAGTGTCAGATTTTTTGTGGAGAGGAAAGGGGTTTAAAATAGCATATGACAGCAGATTATGATAAAGGAGGGTTGAAGCTGGTAGATCTGGAGGTAAAGATGAGGGCAATGAGAGTCAGAACAGTCAAAAGGTTTTTGTGTGGGGAAGAAGGACATGGATGGAAAGGATACTTTAGGGAATGGGTACATAGATGTCGGGGGAGTGGGGATTATGGTTTGTTGATGTGCTTTAAATCACGGATGTATGATAGGGTTCCGGAATTCTATAAAGACGTGTTTAAAGCCTGGGGTAGTTTTTTTGCCTGGGGTCGGATATGAGTGTGAGAAGAGAGGGGAGATACTAAATGTTCCAGTTGTATTGAACCCGTTAATAAGAAGAGAAGGAAAAATGTTGAGTCTAGGAGTTTTTAGGAGTTTTTGGAGGGCAGGACTGATTAGAAAAAGGGATTTTAGGTATGAGGTAGTTCCAGGGTTCCTATCAGAGCAGGCAATTATTGAAGTTGTTAGGGAAACAGATGAGGAGATGAGAAGGGGAGAAATAGTGAGCATGTATAATAAAATAAAGCAGAGTATACCTGGGGAGTGGGTGAGGAGGTTAGATAGGGAGTTAAGAGGGAAGGAGCAAACAGAGTTGCCTAGGTTAAGAATAGGGAAAGGGGAAACAGTGTGGGACTTCTCAGCTGTTAAGGTGAAGGAGTGCTACTGGGCACTGTTGGAGAGCAGAGTGAAGGAGCCTGCGGCAGAGAAGGTGTGGAGGCAGGTGTTCCCAGGATTGGAGGTGAAGAATATATGGAGGAATTTATTTTTGAAATATAATAGTTTAGAATGTACACATTTTGATTTTATGCTCAGATATAACAGGGTTTATACTAAGGTGGTGTTGCATCAGGTAGACAGAACAGTTTCGAGGGAGTGTGATGTGTGTGGGATACAGGATGAGAACTTAATGCATATGCTTTTTGAATGAAGAGAAATGAAGGGATTTGAAGAAAGGTTGAAAGGATTAGTGAAGAAGCACTGGGGGGTGGAGGTGGTGGGGATGCAGGAGTGGAGGAGGTTGGTGGTATTTGGGGTGGAGGGAAAGAGGAGGGGAGTGAATATATGGCGTTTAAATGATGTATTATCACAGGCGAGGTATGCAATTTATTTGAGGAGAAATCTAGCAAGATTTGAGGGAAAGTGGATAACGGTGTGGAACGTTTTTGAGGGATTGGTCAGGAAGAATGTGGGACTGATGCACAAGACAGGGCAAAAAGATTTTGAGAAGTTGTTTATTAGGGATTGTGGGTTTATAAGGGTGGGGGTGGATGGAGGGTTGGAGTTTGATTTAGATTTTTGAAGGTGGTTTTGTTTTTATTGTTGCATTCATTTGTTATTGATTTATATTAAAGGGTTATTTTGGATATAAAGGACTGACTGAATAATAGATGGATTTATCTCATACCAAAATGGTATGGGTGTTTTTGTTTTATTTATTTATTGTTTTTTAATTTTTTTTATTTGAATTATAATACAATTAAGGCTATACAATTAACATGTGTGAATATGTATAGCTATGATTGTATTTAAAATAATATTTTTATAATAAAAGATAACATTTTTAAAAAGAGCCGCCGTCTAATGATCGCAAGGTTGGCAGATCAGCGGTTTGAGCCCTGGCTGGCCACATGTCGAAGTGTCCTTGGGCAAGACACTGAACCCCAAATTGCTCCCAGCGAGCGGGCCGGCGCCTTGCATGGTAGCTTGCCGCCATCGGTGTTTGAATGTGTGTGTGAATGGGTGAATGAGAGGCCGTTGTAAAACGCTTTGGATAAAGGCGCTATATAAGTGCAGTCCATTTACCATAACTACATCATCGAGTTTGCTGATGACACAACCGTGGTCAGCCTGATCACTAACAACGATAAGACCTACAAGGTTGGTGATAAAAGTCGTGCCATTCAGCCAATAATCTAGGCCTCAACATCAGCGAAACTAAGGAGCTGATCGTGGACTTCAGGAGGAAGCGGGGGGGGGCTGCAGTGGAGAGAGTCAGCAGCTTCAAGTCTCAGGTCCCTCTGTGTCCACATCGCTGAGGACTTAACATGGTTACACCACACCCATACAGAGATCAAGACGCGCACCCCCTCCCGCCCCCCCTCCCCCGCTTGCCTGTTTTTCCTGACGGCTGTAGAAATACGGCACGCCCCCCCCCCCCCCCTCCCCCCCCAGATCCTCACAAACCTTCTACAGGTACACCGTTGAGAGCATCCCGCTGGGACCATAATACTGAAAACAAAAATGTATGTGCATAACAAAAATTATGCACTCACTGCAATGTAAGTCGTTTTGGATAAAAAAAGTGTCAGCTAAATTAAATATATATATATGATATTATCCCTGTCCGGTTGTGTAACCAACCACCTGGTACAGCAGCTGCACTGTCCTGGGTCGTAAGGCTCTGCAGAGGGGGGGGGAAGTGACCCAGTTCATCACAAGGCAGGGCCGCAGCCCTTGATCTTGCTTTTTATGACGCTTCTTTATTGGTTAGAGAGGAATATTGGGGGTGGGGGGGGGGTCATTGCATGCATCCCCTGAAGACTTTTGGTTAAGTACTTTCGTACTACAGCCACCAGTATGATGGCATCACATTCCCATTTCCATCAATGGGTCTTCTGTAGATATCGTAAATAGTTTCAAATTCCTTGGCATACACATCACAGACATGGTCCCTGAACACCAAACATACCCTCAAGAAAGCTCAGCAGAGACTGTACTTTCTGAGGCGCCTCAAGAGATTTGGCCAGAGCACCAAATCTCTTGTGAACTTCTATCGCAGCACCATAGAAGCTGTTCTGACAGGATGCATCACAGTGTGGATCAGCAACCTGCCAACCTCAGCGACTGCCCAGGACTGTAGACGCTTACAGAGGACAGTGAAGACTGCAGGCAAAATAAAACGCTATAGAAGTATCAACTCACCCGCCTCAGAAATAGTTTCTTCCCACAGGCAGTCAGGTTGCTGAACAGCTGAACCATGCGCACTGCACTTGGCACTTTCCACCCTGCACTAAGCACCTTGTACTGTATTGTTGTGTTGTTTGTATTGTGGACTATGTTTGTTGTGTGTGATACTATGAATTAATCTTTATTTCGAACATGATTTAAAATAATAAAAGAACAAATAACTAATATGAAGAGTACAGGTATCACTGTTGGAAAGGGAGTAGGATGAAGCTTAAGCTTATCATGTCCTATCCGTCACTCTCAAGTGAGAACAATTATACTTAAATTATATAATCCAGTTATTTAATTCATAAATTACAGCACAAAATAAATAAATAAACATAATTTCCCATTCTTAATACTGAAACAACACAAAATAAATAAATAACAACCATCAGTATCCGCAATGTAATACAGAAGAAAAAGACAAAGAAAACCACACCTTAGTATCCAGAAGATTAACAACCTTCCCTTTCCTCATTTTGGTAGTTAACAACAATCATTCCTTTAAACCTTTTCTTTTTTAAAAATAGAGCAATATTTCTGCTTTCCTTCATATTTTCCTCTAGCCCATTCCACATCGTAAATCCGTAGAATGATAATGCACCTGCTCCTGAGATTGGTGCGAGCATAACCCTTGTTAAAGTTGTGGTTACCTCTCAAATTATATCCCTTATCCCTCTCTATAAATAAATCTACAGACAGAGACGAGGCTGAAGAATGTCATTGTATTAATACATATGACAATAAACTTGAACTTGAGCTTGGGAGACCCCCATCCTCCTCCTGCTGCTCTATCATTGCATTAGATATGCATCTATGTATGCGTCCCATTGTCAATTCGATCAGTATTATCAAAAAAAGTATCTGGCTATTGCAGTTCAGCGCCACACCCATCCAATGTGAACTTTGCCGACCCACGGCAGTGAATCTGAAGTAGTAGACCACCCTCACCGGTGCTGTGGAGATACCTGCCGGAATCTGTTACCTGTGTAAATGTCAGGGTTGTTTCATTGATGTGGTGGTATCCAGTGGTGTAGTCTAGTGTTTTCTAGTGGGTATACTGTGATTTTTCCCTGTCAGCCTCATATCGTTCATTTCGGAACGCCATAAAAATACATCTGCGCTCCCTGTCTAACTTTATATATCTAACGTGACATGTTATAAGGCTGATCTGTGCATGATAGTGCTGCATTTTGACATATTCAGTATAACAGCACTCCCTCTTGTGTGATATTGCTTAAATAACACCGAATAACACTGAATGACACTGAGTAACACTGAATGACACTGAGTAACACTGAGTAACACTGAGTAACACTGAGTAACACTGAATGAACAATGCCATGCCTCTCTGACATCGCCTGCATTCTCTCTCTCTCTCTCTCTCTCTCTCTCTCTCTCTCTCTCTCTCCAGTTCCACCTTGTTCTTCAGGAGCTGTTCTGAGTTCAGTCTCAGTGATGTTCAGCTCCTCTCTGAGAGCTCCTGAGACACCTGCTATACTGTGCCTCCTAAGACTTCTACTGCCCCCCTTATACTGTCTCTCCAGTGTCTATAAAAAATGTATCTTTCTTCAATCTTTTTCTTCTATCACTACGACTGCCAATGGCCCCTGGCCTGAGCTAGATCACTCTTCCTACTACAACTGGTGGATTGATGATTCACTTGCTTAGTCAAATGTAGCGATTGTAAGTCGCTTTGGAATAAGGCGTCTGCTAAATGACAAAAATGAGAGCCGCCATCCTTTTCCCCCACCTCCCTCTTCTTCTCCCCCACCTCCTCCTTCCTCTCCCCCACCTCCTCCTTCCTCTCCCCCACCTCCTCCTTCCTCTCCCCCACCTCCTCCTTCCTCTCCCCCACCTCCTCCTTCCTCTCCCCCACCTCCTCCTTCCTCTCCCCCATCTCCTCCTTCCTCTCCCCCACCTCCTCCTTCCTCTCCCCCATCTCCTCCTTCCTCTCCACCACCTCCTCCTTCCTCTCCACCACCTCCTCCTTCCTCTCCCCCACCTCCTCCTTCCTCTCCCCCACCTCCTCCTTCCTCTCCCCCACCTCCTCATTCCTCTCCCCCACCTCCTCCTTCCTCTCCCCCACCTCCTCCTTCCTCTCCCCCACCTCCTCATTCCTCTCCCCCACCTCCTCCTTCCTCTCCCCCACCTCCTCCTTCCTCTCCCCCACCTCTTCCTTCCTCTCCCCCACCTCCTCCTTCCTCTCCCCCACCTCCTCCTTCCTCTCCCCCACCTCCCTCTTCCTCTCCCCCACCTCCTCCTTCCTCTCCCCCACCTCCTCCTTCCTCTCCCCCACCTCCTCCTTCCTCTCCCCCACCTCCTCCTTCCTCTCCCCCACCTCCTCCTTCCTCTCCCCCACCTCCTCCTTCCTCTCCCCCACCTCCTCCTTCCTCTCCCCCACCTCCCTCTTCCTCTCCCCCACCTCCTCCTTCCTCTCCCCCACCTCCTCCTTCCTCTCCCCCACCTCCTCCTTCCTCTCCCCCACCTCCTCCTTCCTCTCCCCCACCTCCCTCTTCTTCTCCCCCACCTCCTCCTTCCTCTCCCCCACCTCCTTCCTCCTTTCCCCCCACCTCCTTCTCACTGGCTGTCACTCAGGCTCCTCTGGCTGGCATCACATTACAGGAGACATTAATTAGCTTCATATATAATGGATCGCTTTACTCTGCTGCATCCCTGTATGCCACACAAACCCACACATAGCCACCCAGAAGGCCTTGAAGGTTTTATCTGACCATTCCCAGCCAGCAGACGGCCTCTTTGAAGCGCTCCCCTCAGGAAAGAGGCCCATGAAGAAAAAAAACGGTAGCAAATCCAAGTTTATTCATCATACGCCCAGCATATGGATGTAAACACGCCCGAATTAACACAGTGAGCTGCCCTAGGGTGACCACACTTGATGTGCCGCTCCCCCCCCGCTATAAATACCATAGACTTACATGAACTTTGAAGAAAAAGATTGAAGAAAGATAAAACATTTTGCTAAAGTACAGGCTCATCACACATACTACAGAAACATTTAAGACCCAACCCAAAAACATGGCATCAGAGGTAGACACGGGCCTACATGTCGTTAGCCTCGTTACATAATTGCCTTAATTAAAAGTCGGACGAGCCATCTTTGTATGTAGTGTCAGAAATGCCTATGTCAAAGAGATGACTAGGGCAGATAGTGATTTTGGAATGTAACAAGCATTCAGCCACAGCATATCTTGACCAGAAATAATGGTAAATAAGCCTTACCTTTAGCAGAACATTTTCGTAAGTTCTGTGCATGCAAAATCGTTAATTAAATCCTATAGACAGATATAGTGAAGACAGACAGGAAAGTAAGGAGAGAGGGCGTGTCAGCAGGGCATGGGCCAGATTTTAACCCATGCCGACATGGGCATAATGTGTGCACTGTAGACCGCGGGGGCCAAAGGCCTTGGTGAACGGATGGGTTTTGAGGGCTGATTTGAAGGTGTCCAGGGTAGCTAAGGGTGTTGAAGGAGTCCAGGGTAGGGGCGTTGCGGATCACTGTGGGGAGAGAGTTCCAGAGGGTGGGAGTTGCCACGCTGAAGGCTCTGTCCCTGTAGGTTGGTACGGGGGGTGGACAGCAGACCCATGTCTGAGGACCGCAGGTTCCGGGGTGGGGTATGTTGGGAGAGGAGGTCAGTTAGGTACTGGGGGGCGCAGGCATGGAGGGATTTGTGACTGTTTTATGACTTTTAGACACATGCCGTGTCTATGGTTTCACACTCTTCTCGTGGTCCGAAATTCTCTCAGGATGTTTCCAAGTCAGAGAACCCAGACATAAAAGCATGTTGTTTTTTTTCGCTGGAAAAAGAGATTTTAATCTCAAGGGACCGCCTGGTTAAATAATGGTTAAATAAAATAAAATAAAAATAAACCTCAAACAGAAGGGGGTTACATTACATTATTTAGTAATTCAATTTAGTAATGCAGTTTGTATTTTGTCCTAGATATGAAATGAGATTTGAAAGACAGACACGCAGGCAAGCTAGCCATCAAACAGACAGAGAACAGCGCTTCTTAGTTCTCCCTCCCTTTGACAGGGGAAGTCATACATTTCCATTGTGACAGCCATTGTTATAGTGTGACAGCCTCATAGCATAACTGCCTAAGTCATGCTTCACTTGAGGTCAGCCGAGCCATCTTTGTATGTAGTGTCAAAAATGCCTGTCAAAGAGATGACTTGGGCAGATAGTGATTTTGGAATGTAACAAGCATTCTGATAGGCAGATGGCATAGGCAATAATGCACAGTGAATCTCCCGCCTGGATTACTGCAATGTACTCCTGGCTGGGCTCCCCGCTTCAGCCATTAGACCTCTGCAGCTCATCCAGAATGCTGCTGCCCGGCTGGTATTCAACCTCCCCAAATACTCGCATGTCACCCCTCTCCTTCGCACCCTGCACTGGCTCCCGATAGCAGCTCGCATCAGATTCAAGACCCTGGTGCTTGCATACCAGGCAGCTAAAGGGACAGCCCCTGCCTACCTGAAGGAAATGGTAACCCCCCAAACCCCTGCCCGCTCACTCCGCTCCTCCACCTCGGCTGGCCGACTGGCCCCACCTCCTCTACACAGCAGTCGGGCTGCCCGATCACGTCTCTTCACAACACTGGCCCCCCGCTGGTGGAATGAGCTCCCCACGGCTGTCAGAACGGCAGAGTCACTACCCATCTTCCGTCGTAGACTGAAGACCCATCTCTTCAGGTTACATCTTAACTGCTCCTCCTGAGAAATCTTCTGACCCTCACCACTACGTCTCCTAAAGACACCCGCTTTCCCCTCTACTGTGTCCCTAAGAACTTCTATTGCCCCCCTTGTACTGTTTCTCTGTTTCTCCAGTAAAAAAAATAAAAAAAAGGTTTTAGTAGAAGGCGATAGGGAGAAGGTTTTTCCTTCTATCAGTGGCCCCGGGCCCGAGCTAGATTACTCTTCCTGCAACGAATGGTGGATTGCTGATTCACATGCTTAGTATTCAAATGTATTGATTGTAAGTCGCTTTGGAATAAGGCGTCTGCTAAATGCCAAAAATGTAAAATGTAAATGCAGTGTTAGGAGAGTAGAGTTATCTACTCAGATATCTCAATTTGGCCAAAATATGACAGGAAATTATGCTATGAGGCTAACGATATGGCTTTGATAGTTATGGTAAGAGTGATGATTAATTGCGTAGTCGGATATGCTAATTACATGTTGGGGTTGGGATAACAAGGATGCATACTAATAAGGATGTCGAGGCGGGAGTGTGTTTCATGACATGGAGGTGAGACGTAAATATAATCTCTGTCGTTCGGATCATCTACATTGTTCTTCCAAGTAGCCTTTAATGGTTTCTGAATGCACGTGTCCACTGCTGTTAGACTTGACAGTCAGAGGATCACGGACAGTGTAAAAAGAGCTCCTAATTAAATCACACCCTTCAGAAATCCATGGGTATAAAAACGGCTTCACGAATTATACGGATTGTGGCTTTAATACATGAAAGCCTAACACTAGACACGCGTCGTCTACCACAGTTTGTGCTGCTACTTAGTGAGCACCGCTTACCTCTCCCTCAGTCTTTCTCCCTCTTCCCCCCCATCCTCCCTTTTTTACACCCCTCCTTCCTTTCTTCACTTCACTTTCTTCTATCCCCCCCCCAGAGGTGTTGTGTTCCATGGTGGTTAAAGTTCGTCTCCTTATCTGTTAGCAGTGATGGAGTTGGCATCCATCCAGTGGATGCCAGTGACAGTGACAGGTGACAGTTGAGAAAGTGGAGAAAGTTTTAAATTGGATCTTTTTTTTTCTTCTTTTTTTTTTTTACAGTTGGAAAGTTTTAGATGGTGGAAGATTTTTAGAACACTTTTCTCATCTGCTTTTGGCTACAGCAGTGAGCGATTGGAACCCTTGCAATGAGTACATGAACAAGTGTGGAATAAAAAAAAACAAGATATGGGGTGCTTGGTGGCGTAACACATTAAGCGTCGACCATGTAACTGCAGGGTTCCTGGATCGATTCCGGCCGCGGAAATATCCTGCATGTCATCCCTTCTCTCTCTCTCACACACCCATCCTTCCTGTCATATCTCTACTGTCTCTGTCGCAATAAAAAGAAAAATATGAGTGGGACTGCCCCACTCAAGAAAAAAAAATGAAAAAAACATGATACTGTGATATACAGTGTCCTCTATAAGTAGTGGAAAGAGGAAGCAATGTTGTCTTCTTTTGGCTCTCTACTGGATTTGAAATCAAACAATTCCTCTGAGGTTAAGGTTCAATGTTTTCCTTTTTTAGACAAAGGGCACCAAAAGTGTTGGAAAATATGGCGTTTCTGGTTCGTATGGCAGGCATAAGAGACCTGTGAATGTCTAGTATTGATTCTAGGCTTGGCATTTGACATTGACGTCAATGATTGATTGATTGATTGATTGATTGAGAATGTTTATGTTGGTCCCCTATACAATTCACAATACAGATATAAAGAAAATGTACACAGTCACAATGCATAACACCAGGACCAAAAAGGTGTAGGCTGAAGCCATGGCTTATTGCGCCTACCCTTGTTACATGTATGTTTTTTTCCCCATGAATGCATAATCAAAACATTGAAACTTTTACAAACACATTTTCACTTACGCATGTCAACAAAAAGTTCAAAAATACCAAACAAAAACTATATTTAAACCTCTGTTTTACACTTGTTAATCATCTTATTTTTTTAAAAATATTTTTTTAAATGAATGAAAGTCAAGGAAGCCGTTATGAGGCTGAATACCAGAAACCTCGCCTAAACCTTCGACTTACCAACATCTACAGTTTGTAACTAAAAAAGAACTAAAAAGAAAGAAAGCGCTGGTTAGCTCAGCAATCACAAACAGGAATACTTCTACAGTGAAGTATGACTGAAAAATGCTCGCCATAATTAAGAATAAAACAGAAACAACTGTCCCACAGATCAGGAACACTCTCCAGAAAGTAGGCGTGTCATAGATGATCATCTGTAGAATGTCTCCAGCCGAACTACAGAGGTGCAAACCACTAGTTATTAAAAAGGTTGGTCAGGTTTCAGTTTGCTAAAAAAGTACCTTTTTATTTTTTTTGACTTTTATTCAGAAACTTTTTTTTTCTGACTTTTATTCTGAAACTTTTTTTTCCTGACTTTTATTCTGAAACTTTTTTTTTTTTAATACGTTTGGAGCCATAAAACAGGGGGAGTATTTTTCAAACATGGTTTCTAAATGGTGAACCTTCTGAAACAAAAATGTTATCGGTTAACATTGTACCTACTATGAATGAAGGTGAAACGCTGAAATTGCACGCTTAACCTTGACAACAACATGACACGTTTGGCTTTTGAAAGAGAACTAACAGACACTTTCAAAATAACTGCCTGAAGTCTGCAACCCGTTGACCCCACCAGATGCTGGGTATCTTCTCTGGTGATGCCCTGCCAGGCCTGTACTGTAACCATGGTGATGCCCTGCCAGGCCGCCTGTACTGCATCCATCTTCAGTTGTTGTTTGTTTTGAGGTCTTTTGCCTCGAATCTTATCACCAGGAAACTAAATAAATAGCCTAACTCTAAACTGTAGTTGCTATGGCAGTATGTTTGTGTCATTGTGAAGTGCCCTCCAATTAATTTGGAGCTGTCTGCTTGTACTCTCGCAAACAAGATGTAGCGTAGGCCTATGTAAGACAGGTAAGATACATTCTGCTGCTGCTGTCAGCGGTAGCATCATCAATTAAGAAACCACAGTACTTTTCCACAGTACTTTTCTGACCAAGTAGTGTATATCAGAAATGAAAATAACTATCTGACCTTCTCAAATCTACTGTAATTTACAGAACCATTACTAGTAAAATAATGGGGATCCTACTAAACAAACAAACAAACAAGACATTTTTCAGTCATACTTCACTGTAGAAGTATTCCTGTTTGTGATTGCTGAGCTAACCAGCACTTTCTTTCTTTTTTGTTATTTTTTAGTTACAAATGTAGTTTCCAAGGGAAGCCTGGCCAAGACAACATCGAGTTTCAACAGTTAAAACAGACAATGCAGAATTACACAATAAAACAACACCAGATCAACAACAACAAAAATAAATAAATAAATAAATAGACAAAATACAATCTGGTCAGAGCAATGGTGTGAAATAATGGGACTTTCAAAGTAGGAGCAAGAACGATATGAGGCTGATTCCAAGTTACTCACAAGGGTTTTAAATGTTC
The DNA here is from genome assembly GCF_963989245.1 of Nansenia antarctica. Taxonomy (NCBI): domain Eukaryota; kingdom Metazoa; phylum Chordata; class Actinopteri; order Argentiniformes; family Microstomatidae; genus Nansenia; species Nansenia antarctica. The sequence continues at coordinate 9,516,418 of NC_137687.1, read as the reverse complement.
CAAGAGAAATGTGTTCCTTCAAGTTCAAAGTGCTCTGTAATGAATTCCAGGCAGCAGGTGCAAAGTGCATGAAGGAGTGCTTGCCGAATTCAGTGCGAACTTTGGGGACATTTAGCAGATAACAGTCATTGGAACGTAAGGAGTAAGTACTCTGGGTTCTTGAAATATAGCCACGTAAATATTGGGGAAGTAGGCCTATAATGGCTTTATATAATCTATGGTACACAGAGTCCAGAGATTGCAAACATTTTGTAGGGGCATGCATATAAACAAGGTCACCACAATCCAATACAGGAAGAAAGTTGGCTGCAACTAACTTTTTGCTGGCAGCAAATGTAAAGCATACTGTGGCGATAAAAGAAACCCAGTTTCAGCTTAATTTTATCAGGTTCTCTATATGAGATCTAAAAGAAAGCCGGTCATCAATCAAAACACCCAGGTACATGACACTAAATCGATTGCGTTTCCTTGTAAGGAGAACACACTGGGAGGGGGCTAAACGATTCGTTTGCTATTAGAAACATTTCAAACTAATGACCCCACCCACGGCTGTTCTAGTGTTAAAGCTGACAATCTCCAATATCTCCAAACTGTATTGAGCTAAAAGAACACAAAAGAACACAAAAAGCTTCCTCTTTCCATTACCTGTAGTATGTGATAACCCATTCACTCTATAACGCCCTCTACATACTCTATAACACGCCTGGGGGAAATACATATTCAGCATATCAACCATTTTTTAATTCAACATATTTCCATTGCAGCTATTCACATGACATTCTGACCAGAGTTTAGTCTAGTTGAAGAATAATAATAATAAGTATTTAGTGATCCTAAAACTGTTGTTTGTATCGAGTGGGCACATCAACACTTAAACCTTCGTAATATGAAAAAAAACAAAAAACAAACTCATCTGTGCGGACCGTGTCACATATGTTGAATTAAAACATTATTGATGTGTTGAATACTTTTTTCGTCCACTGTACATGCACCATGCCTCTCCACTTCTTCCTTTCTCTTCCATTTCTCCCTCACCCTCTTCCCTTCCTCTCTCCTACCCCTCCCCTCTCTAAACCTCTCCTCCACCACACTGCTCTGTGCTTCTTTCTACTGTAATCCTCCCTTTCTCCTGCTTTCCATATCTCCTTCATACTCCTACAGCTGCACTCCTCTTTTCCTTCTCCTCTGTCTGTCTGTCTGTGTGTGTATGTGTATGTGTGTGTGTGTGTATGTGTATGTGTATGTGTGTGTGTGTGTGTATGTGTATGTATGTGTGTGTCTGTGTGTGTGTGTGTGTATGTGTATGTGTCTGTGTGTGTGTGTGTGTGTGTGTGTGTGTGTGTGTATGTGTATGTGTGTGTATGTGTATGTGTATGTGTATGTGCATGTGTATGTGTCTGTATGTGTCTGTGTGTCTGTGTGTGTGTGTGTGTGTGTGTGTGTGTGTGTGTGTGTGTGTGTGCGTGTGTGCGCGTGTGTGTGCCACGCAGGAGAGCGGATTCTATTACCTCGGGAGATGGTATCTGCGGCAGAGTCACCGAGAGGAGAGAGAGAGAACGAGTTCAGCCGAGTCAGCAGATTTACACACACTTTTATTATTAACTACTATGGGATTAAAACCACCGTCCGCTATGTAAAACCAGGGGATTTGAACAAATCTTTGTCCCTTTGTAATTCCTCTCCTTCCCTCTTTATCATAGTCCAACAAACTTTACTTCCTTCCTCACCTCTCTCCTTCCTTCATGTCCTGTCCTATTCTACCGCTCATCCCTCCCCTTCTCAAGGTAATGAATCACCAGGATGTAAATAACAGAGGAGGACGTTTTGAATAGATAAAGGTGGTGAAGGATAATGTTGTAGCTGGTTGTAATTTGCTTCGGCGTCTCTCTCTATACGCTCCGTCAGAAACAGGGCCACAGGGGTGGAGGGATGGCAGCCAGCCATGTGGTATTTACTCTACCTACACTTCATTAAGATAAGCATGTTCTGATTCATATGAACGCTGCTTAAACCCCCCCCCAAGGTAGAAGAGGGGGATGGTGGGGGTGGTGGGCGGGAGGGGGGGGGGGGCGGAGGAGGAGGAGGGTATGAAAGAGAGGAGGAGGAGGAGGAAGGGGGCTTATCATTCAATTGCAGGGTAGCTGGGAGAGGAGGAAGAGGTAAATGAATTTCATACTAAATTAATGTCGAGGAATATTATTCTAAATATGATTATTACATTCGTGGCCCTGGGGTATTGTATGTCGGTGCCGTTTGAAAGATAGAAACGTGTTGGGTAACATGGAATGTACGTATAATGAATCTGGGGGTTATGGGAATGTTGGCGTTATTTAAATTAGATTTGAGTTTCTTGTTATCCTCTGGCCGGGCACGAGGAGCTCATTTAAACATGTTTATTTATTTATTTATTTATTTACCGGGGGACAGTGCACATTAATCAACAAATCAGTTTCCACATCAATATAAATGTGCCAGAGTCAGCTCATGAGCTCCTTTTCATCTGTAGTCCCAGAGTCCCTGAGTTATGTGACCTCCAGTGATTTGATTATTGTTTTCTTGGAAAGTCAATTATTGGGTTTTCTATGCGATCCACATTTCTGCAGGAGACTCCTTATTCTAACACAAAAGTACCAATTTAATAGGATTTTCTGTCCATACAAGTAAGTATTTACCACACATTTAACCAGTCATATATCCCGGAGGCAAATATTTAGGGGGCGTACAAACACTGCTTCATTAAAGTCATCATTAGCTCTACAAACAAGATCAAAGAAATGCCCAGGTCAATGAATTACCCATCTTTTGTCACAGCTAGTTCTTTGCCTGACAACAAATATTTGTTTTACTCACAGGGATCAAATGACCCCTCATGGCTGATTAAGTGTTAAATGCAGAGTTA
>NC_137687.1:9498519-9506019 GCF_963989245.1 Nansenia antarctica | reverse complement strand
ACAATGTCATATCAAACATGATCTGATATGGTGCCAAATAAAAAGATGAAATCCCTGTACTCCAAATACCTTCTAGGACGAGAAGGGCCTGTTCAGCAACATCCATGCTCGGCTTATCAAATACTATAGGTTAGAAAATGGATATGTAATTTAATTTTAGGATGAAATATATATATATATATACAATACGTTTCCTCTCTGTATCTCTTTACATTGTTTGATCCCACCACCGTCTTTCCACTCTCAACTCTATCCATCCGCCTCCTTCCACTGCCTCTGTCAACCCTCTCTCTCTTTTTATCTCTCTTTCTCACTTGTCTGTGCCCCCTCCCTCTCTCTCTTTCAGTGTGTGAACGTGGTGCTGCTGCTGTCTCTGTCTGTGTACTAACAGTTCCTACCCAACCCGTGGCTCGTGTTAGGAATAGTACTCTATGAGGGGCTGCTGGGAGAAGCCGCATACGTCAACACCTTCTACCTGCAAAACATTATGTATTTGCAAATCATTTTTCCAATGTTAACAGACTGTGTTCAAAACTGTGAAGAACACATTCAAAACCGAATGATTTGGTGCATTTTTGCAGTAATCATATTCCTATCATTGACACTTCATTGACAATATGATTACTGCAAAAAATGCACCAAATCATTCTGTTTTGAATGTGTTCTTCACAGTTTGGAACACAGTCTGTTAACATTGGGAAAATGTGTTGCAAATACATAGTGTTTTGCAGGTGGGGGAGTTCATTCAAAACCGAATGATTTGGTGCATTTTTGCAGTAATCATATCATCATCATATGATAGGAATATGATTACTGCAAAAATGCACCAAATCATTCGGTTTTGAATGTGTTCTTCACAGTTTGGAACACAGTCTGTTAACATTGGAAAAATGTGTTGCACATACAGTACATAGTGTTACAAAGTGCTATACATTTTTTAAAATTATTATATATAACATGTTTTTTTAGATACCTCAGTGTTTTTGTGCTACGATTCAGCCATTTTTAGAGAAATGCGCTACAGAGAGTCGTGAGAACAGCCCAGAAGATCACCGGCGCCCCCCTCCCCTCTCTGGAACACAACACACGCTGTCTCAGGAAGGCCTCCAAGATCTCCAGAGACCCAACTCACCCTGGGTACGAACACTTTGCCCGGCTGCCCTCGAAAAGGCGGTACAGGACCATGGCCGCAAGGACAAACAGACTGAAGCACAGCTTCTACCCCAGGGCCATCCAGGCCCTGAACACAGCAAAGACCTAGGTTCTGGGCCCTGGACAGTCTGGACGGATTGATGGCAGCTGCTGGATTGAAAAAATCAGGTGTAGTGCTGAGGCACAAATATGTACATTTCAAGCCTGCAAACTGCGACACTTTAAATGAATGTGCAATAACACTATGTGCAATATGACAACCCTAGTCGTCTATCTGTACAGTATAGTATAGTGGATAGTGTACATAGCCTTTATTTATGTAAACCAGCTCCTTTCCCTTCTTGTTTTTTTTAGTTTTTTTTCTTCTTTTTTTCTTTCCTAGCACCAGGGGAGCCACCCCTCCCAAATTTCGTTGTTTGGTACCTGTACTATAGCAATGACAATAAAGACCATTCATTCATTCATTCATTCATTCATTCATTCATTTTTACTTGGGGCTGTTTTGGGAGGGCCTCAGGTGATAGGCCAGACTCCACTATAAATATAAAGGGTTCTACTTCCCCCCCTTGTACTGTTTCTCCTGTGCCTATCACTGAGACTGCCAATGGCCCCTGGCCTGAGCCAGATTACTCTTCCTGCTACGACTGGTGGAATGATGCTTCACTTGCTTAGCCAAATGTATCGATTGTAAGTCGCTTTGGAATAAGGCGTCTGCTAAATGCCCCAAATTTAAATGTAAATTAATCTCTGTAGCTAATGCAGACAGCTGACATAGGCAAGCCTCTAGAAGCCTCTAGAAGTTAGTGACAATAGTAGTAACAACAGTATTAACAACACAATATGTGTAATGATCACAATATGATAAATGAACTTTGATTTTAATTTTATTTGAGCTCCGAATCCAATACGACTTGGTCTAATCACTCTTAACAAACCATGGATACCTGCTGGAGGCGAATTATCCAGGAACAAAAGTCTTCACTCACTTTTCCAATATGGTTTTATAGTCCTTTTAATAGATAAGACATACACCGTTCAATGGTAAAAAAAATAATAACACAGCGAAAAGCAAATTGCACACATGTGAAACAATTAACTGAAATCAATGATTCCTTCCTATTCAGATGCTTCAAACGAGTCTCCAGTGGGTGTAATGTAAGAGGTGGTTATGTCCAGTGTGCGAATTAAATCACGGTGTGCCGGGGAGCCGCAATGACTCCACTGTTTTTGCCCGTGAGGACAGAAGCACTATCAGTGGCTATGCTGATGAGATTAGCCAAAAACTCATCATCAAAACCTGCTTTACGTAGAGCCTCTCTCAGGCTGCTGTAGATGGACTCAGCGTCTGTGCCCTGCGTTAGCTCTGTGAGGTCTAAATAGACATTGTCCACATCCCCTTTTCCTGTCACGTCACATCTAACATCATATACGCACGTCCGTGCACTGTGCTCTCATCAATAGTGATGCTTATTTTTGACTGAGCCTTTTTAACATTAACAACAAACTTTTTGCACATTTCGTGTGCAAGGTGGTGAATAATCTCAGCACAGGATTTATCGGATCTGTGTACAGGGCCTACCTTTGCCCCATTGATCTCTTGGAGCTGCATGACGGGTGGAAGTTTTTTAAAAGCCATCCTTTCCTTGGCTACCATATAGGCGGATCTGAACGCGATTGATGTTTCCTCTTTGCGTTGATACAGAGAATCCTGTTTGGCATTATTTATTTTTGTCTTGTTTCTGCCAGTTCAACTGCCCTTTTGTGCGCCACACTATCCCGGTGCTTGTAGATTTTCTTACGCTGTTCTGCCTGTTACTGGTTACGTCCCCGTTCATCCACTCTTCTGACAAGTGCGTTCCAACTTTATCAGTGAGGAGAAGGCTTTTGGCATCCCTGCATAGAGTACAGCCTAAGCAGACAGCTTAGCTTTTAACGCACGTAGTAAACAAGCTCGTGAGTGGGTAGTGGATGCCTGCAGACAGTGCCCCCACGCTCCGAGCGGCTCTAGGCTAGCGCGGTAAAATCTTTTTTTTTCATGAATCATAAAAAATAAAAAATATAAAAAATAAATATAATGTTTTCCCCTTATTTTACACCTTTGAGAAAAACCATGACCAAAATAGCATTTATTTGGCTATCATATCAATATTTTAGAGCTCCCCCAAAATTTCACAAACCATGTTTCCAGGGGAGCACATGTCACCACTAGGGGAGCTATAGCTCCCCGAGCTCCCCCTTATTTCGCACTATGGTTATGTCCAGTTGTTGACCATCACGCAGGGTATTCATTAATGACTCATCTGCCTTGTGTGACTTATATCCAGTGTGTAGCACCTAGCATCGCTATGACGACAGCCATGTGTGTGTTCCTCCTAATTGACTGACCAATCAATGTTGCTCGCTCCACCGGCCTATCGGTATCACTTCATCACTCGGGAGGCCTGAGGGCAGATTATTGAGTAGCGAATGATTAATGCTAGCCTACTGTAAGTAGGCATGGGCCAGTCTTCCTAATCAAGATACTGTGGCATGTTTTTACACACACACATAGACCTGTGTATGTGGTACATTTTTACACACACACATAGACCTGTTAGTTCTACTAACAAGTTTTTTTTTTATGAATTAGCATTTCATTGTCCTCACATGGTCAAGATGGCCTCCCTTCCTGTGACCTGCCCCCTTGCCCTTTGACCTGAGTGATACTGTCTGTAACCTAACCCCCTTTCACACCTTGACCATCTCTAAGTGATGCGATAGGACTGGATGGGTGCCCTGTCATAAACTTGTATTCACATATCATTGGGGGTATACATTTGTGAGCTAAAGACAGCTCTCTCTTTCCCAGCGGCTCTTTCCCACAGTCGACCTTCTATGAGTAAAGCTATAAGCTGTATGTCTGTGACCTCTGTATAAATAAATAGTCTATAACTCAGAGGTTTTACTCGTGATCTATTTCAACCGAATTCTTCAAGTAAATATCCTTCAATGCACAAGTCAACAGCACTAGCCACTAGACCAAACTCTGACGCACTAGTGTGTATGTACAGTATAGGTGGATGATCACTTATCAGGTATTTTTTTTCATATTCTTAATTGTTATATTGATGAAGCGATCCTCTTAATGATTGCAATACAGTTTATTTATCACAAGTTCGCCAAATTATTATTTATTATTCTACATCAAATGTGATCTTGATTGATTGATTGATTTTATTTATTTGTTCAAGGGGGACACAGTACATTAATGAATTAATTTAATGAATCCTTTAAATAAACAAATAAACAAACAAATACATAATAATTTAAACTTTATAACATTTCCATTATAATAGTTTATATAACGCTGTCAGGACAATGACTCGACTCTCAAATTTAAATTTCTTTGAGCTTTATTGGAATGAAAGGATCAATGGAATGTTGCCATTGAAGCGACACACAACAGAACAGTTATTACAATATAAACAGTCAAAGATTGCAAATGCTAACAAAATGAACTACCACCAAAAATACAGTCAAGATAAGCAGTAGAAGAGACCAAGTAGTTTTTTTGTTTCAATGTTTTTTTGTTGTTGTTTTTTATTATTATGATAGGTTCCATATTCAATCCCTTATCTAACGGCAGGCTGTAGCCTTCTGTGCTGAAAAATATTGACTATTCCAAGAATATACTAAAACAAATGTGGCCATCCTAACAGTGAGTGATTGACCAGTAGTTTGGGGAGGAGAGAGTTGAGAATGGCAGCCAGCTGTTCAGCCAGCCGTGAAGGGGCCTCCCCACACACACACACACACACACACACCCACACACACCTGCGCTGTTCTCAAAGTCTAAGAGGAACCCTAAGTGGCAGTGAGTGACAGATCAATTGAATGAGACTGTGTGTGTGTGTGTGTGTGTGTGTGTGTGTGAGTTATGGTCCCCTGATATTCTATCCTATTCTAAAGCACCAATGTTTCTGTGTTGTTCACAGATGAAGGAAGTGATTAAGTCGTGTAATCTCCTCTCCTCCTCCTAACATTGCAGTTAATAATGCATGGATTAATTTAGTAGATGAGAATAGAACTAAGAGAGAGAGAGAGAGAGAGAGAGACCTGCAGTGTTCCTCTGTCTGAGGTCAAACATACACATCGCACGCACACACACAGGCACATAAGAACACACGCACACGCACACACACACACACACACACACACACGCACACGCGCACACGCGCACACACACACACACACACACACACACACACACACACACACACACACACACAGACACACACACACAGAAACACACACACACACTGCAGTCACAGGCATTCCATCTTTTTCCTAATCCCTAATGTCTATAATTGCATAAAGTGTTGCTGCAAAAGATATGATCACATATTGAACACACTGTATTAAAGCCTTATTTATGAAGCATGAAAAAGGGGTCATGAAAGATTGCTTACCTCCTCAACCACAATTAATCCTTCCATATATATTCATAAAATAATCCTCATAACATTGCATACTCAAGACTGACAAAAAACATCTCAACAGCTCATTTACAAAAAAAATATAATTTCCTAAAAACAACAAATACTTCCCTCTGTCAAATAATGTTTTTTGCGACTCAGAAATGATCCAGAATGGTTTACAAGTAAGATTAAGGGAAACACAATTAAGTTACATAACTAAGATAATCCTAATCAATAAAGGCAAAAGCTTGATTATTTTCGTTTTTTCTTGTAATTGCATTATGGGGGCAGAGCTAATCCATTAACGTATGATCCTCTTGGTGCCACATCAATATGCCGACGGACCGTTGTGCCGACAGCCCTCCCTGCATGTGAATGCTCTCCGCTTCTCTGTTACGGTACATGTGGGAAGACGGTACATGTGGGAAAACTAGGGTTAGGGTTAGGTGCTACGTCGACTTGGTACATGCTGGCATGTCTAATCCTAACCCTAATCCTATCCCTAACCCTAACCCTAACCTTAACCCTAACCGTAGCACCCTAGCACCTAACCCTAACCCTAGTTTTCCCACATGTACCGTCTTGTCAGCTCTTGCAGAAATCCGCTAATAAACTGTCGGCATCATGGTCCGTCGGCACAGCAGGTGGGCCCCGATCCTCTTTACGTCAATTTCTGTCTGTAAAGTGCGGTCGTGCTAATCCCCTATCCATCACTAACTTCCTCATGTCAAACTCGTTGCTTACTTCATGCTAATTCTACACACAAGCCAAGTACAAACAGGCTAACTAATTATTTGCCCCAAACCTAGCATGTGTATTCCCCCACTCAAACCCAATACAAGCATGCTATTTTTTTGCCATTAGCGATAAAGCTTCCAATACTAGCGCTTGCATGCTAAATATATTTTCTAAACGCATATTCGTAGCAAACAGCCCCATATCTAGAGATTTAGCAAGATGTATCTTTGGTTGAAATTACAATCAAAATAAATTCTTAAATCTCCATGTTATTTTGGGTTGCTCACTAAAGGCTTAAGCCTGGTACACACATAAAGATTTTCTAAATCTTAACAGATTTCTTATCTGAGAGAGACCCCACACATGAAGATAAAAAATCATGGATTGAACAGCCTTGATCGTATTGTGTGTGGTGTGCTCCGATATTCCCAATACAGCACACCTCATACATAAAGATCTGTCTCGTCCCCCAAGTCAGAAATCTACCTCAACTGACCTGTAGAGGCAGCCATGTGCGACAGGGCAAATAAAGTGCAGAAGAACGAAAAGAAGAAGACACGTCAGTCAGCTCGCTTCTTGATTGGCTACATTCCATCCACGTCACAATCGGAGTTGGGAGTTGTCAGTTTCGCCCACACACAAGAGGATCGTAAATATATTTGATCGTAAATATTGAACACGTTTAATATTTACGATCGTCGGCCCCAACCATTTTCCGAGCAGATTGTCAGGAGAAATTGACTCTTAACACACCTCACACCACAGGATCATCTTGTAGGATAATCTTTAGAGCCATCCGATAATCGGGCGTTTGCTGTCCTTGGTTGGAAGGGGGGAAACCGGGCCAAAATCGGCCAGATTATCTTTACGTGTGTACCAGGCTTTAATGCTGCTATGCAATAATATAAAAAGAATCTGCGCACAAAGAAATGTTTCCAATAACACGTGAGTGTGCATGTTGACGTGTGTGTCAGTGTGTGTGCCCGTGCACATGTATGATCAATGCAAGGCTATTACTGCAGGGGATTTGGCCTCTCATTGATCAGACAAAACCACTTCCCAGACAACTGGAAATCACTACTCCAAGAGGTAATTTATTATATCTATAACTACCCCCCGGCACACACACACACACACACACACACACACACAC
>NC_137687.1:9491019-9493519 GCF_963989245.1 Nansenia antarctica | reverse complement strand
ACAAGCACTCTGATAGGCTGATGGCATCATAGGCAATAATGCACAGTGAATCAGCAGTGTTAGGAGAGTAGGGTTAGGCAGATATCTCAATTTGGACAAAATGACTGAGGCAATTATGCTATGAGGCTAACGATATCACACCTGTTTGTTCATGAATATGTAAATGATTGGGTCGTATATCTCACCTGTTTGTTCATGAATATGTATATGACAGGGTTGATGACGGTGGAGGTCTTGGCCAGCAGCGAGGGGACGATGCTGATCTCTGGGGTCAGGAGGTTGCGGGGGCCAAAGGTCGCGAGCAGAGCCACCACCCCGTACGGCAGCCAGCAGACCAGGTAACACGCCACCATGGTAACCACCATCACCAACACGTGCTGCTCACGTTTACGGGACACCATGGACCTCACGGCGCTCACCTGGAGAGAAGGGGTCAGAGGTCACAGGGTTCAGATAGAGGTCAGGGTCACGATGTGTTGTGCGACATTGTTAAACTAAGGGTTAGGGAACACAATATCAATAAAATCACTGCTGTGAAGTTGTACTAGTTGTACTAGTTGGACGAACTAGTTGGAGCTTACGATAATTGTTCATACGTGACAAGAAAGGTGTACCAAGTCAGCAACCATGAATTTCTGCAAATTATTATGAAAAAATGATGTGTTTTTCTGTTTTTTTCATATTACGAAAGTCTAAGTGTTGAAGAGCCCATTCAATATAACAAACAACCGTTTTAGGATCACTAAATACTTAGAATTTGTTAGCAAACTAGGCTTGTTTTCGGTTCATGAAATCATGTGATTCACGAAGGGCAGTTGCTGTGCCAGGCAGTGATGCACCCAGTCAGATTTCAACATAATTATGACACATCATTTGAAAGCTTACGCAGCATATATGCACTTTCATAATCTGTACAAAACTGAAAAATGACCTTGCCACCTTTCACCAGCCTCCTGTCACATCATTCACACTTGGATACGTTTCATAGGATACTGAATCCCTCTCCTGTCAATCATTCTCATCATCTGTTATTAGATATCCGTTACTCGGATTACTACTGCTTGCCTAACACACACACACACACACACACACACACACACAAACCGTATATTACGTGCTAGAATTGTAGGGCATCTTCACATGTAGTAATTGTTTCAATAAATAGTCCTCTTTTAGTGAACCACTAAATTCTTTCTGAAAGTGGCCTGGGGTGGTCCAGTGGTCTAGCACCATGGCCTGGGGTGGTCCAGTGGTCTAGCACCATGGCCTGGGGTGGTCCAGTGGTCTAGCACTGTTGTTTCTCAACCCTCTACCATAATTGCTTTGTACTTGATTAGTTGAAGCAGGTGAGCTGGTGGTGGAACAGATCAAATATGTGGTGCGGCTGGGGCGCCCCGAGGAGAGGGTTGAGAAACACTGGTCTAGCACCATGGCCTGGGGTGGTCCAATGGTCTAGCACCAGTACCATGGCCTGGGGTGGTCCAGTGGTCTAGCACCATGGCCTGGGGTGATCCAGTGGTCTAGCACCATGGCCTGGGGTGGTCCAGTGGTCTAGCACCATGGCCTGGGGTGGTCCAGTGGTCTAGCACCATGGCCTGGGGTGGTCCAGTGGTCTAGCACCATGGCCTGGGGTGGTCCAGTGGTCTAGCACCATGGCCTGGGGTGGTCCAGTGGTCTAGCACCATGGCCCGGCCCATGCCCTGCTGACATGCCCTCTCTCCCTTCTTCTCCTTACTTTCCTGTCTGTCTTCACTGTATCTGCCCAATAAAATGAAAATATGAGTAAAAAACCCCCATATATATCCACACAAACGTCTCCTTTCTAACTCTGTTTGTATTTTCTGCCATTGTTGTTCTTAGTGTTTTCCAAGTTTTGCACATGCTCCATTCTTCTTCTCTGTTGATTGATTGAAAACCTTTATTGTCCCCAATGGGGAAATTTTGTTGTCAAACAGCTTAGTTAGGGCAGACAGAAAACATTCAATAAAATACATAAAACAGTGAAGGCTCAATAAGTAAAAAGTTCCAAGTTCCAAAGTTCCAGCTCCAGGTCTCCCCCACCCTGCAGGGCCTGGTTGTAGAGTCGGAGTGCAGCTGGAACAAAGGACTGTCCAAATCTTTTTGTACTTTGACGGGGGAGAACAAATCTGTGGCTGAACTTGCTCCTCATCCCCGCCAGCTCGCAGTACATCGGGTGGGAGGGATTGGCCAGCATGGCCGCCAGTTTTTTCCCCATCCTCTGTTCTGCCACCACCTCTAGGCTGTCCAGCCCGGTCTGGTGTTATTTGTGGCAGCATCACAGCATTTTCAGTGGTTTCGTTTGGACGACTTCATGTTTACGGAAAACCTTTCTTTTTCTTTTTTTTTTTAGGAAAAAGAAAAAAGATGGGTTCTGTCTCCGTGTGGATGTGGCCTGAGACTCCAGAAAGGGAACCGGCACGGGGCCATGGTGGTGTGAAAGCCCTACCGTCTGTCATTGAGAACGAAGGGCCAACGAACC
>NC_137687.1:9468519-9486019 GCF_963989245.1 Nansenia antarctica | reverse complement strand
GGGTGAGAGAGAGTAGGGATGACAGGAAGGATGGGTGAGAGAGAGAGGAGGGATGACAGGAAGGATGGGTGAGAGAGAGAGGAGGGATGACAGGAAGGATGGGTGAGAGAGAGGAGGGATGACATGCAGGGTATGTCGATAGCCAGAATCGAACCGAGGACCCTGCAATGATATGGTATCATATCATATATCAGTGATATGTGCCTCAGTGTACCACCCACTATTAATACATTAAGGTTTTAGTTTACCTCCACTCTTCACATGTTATTACTGGTTCACCCTCCATGGCCGCTCTAAGTGTATCCTCTAATATTCTGCCTCGTTGTTACATTTTCTATTTCTTATTTTCTGTGAAGCGTGTTAGGGTAATATCTAAGTATATAAATAGACAAAGATATTGTAGTGGTTTTATATCATGTTATACTGAGAAATGTAAGTCTCTCTACAGTAGGGGCGAAATCTAGCACTCAAGGAAGGCCCATTTCCTTCCTGTAAGGGATGGGCCAAGATCTGTGGCGCAGTGAATAATTCTGACTATGGACAGGGCCCATAACTTGTGTAATCACAGATTTGTATAATATGATTGGTTCCCAAGAATAGTGACCTCATGACCAAGGACAGGTCTATAAATATGAGTCGCACCCATCTTTGGGGGCTTCTTGCTGGCTTCCTGCTTGCTTCTGGCTTTTGGGCTATTGCTTCTTGCTTAATGGTCTGCTCATTTATCTCTGCGCTCATGTAAACTTGGCTTAATAAAAGGCCTCTTTGGAGACAATTGATCTAAGCTCTTTGTGCTTTGTAAGTTCTACTAAATCTATTAAGGATCAATTATATCCCACGACAGTAGCCTGGTTTCTTCAAATTGTATAGAAAAGGTATTTAAAAGGTATTTAATTGAGAACAGTTTACAAGCATGTCAGAACAAGTGTGGCAGTGAAAGAGTTCTCAGAAAAGTGAGCTCAAGACAGACAGCAGGGATTTTTATAGAGTCACTCCCTCAGGTGAGATTACAAGCCAATCACAGACATTTCCTGTCCGCATCTGTGATAGTAAGCAAGTAAGTAAGTAAGTAAGTAAAACTTTATTTATATAGCGCCCTTCACAGCACGGATGCACAGGGTGCTTTACATCAAAAATAAGAAAAAGTGCAATGAAAACATCAATGATTAAAAACAAAAAAGGGGACAATATAAACAGAACATAAACAGGCACAATAAGAAGGCTAAAGGTGACTAGCGGCCTGGCTAAACAGATGAGTCTTTAATTGCGGCTTAAAAATGAGTTCTGAGGGAGCGGCTCTCAGGTCAGGGGGGAGGGCGTCCCTGAGTCTTGGGGCCGTCACCTCAAACGCTCTGTCCCCTTTTGGTTTTTAGTCTGGTCCTGGTCGGATGACCTCAGTGACTGGCTGGATTGATGAGGAGGGGCTAGGTGTGACGCAAATTATTAAGAGGTTATGGTCGATTGACCCCCACTTTCTCTTAGAGACACAAAGGTGGAAAAGGGTGGAAAAGGTGGAAAAGGTGGAAATGGTTCTGGTCTGGTTTTAGTACCTTTTAGAGTACCGGGCCTGGGGAAACACAAAAGCCCAGAACTGCTTCAGATTGTTCCGTCTCTTTTAGGTGCAGGTCAAGAAGAGAAAAGCTTTGTGATCATTTCAGTCTCTTGAGAATCAAATGCGTCTGTTGTCTAGCCAATGTCAATGTCCTTCTAATAGAGGAAACCGGTTTTCATTGTAGAAGAGGTTGAGGTCGTTTAAGTATTACAGTTTTTTTCACGATTGCTAAGTTGCAGTGTTCAAAACTGTCAAAAGTTAGTCGCCTTGTCAAAACTCTTCAGACAGTCTGCATAAGTAACATGCATCTAGGCCAAACACTTCATAGGCTACATGTCTCAAAAGAAGCTCGTTCAACCATACACTGGCAAAAAATGTTCCCTCAGAAAGCATACAATTGCAAACACATAGTGTTTCGCAGGTGGTGGAGTCTGAATGAGAGAAGAGTTAATGGATTTCGGAGAATGCGGTCATTGAATGCGTTTTGTGTGAAAGCAGCAATGTAAAAATGCGTCACAGTTTGGTCCACATGGACTCCTGTTTCGCTGACTGTATGAAGAGTTTTGACATCGTGACTTACTAAAAAACTGTAATAATAAAAAAAGAAAAAACCCTAAGGAAATAGGGAATAGAAAAATAATATAAAAAACTGTTTGATATTATTTGGTTTGGTTTGATTTGATTTGATTGCATGTTACATCTAAACTAGCAAGCATCCCTGAAGACTCTACATCGAAAGTGTGATTTATTTCTCCAGGACTTTGCCTGTGTCTGGGGAAACCATAATAAACGAAGTTTTTTTGATGCTGCTGTTTTGCATTCTACTGATACTCTTCAGTTCCAGCACCTCAGCAAAGTCTGATCACGGATGAGCAGTGGTATTTTCACTACACTCTCAGAAATAAAAGTACAGTGAAGGTACATTTTTGTTCTTTAGGGTACACATTTGTACACTTGTACCTTTTTAGGTCCATATTTGTACCTTAAAGGCACAAACTGTAAGGGTATTACTCAGTAGCGTAGGCAGAAATTTACTTTAGGGCGGGCCTGTATAAAATAGGGTGGGCCAGCTTCTTTTTTTACATATTCATGGTCCTACTTTAGTTTGCATCCATCAAACACGTTTCCAATGCGACGTACATCAGAGGACACCCCGCACGCATTGATTTACAGTTGATCAAGTACAGTAGCCTACATCAAGTCGGCTTTCGAGGAAAAGTCCACACCGGATTCGGCAAACACAGTAACCTTACCGGAAATCAGTCCCGTTGCTCAGAGGATAAAACACATCCAACAGTAATTCAACTTGATATTTGTTCACATATTATCTCATTTGTTTTTGTTTGAATGCTCAGATATTCTCAATGGGTTAGGGTTACTTTTTTTTTAATAATAATGAGAAAATAAATGACACCGAAGCTTTCTCAGGGTGGGCCCATGAGTAAACGTGGCTACGCTACTGGTATTACTATGTACCCATTAACATGGTACAATGGATGTATCTTTTGAGGGTACTGCCCCAGCGGTTAGCATTTGTACCTTTTTTGGTCATTTCTGTACCCTTTTTTCAGTATATGGGGAAACCATCCTAAAAAGTTGTAGGAGGGAGTTAGGGGGTCAAAGGGGGGTTAATTAGAGGGGGTTAAAGGTCAAGGGTTTTTCCGGGTTCAGAGCACGCTGGCGTCCGCGTTGTGACTGCCGCTTCTGTTTCCCGGTCCTGTCCTGTCTTCTTGTATCCTGTCTTTTTGTATCCTGTCTTTTTGTATCCTGTCCTATCCTTTTTGTATCCTGTCCCGCCGACCTCCGCTGCCTTCCCCCTCGCCATCTTCCGCCTCTCACCGCCTTCACTACCGGACTGCAGTACTCACCGCCTTCACTACCGGACTGCAATACTCACCGCCTTCACTACCGGACTGCAGTACTCACCGCCTTCACTACCGGACTGCAGTACTCACCGCCTCATCGTTCCTGTCCCCCGGCTCTGTGTTGCCGACCGACCCGCTGCGCGCCGCTCTCAGACATCGCTGGCCTGGCCGTGCCGTGCTACTACCCTCGTCCCGGGAGGTAGCCACCGCTCCCTCCCCGGCTCGGGGGTTGCCATCTCCGCAGGTGAGTGTCGGTCCTTCCCAGCCTTCACTCACTGCTGCGCGATTTGGTCGCTGGCATGGCACGGCTAGGCTGGCCGGCCGCGCGGGTTCGGTCCCAGGCTGGCAATACTGACGACAACGGCAACGGCGGCACCGCCTGTCGTTTTGCCCTGGACTCCCGGCCATCTCACCTGCCCCCCACCTCCCCCTGCCCTTCTCTCGTCTCACCTACACTCACTGAACCACAACCATCGCCTCACTGCTGCTGCTGCCACCAAGGCAGGCATTCTCCGCTCCGCACATCCATCGAGGCTCCCAGCAACATCAACACCGGACTCTACACCACCACCCCCCCCCCCCTCCCCGTTCGCTGACTCTGTGTTCCATGTTACTTGTTGTTGTTACTTGTTGTTTTTGTGTGTCCCCATGTGTATCATATATTGTCAGCGTCTTTGAGCCTTGGAAAAGCGCTATATAAATTTAATAAATTATTATTATTATTATTAAGGGTTAACGCCTTACCTTTCTGATGGCCAGCAGCAGCTTCCCGTAGGAGTACAGGATGACCGTGAAGGGGATGACCAGGCAGAAGGTGAACAGGCAGACTATGTAGGAGATGTTGTTGGGGGTCTGTCTGTGCCAGTCCACGGAGCAGGTGGTCCCCGGCCCCTCGGGCCCGTAGCGGCTCCAGCCCAGCAGCGGGGGCACGGTCCAGGCGATGGCGTAGAGCCAGGAGAAGAGCACCCCCCCCAGGGCGGGGCGGTAGTCGCGGCTGTCCGCCTGGGCGGGGCTCAGGATGGTGCAGTAACGCTCGTAGGACAGGACGGCCAGGGAGATCAGAGACACGATGCCTGGGAGGGAGAGGGGGGGGATACGCACACACACACGCACACACACACACACACTCACGCGCACAAGCACGCACATACACACACGCGCGCGCACAAGCACGCACCCACACACGCACACACACACGCACACACACACACACTCACGCGCACAAGCACGCACATACACACACACGCGCGCACAAGCAGGCACCCACACACGCACACGCGCACACACGCACACACACACACACACACACACACACACACAAATGATGATAAAGTGGTGTCTTCTCCACCCTCACCTCGTCACCTCTACACATATTTATGTGAAAACGTGTGTGTGACGGCCCTCTGGCCTTGTCTGTCCTACTAACCTCTGTGTTTGTCCAGGTAGGCTACCTGGGGGGCGGAGCTGGAGCCCAATCAGGTGGATTCAGCACAGCTGTCTGGGTCTACTGATTAGAGTTTAAAAGAGGCTCCAGTCTCCAGCTCTCTCTCTCTCTCTCTTCCACCAGCACCGTTTGTTCATTTGGTTATGTTGCTTTCCACCATACAACACCCTCCTCACCACACCTTCCACTGCATCCACTCACTTACACTACTGATATACTGATTATCATTATCATACCTCATTGGATTATTGCCTGCAGTTCTCTTTAGTTATAGTTAATAAATACTTAATTATATTAGTTTATTTGGTGTGTGTCTCCATCTTTGTTATGGCCAGGTTGTGTGTGTGTGTGTGTGTGTGTGTGTGTGCGTGCGTGCGTGCGTGCGTGCGTGTGTGTGTGGACCTGGACCTAGAGCCCATTGAGGCCTGGGGCTGTTTGTGGACAAAGACAAAGTGTGTGTGTGTGTGTGTGTGGACCTGGTCCTAGAGCCCATTGAGGCCTGGGGCTGTTTGTGGACAAACACACACAGACACACACACACACGCGCGCCTTACAATCCTACCACCTTCACCTCAGAATGGTACACGACCTCATCCATTTTAAAACGTTGGACTGGGGTGAGCATGGCTGGTTGACTTTCTACCATACTCCTTATTAGACAACAGTTAGTTCCGACCAAGTCATTTGATTGGACAAGAGGCATTCCATGAGTGCTGATATACAGTATAACAGCACTGGGACTTTTAACTATATGTATCACTCCGCCGCACAGGTGTTCTATTAAATGACCGTTAATTAGACTACATGTTTGTGTTCAGGTTACTAGGCAGCAGTCCATTTGAAGTTCAGTTGCGGAACTATTTCTTGTTTATTTTTATGATTAAATAAACAAACAAATCATAATCTGTTGTCGCTTATTACTGTTAACTAATAAATGGGGCTGTAGAACTGTTTAAAGGCAATATCACACTCGAGGTCGTGCTGTTATACTGAATATCAGTGACTCGGCCTGCGGCCTCGTACCTACGACGAATCACAGCCGTGCTGATATTCAGTATAACAGCACTCCCTCTCGTGTGATATTACTTAAATAAACCAGGGGTCGAGGGTCGGACACAACACACAACCCTTGTGTCTAACAAGTGACCGTCTTGTGATTCCCCCCCCCCCCCCCAAAGTGGCCCAAGTTGTCCCGGGAGTGATGTCATGATGAATGAGTGCAGTTACAGCGAGGAAGGGACGTTAAAAAAGGGAGGTTGAGACCCCATAAAAGTGGTATGTCGTGGCCTGGGGTGGTCCCGTGGTCTAGCACCGCCGTCTACAGTGCACACATATCGGCATGAGTTCGATTCCGGCCCGTGCCCTGACATGCCCTCTCTCTCTCCCTTCTTCTCCTTACTTTCCTGTCTACCTTCACTATCTCTATCCCAGTGGTTCTCAAACCTCTCCTCGGGGACCACCAGCCGTTCATCCACCACCAGCATACCTGATTCAACTAATCAAGTACAAATCATAATTGCTTTGCACTTGATTAGTTGAATCAGATGTGCTGGTGGTGGAACAGATTAAATATGTGGAACGGCTGGTGGTCCCCGAGGAGAGGTTTGAGAAACACTGCTCTATCCGATAAAATGAAAAATACGAGTGGGACTGCCTCACTCAGAGAAACAAAGTTTCTAAAACTTTCGAGAAAAAAAAAAGTGGCAGGATACCGTTCCTCATTCCATGCATTCCAACCAGCCTCCGCCTTGGTCTTAAAAACCAACACAGGACTGTTTAATAAACCACGCCGTCACCCAAGTCACTGCTTCAGTGAGCCATTGCTCCATCTTTCCCTCCATCCATCCCTCCTCTTTCCGTGTGCCTCTGAGGGACGGTCTAGTACATCTGCTCTGTCTGAACCCTCAGGGCAGGAGAGAGAGAGAGAGAGAGAGAGAGCGAAAGAGAGGAGAAAGAGAGGAGAGGAGACAGCTTCTTCACTAGTTGATGCCAAAAGCATCTTTTAAACAAAACAGCAACAGATGTGAATGCAGCTGCCCCCTTTCAATCCAGCTAAAACTGGAACACACTCTGACTCTGACGAGCACAATTCTACTTCTCCTTTCTACTGGCATCACGTGAATAGCTCTTGATGGACCCCTCATCAGAAGACTAACCACACGAGCCAAGAGCCACCTGTTGCTTGCAACAGCATGTATGGTGATTGGACAACAATAATGATAATTGACGGCATCACAGAGAGCAAAACAGCGCGGCTGTGCTTCGCCAGAGCGCACGGTTGCAGAGACTTCACGGGGGGGGGGTTATAGGGTTCACTTATCGACAGCACCAGTCCGGCAATCACTCACAGAAAACCCCACTGACTGTTGGAACGGAGAATGTGTAGCGGTGTGAGTCATTAGGAAATTAACTAAAATGACCAACTGAGCCACACACATCGTGAGCTCAGAATGAGAAGGTTCTATCTCCGTTTAGGGTAGTTCAGAGATATTGAGCGTCAAAGTTTTTACATTCCATTATGTTTTGTGAGATGGAACCTTTGTATTTTATGAATTACTAACTCAAAAATGTCAACATTTTAAAAATAACACCACACAGGCATTAATAAACACCTAATGGATCAGATGATGTAAAAAAACTCAATTTTGACAAAAATGGAGATAGAACCTTATCATTCTAACGTCACACACGCACGCACATCAGCTTGAGCGGGGAGATACAGATCGATAGTTCAAGTCCATCGCATTGATTATTCATGCACATGTATCCTTAATTACGTTATAGTGAAGAAGAAGACCAGAAAGAGCCGACGGCGTGTGGAGGCACTAATAGGCTAATATGAACACCTGAGAATGAATGTCGACTCTACTCTATGCGCATCGAATACAACTATTTATTGGTACATATGCAACTCTTTTAGACCTGTTTTTCATATGCACGGGGAATTCATCTGGTCAGGCAAAAAAAAAAAAAAAAATCACTGATGCCTTTTTTCCTTAATTCTCCTGTCTGTTATGTATTTCTTTCACCAAAACGTGAACTTGCTCCGGACCGAAAGACCCCAAAAAGTTGATAACAGACAAGAGATAACAGAGTTGATAACAGACAATGCAAAATTGAAGTTTCCCTTCTTATTTTTAGTATTTCTTTCCTAGCACCAGGGGAGCCCCCCCTCCTAAATTTCGTTGTATGCATGGTACCTGTACTGTATTAATGACAATAAAGACCATTCATTCATTCATTCATTCATTCATTCATTCATTCAAATTAAGGTGGACTCAATTGGTGAGCTTAGAATGAGAAGGTTCTATCTCCGTTTAGGGTAGTTCAGAGATATTGAGCGTCAAAGTTTTTACATCCCATTATGTTTTGTGAGATGAAACCTTTGTATTTTATTAATTACTAACTCAAAAATGTCAACATTTTAAAAACAACACCACACAGGCATTAATAAACACCTAATGGATCAGATTATGTAAAAAACTCAATTTTGACAAAAATGGAGATAGAACCTTATAAGTCTAACGTCACGAATTGTTAGAAGAGAATAAACCGGTCTATGACCAGATTTTAACGCATCCTATCTAAGCCTTTAGAAGCATGCATTATTAATTATTATACTCACCGAGGCACGAGTTTGCGAAGCCGTACCAGGTGCATCCCGCGCGCCCGATCAGCCACCGGCCCTGGGTGCTGGCGGCGAAGCTGAACGGCGTCCCCACCGTGCACACCAGCAGGTCCGACACCGAGATGCTCACCAGCAGGCAGTTGATGGGCGAGCGCAGCAGCCGGTACCGGCAGAAGAGCGCGAGCACCAGCAGGTTGTTGAGGAACCCGAACGTGCCGATGAAGCCCAGACACACCGCCACCACCAGGTGTCCCGTGGGGGAGAGAGAGCGCGAGAGCACGCCTGCACCATCTTCCCCCGTACTCAAGCTCACGTTGGACACGATCATACTACTGCCCCGAGTGACTCGAGTCGTCAATAGTGTCTAATGATGTTCTAGTGTCAACCTCTTGCCCGGCCGGGGCGTGATGTGTTCTGGTTTGGAGTTTGGAGAGAATCCATCTGGTTTGGGGGGGGACACTGAGTCAACCCATCACAAGAGGCGGAGAACAACCGGCGCACAGCTTTGGGAGACGCAAGCAGGGTCTGGGTTGATGATTGTATTGTACTTTGTGCTCGAGCCGGAAAGTTTAGTTAGTTAGTTAGTTAGTTCAAGTCGTTGTTCCCCGGGACAGTGCAGATCAGGTGTCTCGTGTGCGTCGGAGGAGCTCGGTGTGTGTGTGTGTGTGTGTGCGTGTGTGTGTGTGTGTGTGTGTGTGTTAGTGGGTATTTGTCCCGTCCCCTACCGTGTGACCACTGACCAGGGAGGTCCTCGCGCGTAGCGCACTCTGTCCTCGCGCTCTACCGGACACCGGAATGCGCTCGTGCTTTTTATCGTCGCCCCCCCCCCCCCCCCCCCGCTGACGCGTGCCGCGCGGGGAGACACGGTGTCGTGTGTGTGTCCGCGCGGGCGCGTGTGTGTATGTGTGTGTGTGTGTGTGTGTGTGTGTGTATGTGTGTGTGTGTGTGTGTGTGTGTGTATGTATGTATGTGTGTGTGCGCTCGTGCATATGTTGACCTTGATGAACTGATGTATGATGACGATAAGAATTACGCCGCCAGGATTATCGTTACTTACATAAAAATTAATCCTCGCCTCGTCACCTCTACTATATGTATGTAAACACGTGTGTGTGTGTGTGTGTGTGTGTGTGTGTGTGTGTGTGTGTGTGTGTGCGTGTGTGTGTGCGTGTGCGTGTGTGTGTGCGTGCGTGCGCGCGTGTGTGTGTGTGTGTGTGGACCTGGACCTGGAGCCCACTGAGGCCTGGGGCTGTTTGTGGAGACACACACATACACACACACACACACACACACACACACGCACACGCACACGCACACGCACACGCACACGCACACACACACACACACACACACACGCACACACACACACACACACACACACACACACACACACACACACACACACTGATGTGCAGGTCTCAGTCCCTGTAGTTGTATCTGCAGGGCGGGCAGGTTTATGGTCAGGTAATATTGTGTGGCTGAATAAAGAAGAGGAAACATTTTTTTAAAAAAGCATAAAAAAGACATAAATGTATAATGCATGATGTGCAATTCATAAGCAGTATAAATTGATATTGGAGTTGTTCTTTAATTATTCATAAGCCTAAGCTTTAGGGCTTGTATGTGTATACTGTATACTGTACAGTGTATATTGTGTACAGTATATATAGAAGTATGTAGTGGTGGTCTAGTGGATAGTGAGTTGGACCTGTGATCGGAAGGTTGTGAGTTCAAATCCCGCCTGAAACCACACCACCACTAGTGTGCCCTTGAGTAAGGCACTTAGCCCTCAGTTACTCCAGGGGGAATGTACCTGTAATTCGTAATTGTAAATCGCTTTGGATTAAAAGCCTCTGCTAAATGGCAAAAATTATTATAAATTATATACAGAATATATACAGTGAAGCATTTTTTCTTCTTTTGGCTCTACAAAACACTACAAAACCCTGGATTCGATATCAAACAATTACTAATGAGAGACTCTAAGCTATTGTTTGCTGGCATTTGTGTACATATTGGTTTTATCATTCAGAAATACACTTTTTTATTTTTATGCATAGTCCCCCTTATGTCAGCTGACCAACTGCTGCTGGAGGTCTCTAGGACCAGGCTCAAAACCAGAGGGGATAGAGCCTTCTCGAAAGCAGCCCCTCGGCTCTGGAATAGCCTCCCCCTCCACGTCAGATCCGCCCAGAGCATTGAGGCTTTTAAAACATTAGCTAAGACATACCTCTTCTCCCTGGCCTTTGACCTGAGGTGAGCCTGCCTCCCGACAACTGCACTTTCTGTACTTTTATTTCTGCACCTGTATTTTGTATTGCTCCTTGTTTTAGTGTATTTTTTTATCTGTTATTCTCTTTTACTAGTGTTTTTCTGTTAAGCACTTTGGGTGGCTGTTTTGTTGTTGTAAAATGCTATATATATAAACATTACTTACTTACTCACTATTTCAGTCCCCATATTAACAATCCTTGGTCAACAATCCTTTGCATGCAATAAATGTCTGAAATCTGCAACCCATTGACCTACACCAGACGCTGGGTATCTTCTCTGGTGATGATCTGTCAGGCAGAGGAACGATATATACCTAAGTCTCCTCTTCAGGAAATGAAACGCATGTTCACATGGATTTAAATCTGGATATTGACGCGACCAGTCAAAACCCCTTCCATTTCCCGTTCAGCCTGAAAACCCTCCAGAGTTGCTATGGCAGCATGTTTTTGAATCCATTGACCAGGTGTATTATGAAATTTGAGAGGCATTTGCTTTGAAATTGGGCTGACAAGAAGTTTTCGGTACACTTCAGAGTTCATCCCCGGGGCTGCTGTCAGCAGTTCAACAATGAGGTGGGATGCTATGGATATTGTGAAGTTCCTTTTTTTCCCCCTACACACACTTCGCTATCTCACTGGTACATGTTTGTTTCGGGGGGGTTTTCTTAATCATGGCGAGCATTCTTCTGCTCACCAGTTTTCTGAGCTCATAAAGTCCTTAAGTATTTTATTCAGGCAGCGGAACCTAAATTTAGGTTTAGGGCGATAACCTCACTTCATGTGGGGGGGGGGGGGGATTAAGACCGTGTTACGAAATGTTTTATCTATTTCCTTCTTACATTTGTTTACTCTTCTTTTATTGTATTTTATCTTGACCTTCTTTTTACTGTTTTATCTACCTCCCATGCTTGTATATTCATTTTATGCTTGTAAATGTTTTCATATTCACTTCATGTTTTTATCCCTGTTGTAAAGCACTTTGAGCTGCATTTCTTGTATGAAAGGTGCTGTATAAATAAAGCTTTACTTACTTACTTACTTACTTACTTACTTACTTACTTACTCACCAGTGCTTTCTTGGCTTTTAATGGTGCTCCAAACTGTTGGTTTTTGGTAGGTTTAAGGTTTTGGCTATGTTTCTGATATCATTGTTCTGATATTTATGACAAATAAAGTCCATTCCATTCCATATTTCAGACTCATAATGCATGGCTCCAACTGACTTTCAGTGATGTCTCTTTAGTCCTCGTGTTCACATACTCCAAAGGCAAACGCAAAGCCGAGAATCAATATTAGACATTGAGAGCTCTTTTGGAGGGTACAGCCAATGCTTCACTGTCCTATTGCTTATTCAGGGCGATAGGTGAGGGTCGATTGTGGGACTCACATTTTCACTTTATCACACACACACACACACACACACACACACACACACACACACACACACACATACACACAGGCACACACACACACACACACGCACACACACACACACACACACACACACACACACACACACACACCAGTCCCTGCCTGAAACTACAGTGCAGATTGCCACTACACAAGGGGCCAAATGCTGCCAACTTTGACTGGGGTAGGAGTTTATTTTGAGCCCAAGTTAAGCAGCTGTCATCTCCAGTTTGTGTGATTTTTCCTGCATCTGTCGGTGGGTGTGTGCTAGTACTGCCAAATCATCAGCAAAATCCAGATCTTCTAGCTGTTCGGTCAGGCTCCACTGTATGCAGGTTCGGCTGTTGCTGGGTACCTGTTTCATAGTCCGGTCTATGAAGAGGAGGGAGAGGAAGAGGGAGAGCAAGCATCCCTGCAGCTCCCCAGTCAGGACCTCCAAGGCCTCTGATAGGCATCCTTCATGGAGAACCTGGCATTGCGTCCCTTGATGCTGATGAACATTGGTGGGATGCCGTAGTGTGCCATCAATTTCCACAGCATCGCCCGATCCACACTGTCAAAAGCCTTTTCGAAATGTGTGAAATTGACATAGACAGGGGAGTTCCATTCGATGGATTGCTCCATGATAATCCTGAGGGTGGCTGTTTGGTCTCCACAGGATCTGTTATTCCTGAAGACAGCCTGGTTTCCCCTCAGTTTCTCATCAACCACCTTCTGAAGCCTCTCCAGTAGAATACAGATACAGGTACAGATACAGAATACTTTATTTATCCCCGAAGGACAATTCAGTTTCCACACTTCATGGCCACAAACACAATGCACGATCACACAACAAAACACTCATCACTGGAGCTCAGCACTCAGTTCACGGTTCATAAATGCAACTACAACAGTTCAAGTTTAAGAACAGATTCAAAGGGTGCAAAAAGTGCATAAAAGTGCATAAGAAGTGCATACAAGATGGCGGGGACCCCATCTTTCCCTGCTGGGTCTAGTCATTTAGCATTTTTATTCTGAAGGAATAAAAGATTTATTGTCCTTTGGAATAACATATTTATTGACGGTTTGTCCTTCTGGGGGGCGCCTGATAGCGCCGTCCTGATGGCAGTAGCCTGAAATCACTGGACAGGACATGGTCTAGACAGGACATGGTCTTGTAGGGCAATAAGTCCTCTGGTCTTCTGGACCACACGTTTCTACCAGAGAGAGTTTAAGTCACTCTGCTGGAATGTGGTTGAGCACCTTTCCTGGTGTTGAAAGCAGCATTATTCCCCCGGGCCTGAGCTAGATTACTCTTCCTGCTACGACTGGTGGATTGATGATTCACTTGCTTAGTCAAATGTATTGATTGTAAGTCGCTTTGGAATAAGGCGTCTGCTAAATGCCAAAAAAGTAAATGTAATTATTCCTCTGTAGTTCTTGCCCTCCCTAAGGTCCCCTTTCTTAGGAATCTTCACAATGTTGCCATCTCTCCAATCCGATGGGACATTTTCTTCCTCCAAGATGATTCTCATGAGATGGTAGAGCATGTTGGTGAAGGTTTCGATGTCTGCCTTGAGGGCTTGGGCCCTTGGGACGGCTGGTATCTAGTCCGGCCCCTCTGCCTTGCCTCCTCTCAAGGCAGCATCTCTGCTGGTGGGATCTCTGCTGTCAGTTGAGAAGGCTGCCTGTTGAGCAGTGCTCTAAAGTGTTCTGTCCACCTCTTGAGTCGGTCTTCCTTGGTTGTGAGGAGTGTACCCTGTGAGTTTGTAATGTGTACTTGTGTGCGTTTTAACTTGCCTGTGAGCTTTTTTTTGTGGTTAAGTAGAGTTCCTTCAGATAGTTTTTACCTGCTGCTTCCTCTGCCTGTTGTGTTAAATCCTCAATGTTTTGTAGCTGTAGCCACCCATTTCGTGTAAATAATTGACAATGCATTTATATTAGTTAGCATATTATCTGCTTATTAATGTTTGAATGCTGTTATTCGTTTCTAGTGATTTTTGTAATGTAATCTCGTTTGGTCTGCTCTCGCGTTGTTTGGGAAATCACGCGTCAGTTAGCTTTTTCCCGTTACTGTTTTAATAATAATAATACATTTTGAGACGGACCAACTGTTATTCTGGACTTCATATGTTGCGACGAACTACAACAAGGACAGCTTCAAGAGGACAGATTCAGAGACATTATTCCCTTTGTAGCATGCGGCCAACGAGTTCTCACTTTAACTCCCTCCAAGCACGGCAAACACAAGTGGCTTTCTTCTACGGATGTATTGAAGTTGATTCATCTTTATTCATCTCTGATGTGTTCAATCCTCAATGTTCTTCACTTCTTTGTTCGCTGCGTCCTATTCCTTCTGTGCTATCACCTTTTTTGCTCTGGTTTTTACTTCTGTTAGTACCTCCTTCTTTCCACTTCTCTCGTTCACTTTCTCGTATGTTTCTGTGGATAGCCAGGGTTTGTTGTTAGTCTTCCTTCTCCCTACCACTTCTTCACATGTCTCTTTCCATATGGGTTTGATTCCTTCCCACACATGCTGATGCTCCAGTGACCTTGGGGTTTCTGTTTCCTGTTTTTGTAGTACTTGTGGCGCTTGGAACGGTTGTGTAATGTAGAAAATAGTAAATGGACTGACTTCTATAGCGGCCTTATTCCAAAGCGCTTTACAACGGCCTCTCATTCACCCATTCACACACACATTCACACACCAATGGCGGCAAGCTACTATGCAAGGCGTCAGATTGGCGGTTCGAACCCTGACTAGCCACATGTCGACATGTGGCCTCGACATGTGGCTAATCAGGGTTCGAACCGCCGATCTGACGACTTTGCAATCATTAGATGCCGGCTCTACCTCCTGAACCACAGCCGTCCATGTGGCTTGGTACAGTTCCGATGTGCCTATATCCTGAAATGCCATATGTTGAATTTGACTCGTCCTTCCCTGAGTTTCGTGCATTTCAACCTCAGCTGGATCCTTTCAGCTGTAAGGTGACCAAGGTGATGGTCAGACCCAGCGTCAGCTCTTCTTTTAACTCTGACATCCAGCAGTGAGTGCCTAAACCTTTGGCTAATGCAAATGTGGTCAATTTGTGTTGTATCATCAGCAAAAACCCAAGTTGCTTTATGGATGTCCTTATGTGGGAAAATTGATCCACCGATGTTCAAGTTGTTGTCTGCACAAGTCGCTACAAATCCTTCTCCATTTTCGTTGATGGTTCCTAGTCTTTGTCTTCCCAATATCAGTCGGTAGCCATTATTGTTTCCTCCTATCTTTGCATTCATGTCTCCCATCAGAATCATGATGTCCCTTCCTTTCTTGGCCTGGAGTATGTTATAGTTGATTGTAGAAGTGTTCCTATGGCCTGGGGTGGTCCAGTGGTCTAGCACCACGGTCTACAGTGCACACATATGCCGGCATGGGGTAGAATCCAGCCCGTGCCCTGCTGACATGCCCTCTCTCCCTTCTTCTCCTTACTTTCCTGTCTGTCTTCACTGTATCTGTCCAATAAAATAAAATAAAAGTGGAAGTAGAAGTGTTCCTTGGTTTCATCGTCTGCGTCGTTGGTGGGGGAGGTAGCATTGTACTACTTGGAGGTTTATTTTATTTAATGCGTAGTATGGAGTTTAGCTGTGATGATCCAGCTTCATCTACATCGAAACAATTGGACTCAGTTTATCACTCAGCTCTAAGGTTTATTACCGGGGACAGTTATGACACTCACCATTGCATACTTTATGACAAGGTTGGCTGGCCCTCTCTTTCTCTGAGGCGCAGTTACCACTGGAACTTGATCGTTTTCAAGGCCATCTGTGGCAAGCTTCCTCCTTATATCTCATCTTTATTGGACTGGAGTCTTGGTACTTATGTGACCAGATCTAATAGTTGGCTTTCTCTTCGGGTTCCGTATGCGCGTTCAGACCTGGGTAAAACAGCCTTTTTTATTGATGCCCCTAATACATGGAACACTCTGCAGCAAACTCTCCGGTTGGAGGTCCTCCCCTCTGCCTCTACCTTTAAACTAGACTCAGTCTATTCATTGCAATTGTTTTTAGTTGTTTTTTTCCCCTTTAATCGTTTTATTTCCCTTTGAACGTGTCTTGCCTTACTCAGTACTGAAATGCTTCTTGACAGTTTATTTCGGACATTTTTTATATGAGATGACCAGCATATTCTATCATCAATTATCACACCAAGAAACTTAATTTCATGAACTCTTTCAATGTCCACACCATCTACCTGTATCTGTACTTGAGTATTCATTTTATAATTACCAAATAACCTTTAAACTCTTGGTGCAAAAACTGTATTCTACCGATTGCAATTGTTTTTAGTTTTTTTTCTTTTTCTTTAATCCTGTCTTGCTCACTGTTTGTTTGCCCTTGCTCACTGTTCTATTGTACACTCGACGTCACTGTAAATGAGGGTGACCTCAGTGCCTATCGAGTTTTAAATAAAGGTTTGATGAGTTGATGGGTTCCCAGCTGATAAGGGCCCTCTGTGCTTCTTTGTAAAGCACGAACGCTACTCCCTCTGAATGTGGTGCAGAGTCTTCTGGGTGCATTAAAAACATCAGCAACTGCACAACAAAGCGACACAACAGGCAATACACTACATGACAATACAAGACAAAGCAAGACAATACAAGATAAGCAGGCACAGCAAAATGCATTACACTGCAATACAGTACAAAAAGAGATAATACACAGATACATGACAAAGTGACGAATATAATTAGAAACAGTGTTTACGAGGAGTGCCTGAAATGAGTATGATTACTCATGATCACAAATTTGGTTTAGTTTAAGCCACCCCTTAAGTTTAAGTTTAAAAGTTAGAAAGCTATTGCACTGTCTTAGATCAGTAGGAAGGGTATTCCAGTATGAATGAATGAATGAATGAATGAATGAATGGACTTTATTGTCATTGCTACAGTACAGGTACCAAACAACGAAATTAAGGAGGGGTGGCTCCCCAGTAATGGATGGCTCTGACTGAGAAGACTGTTTGCCCAAACTTGCTATGTCTAAATGGTACATCACAGTCTCCTCTAGTAGTTTCCCTTGTTGCCCTGCTGTTACTATCCTTCTGAGTTATAAACTGACTCAGTGGAGGAGGTGCAAGCCCATGTAGAACCTTACAAATTAGGCAAGCATCTGCAAAACGTTTAAAACTAACAAAATTAAATAAACTGTACTTTTGTACTATATGGCAATGGTGGTAGCTATTGGCCTTTCGGTCAAGTGTCTTTAGCGGTTTTTTGTAAAGGGACTCAAGTGGCCTCAGAGTTATTGCATTCGCTTGTGACCAGCTTGTAAAACAGTATGATATATGGGAGAAGATCATGG
>NC_137687.1:9443519-9451019 GCF_963989245.1 Nansenia antarctica | reverse complement strand
GTCATATTTAATATATATTATAATATATATTAATATATTAATAGCATTAAAAGTCATATTTTGGCCAAATTGAGATATCTGCCTAACTAAATAATATGTATTAATATATAGTATATACATTAATATATTAATAGCATTAAAAGTCATATTTTGGCCAAATTGAGATATCTGCCTAACTCTACTCTCTCTCTCTAACACTGCTGATTCACTGTGCATTATGAGCCTATGCCATCAGCCTATCAGAATACTAGTTACATTCCAAAATCACTATCTGCCCAAGTCATCTCTGACATCGAGGCATTTTTGACCCCACATACAAAGATGGCTTGGCTGACCACAAGTGAAGCATGACTTGAAGGCAATTATGCTATGAGGCTAACGATGAGGCTAACGATGTGTACAAGGACATCAGAACAGACTCCTACCTGTGTACAATGGGGTCACTTCAGACACATTATACAACATGTTATTCATTGTCATAATTATGATTTATTTATTCACATTATTCTGTCCAGCAGTAGATCTGTCTTTCAAGGATACACCCGTCAGTCTGTCTGTACAACATAATACATGTACCACACATGAACTTGAACTCTGTACAATACAATATAATAACTGTGCAAAACACTTCATATCTCATATGTCCCTGATCTTAGTCAGTATACACACGCACGTACGCACACACACACACACACACACACACACACACGCACACACACACACACACACACAAACTATCATACATTAACATGGGATTTAAGCTAACTAGCGGCATCATAAATTATTATTAAATATTGTTAAAACAATAAATATCAATATGACAAGTACAGTGTTAATTAATCTCAGTAGTATAATGTTATTATTATTAAAACTGTTATTATAACTAATGATAAACATGCATGAGTGGTCCTGGGGAGGGGCTGGTATGCCGGGGGGGGGGGGGGGCAGGGGAACGGGACGTCAGACTGTATTAGTGGGGGCTGGTGGAGGTAGAACACCAGGGGATGCTGGTGGAGGTAGAACACCAGGGGAGGCTGGTGGAGGTAGAACATCCACTCCATGCATTACAATGAGCCCATCCTCGATTCCTAATATACCCTGTGACCCATTCTCTACCTCCAAATTCCCCAAAGTGTTCACTCACGGAGGGAACAAGGTGAGAACCTCCCCCTATTGCAAACTTCTGGTCCAAAGGTAAATCAAATTCGACCTTTTGGCCAATACTGTCCCATGTTAGAACAGGTGCAGTGTCCATGTTGCAGTGGAGTGCAAAATAACAGCATCCGCAGTTCGTCAACGTTTGAGAACGGATGAGCGGTGGTATTTTCACTATTAGGACAGGTGCAGTGCCCATGTTTCCTCCTCTAAAATGATTAATAGTCACCATGGGTCATGTTTGGTAGGGCACGTCGTAGGAAAATGTTTTGTTGCAGAAACCCCCCCCCCCCCCCCAAATCTGTCATCTTAAGGGCCTCAGCAGATAGTAGCTCCTCCATGTCTTCGGGGCTGAACGACCCCAGGTCTGGTTTACAGCTGATGTCTCTGTGGGGTCAGAAGTGCTTGGGGGGGGGGGGGGGGGGGGCTGCGTTTAGTCACCATAGCAACGCATGGTTAGTCGTCCCAGCCAGTGGTGCTGTGTGTCTGTGAGGCTCCACTGGAACATCAGTGTTCACTGTCTGAGAGAGAGAGAGAGAGAGAGAGAGAGAGAGAGAGAGAGAGAGGGTGGAGGAGAGGGAGAGAGGGAGGGAGAGGGAGAGAGGGTGGGGGAGAGAGAGAGAGATGGTGGGGGAGAGAGAGAGAGAGAGGGGGGGGTAGAGGGAGAGCGAGAGGGGGACAGGGGGGGTGTGAGTATTGATGATGGACCAGGTTTTTGCCATTTCAGTTCCTTTTTTATATTTGTTAACGTTCATGATTTTTCCTATTCTCCCCAAAAAACCCTGTGGTGACCCCTGCCAACATTACACATGAACATGATATTATATAGATGGGTCTATTGTTGGGTGTAATGGCAATAGTGAGGATTCCGTCCAATACATTTTGTAGCCATGGTACATAGTACAACATTCTCTGAATGTCTCTAAAATAGGTGGAATAGAAGAGGCTGCATTATCTATAAACAACAGTACATCTTCCGCATACAGTGTAATACGGTGTTTAGTATCATTAAATGTCCGAGGAGAGATGAGGGGGTGTTAGCAAATAGCAAGGGAGACAAAGGACAGCCTTGACGGCAGGAACGTGAGATGGGGAATTGAGCGGAGATATTATTCCCTGTGACAATCACAGCAGAGGGGTTTACAAAAGAGCACTTGTGTGAGTTGGATAAAATCAGAGAAAGCCATTTCTGAAAGCCATTTCATATCCTGTAGCCTGGCCATTCCTGTTACTGCTACTGATTAATATTCTTCAGGACGAAGATTCTTCAGTTTGGCTGCCATGGAATCGTGTGAGCTTTGTAATTCTATTTTGTTTGGAATAACAATGGTCAAAATGAACACAAAGTACATATCAGTATCAGTAACACAGAAACATACAAATGTTTGTGTGTGGTGGTGTGTGTGTTTGTGTGTGTGTGTGTGTGCGTGTACTTCACTGCAGACCTGTGTCGGTGCGGTCCGTAGGTGTCCAGTATGAGGGCGCTGGCCTGTTCTAGGTTCCACTGGCAGTGTTCTAGAATGTCCTGGCACTCCGCTCTAGAACGTAGACCCAGACGGAACAGCTGCTCAACCTGCAGAGAGAGAGACAGGTGAGACACAGAGAGAGAGAGACAGGTGAGACACACAGAGAGAGAGAGAGACAGGTGAGACACACAGAGAGAGAGAGAGACAGGTGAGACACAGAGAGAGAGAGACAGGTGAGACACAGAGAGAGAGAGACAGGTGAGACACAGAGAGAGAGAGAGAGAGGTGAGACAGAGAGAGAGAGAGAGACAGGTGAGACACAGAGAGAGAGAGAGAGAGAGAGAGAGGTGAGACACAGAGAGAGAGAGAGAGACAGGTGAGACACAAAGAGAGAGAGAGAGAGACAGGTGACACAGAGAGAGAGATTGACAGGTGAGACACAGAGAGAGAGAGAGAGAGAGAGAGAGAGAGACACAGAGAGAGAAAGAGAGACAGAGAGACACAGAGAGAGAGAGATAGACAGAGAGAGAGAGAGAGAGAGAGAGAGAGACAGGTGACACAGAGAGACAGAGAGACACAGAGAGAGAGAGAGACAGGTGACACAGAGAGAGAGAGAGAGAGAGACACACAGAGAGAGAGAGACAGAGAGACACAGAGAGAGAGAGAGAGACAGGTGAGGACCGACTACCACAGCAACTACTTACTTGTAGGTGTGTGGCTGATTACCTACATATGTGTGTAACTTAAATGTGTATGGTGTAATGTGTGTGTCTGCGTGTGTGTGTGTGTGTGTTTGTGTGTGTGCGTGTGTGTGTGTGTGATTGTGTGTGTGTGTGTGTGTGTGTCCACACCTGCAGATGGTGAACTGCCTGTGGAATACTGCAGTTGTGGATTTGAAGAGCGGTCTCACACTCCTCTACTGTCACCCCATGCACTGCACCCTGCACCTACACACACACACACACACACACGCACAGACACAGACACAGACACAGACACAGACACAGACACGCACGCACAGACAGACACACACACACGCAGACACACACATGCAGACACACACACGCGCACACACACACACGCACACACACACACACACACACACACGCAGACACACACACGCAGACACACACACACATACACACACACACACACACACACGCAGACACAGACACAGACACAGACACAGACACAGACACACACACACACACACACACATAGTGTGTACATTTGGACAATTTGAGAATCTCAATGTAGAGGTTCACTCCTTCTGTGTTTCTCTCTCTCTCACCTGTGTGACGCTGTTCTCCTGTTGCATGCTGGGAGCTGTAGTCCTGCCGTTGTTGTTGTTGTAGGAGGAGTTTGGCTTGGCATCGCCTGGCTGCTGTTGCATCATGGGCCTGATGGCGGCCATGTTGGCTCCGTACCTGTACCAGGTGATCACAACGACAGCATCACAACCCTGTTCACTCCACCACAACCACACCCAGTCTGACTGTCACCCCGAGCCCCCGTCTCTAGACCCAGAGCCATCTTTACCCTGAGGACTGAGGAGGCTGATGATGATATTATTACATATTATTATATATAGTTCTGTGTAAAGACGACAATGCCGCCCAACTCCTGTCCTAAATCATTCTCTTACACTTGTGTAATGTGACGCAACAATAACACTTGAAACTTGAAACTTGAAACTTGTAAATTGTTAAATAGAATGTCTGTGTTTATTCATATTTTGTTATAATTGTAGCGGCGTTGTGATGGCTTTTTGTGGTAGATCAGCAGTGAAAAGACAGGTGAAACAGAGAGAGAGAGACAGGTGAGACACAGAGAGAGAGAGAGAGACAGGTGAGACACACACAGAGAGAGAGAGAGACAGGTGAGACACAGAGAGAGAGAGAGACAGGTGACAGAGAGAGAGAGAGAGAGAGAGAGACAGGTGACACAGAGAGAGAGAGAGAGAGACAGGTGACACACAGAGAGAGAGAGAGAGAGAGAGAGAGACAGGTGACACACAGAGAGAGAGAGAGAGAGAGAGAGAGAGAGAGAGACAGACACAGAGAGAGAGAGAGAGAGATAGAGAGACAGGTGACACAGAGAGAGAGAGAGAGACAGGTGACACAGAGAGAGAGAGAGAGACAGGTGAGACACAGAGAGAGAGAGAGAGAGAGAGACAGGTGAGACACAGAGAGAGAGAGAGAGACAGGTGAGACACAGAGAGAGAGAGAGACAGGTGAGACACGGAGAGATATTATAATTGTATAATTGTAGTTGTGATGGCTTTTTGTGGAGAGTATCATCTACCATCTAACCCTCGCTAACTAATATGTTGCTAACACCTGTCTAATCTTAACACTAGAACAGCCCTGGATGGGGTCATTTGACCAAGTGAGTAAAAATAAATGTTATATCTTTACACTCGATCAAATTTCAGGACCGTCCTTTCATGACCTTTGCTAGATATGTGCGTTCTACCACCCAGTATCCTTACATTTTCAAAATCACATCAGGATAAGCTAGTATGAAGCTATTTTACAGTTTTTCTGCGTAGGAGGCAGGCTAATTTACAAGACGGCAACTAGTGGTCGTTGTATGTAAATAGCAGATTCCCATTGTAAAAACGATAGTGATTTGACCCCCAAGGTGGCTCTTAGTAGGTATAGTCAATAGTAGGTACAATAGGCTGTTCTAGTGTTAAGAGCAAAGGATAGGTGTAAGCAATATGGCGAATTCCACCGAGCCATACAGAGGGCCAGATGCTATCTAGCATCTAACGCTAGCTAACTAATATGTCGGTAATACCTGTCTAAGCTTGAACGGAGGGAGAGACTAGGAGTTGGTTTTGGATTGAGGCCTAGTCGTTTTTTAGACACACACACCTGTCCAGGTAGGCTGGGCGCTCCGGAAGAGGGGCGGGGACAGAACTCTGGGAACTGTCAATCAACCCGGACAGGCCGCGCCCCCCCTCCGAGAGGGAGAGAGGCTCCAGCAAGGAGCTGGGGGGAGGAGGGGGGGCGGCCGTCAGTCTGGAGCCGTAGGTGGAGGAGGGAGGAGAGGAGGAAGAGGGGGAGGAGGAGGAGGGGAGGAGGAGGGAGCCCAGGGGCCCCACGCAGCACAGGCTCCCCCTCTGGCGGGGGGAGACGGAGAGGGGAGGAGGAGGAGGGGGGAGACAGAGCGGGGAGGAGGAGAGCGGGGAGACGGAGAGAGAGAGAGGCGGGGGAGGCACGGCGAGCTGGAGGGGGGAGGAGGAGCGGGAGGCGGGCTGGGAGGAGAAGGCGTGGTGGTGGTCCCGGGGGGGGATCTGGGGGGGCTGGGCGCCGCCCCCCTCCTCTCCGCCCAGACAGATGGAAACGGAGCGGGGGTGTTGGTGGGCGCGGGCGTTGCGGGGGGCCTGGGGGAGGTGGGTCTGTTTGGAGGGGCGGAGCGGGGGGACGGGGAGGGGGGGGATGGGGAGGGGGGGGATGACGGTACGAGGGGGGAGGACGGGTCTGTTGTCGGCCTCGTAGGAGGAGGAGTAGAGGGAGGCGGAGGAGGAGGGGGAGGGGGGGGGCAGGTAGATCTGTCGGTGGGGGGCCGGAGGGGCCGTCAGGGGGAGGGGGGAGGAGGGGAGGGAGCGCCCGGCTGCCATGGGAACTCGAAGCTTCACCATCACCTGAAAGTGAATAGAGAAAGAGACAATACATGTGATTTATTGTGTGTGTGTGTGTGTGTGTGTGTGTCGAGAACAAGATCGAAAGTCAGTGCAAAACTTGATTCTCTCTCTCTTCAAACAAAAAAACAGGTCAGAAATCTTGGTGTAATTCTAGACTCCGATCTAAACTTCAACAGTCACATAAACACAATAACGAAATCAGCCTACTATCACTTGATAAGAATGAGAGGTTTCATGTCCAAACAAGACCTTGAAAAACTCCATGCATTTGTTTCGAGTACAATTGATTATTGTAATAGTCTACTCACAGGCCTATCTAAAGGGGCTGTTCGTGAGCTGCAGCTCATCCAAAACGCCGCTGCTTTTGAACACATTACACCAATCCTGAGATCCCCACACTGGTTACCAGGCTCTCAGAGAATTGAATTCAAAGTACTCCTAATTGCATAAAAATCACAAAATGGTCTTGTACCAAAATACATATCAGATCTCCTTCCACCCTATATTCCCGCAAGGTCCCTAAGGTCAGCTGAGACTAATCAGCTAATCATTATCAAGAGTGAAAACAAAACATGTTGTACGAAATGTGCTATACAAATAAACTTGCCTTGCCTTGTGAGTGTGTGTGTGTGTGTGTGTGTGTGTGTGTGTGTGTGTGTGTGTGTGTGTGTGTAGGTGTGTGTATATAGGTGTGTGTGTCTGTGTCTCCTACCTCTCGCTGGAGCTCCTTGAACAGGTCAGCTGACTGGGACTCGCTCCGCCCCTCCCCTACAGTGGTGGGCGGAGCCAACACCTCCTCGGCCCGCCCTGCGTTGATGGAGCGCACCTCCTGGTCCTCCGCCTCCGTGGCGACCTCGTCATAGGCAGGGAGGGGGAGGGGCCAGTCCAGGATGGAGGGAGTGTCCTAAAGGAGAGGAGAGACAGAGCGTGAGAGAAGGCGGGGAGGGGGAGGGGCCAGTCCAGGATGGAGGGAGTGTCCTGAGGAGAGGAGAGACAGAGAGAACGTCGCCTCGAACCACTGATGTAGGGTCACAGATTGATGTAATTCCTTCTCCCCCTCTCTCTCTACCTTCTCTCTTCTCTCTTCTCTCTCTCTCGCTCTCTCTCTCTCTCCCTCTCTCCCTCTCCCTCTCTCTCTCTCCCTCTCTCTCTCACCCTCTCTCTCTCTTCCTTCTCTCTCTATGTTCTCTCTCTCCCTCCCCTCTCTCTCTCCCCCTATCTCTCTCT
>NC_137687.1:9425518-9428018 GCF_963989245.1 Nansenia antarctica | reverse complement strand
TCAATCAAATTGAATAATTTCAAAAAAAGGTATTTAGTGCAAATTAGATTCCTCATCAAGTATTCATGGTCATTCTAGGCATTATGCTAACACAGGCAGGCTAAAGGCTAACTTTAACTCAAAATGTCCACCCTGTTATGTGTCCACTCTGTTCTGGAGACACTCGCCCTATTCAACTACAGAGGGTATTCTAAATAAAATACAATTTAGGTGCCTGAGCTCGACCACTATGTTTTTCAGCAAGCTAGATATGTCCTTTATATAATACAACATTAAAATATAGATAAATCAACAATTTATTTTTCACAAGTTATGAAGTCCAAATGGCACCGTATTTAAAAAAATGACCCTCCTAGTACTGACGTTAGATAATGCTAACGCTATTTGCTGGCCTTCTGCAAACGTATCTGAGACCAAACCGGCCTACATAACTGCAAGAGAATATGTCCACTATGCAGTGAAATCGGCAATTCAATGACAGTTTCACATGTAGACCACTAGATGGCAGCGCACACCATATTGGAGTCTGTATCGTTGTAATAACGTCTGGGTCAAGACGACCATACGAATTATAGAAATAAACAAAGATGTAATTGATAAAAGCTGCTATATAAAGTTTATTATTATTATTATTATAATAAATCCTAGAATTAAAAAACAAACATATAACAGAACACTCAAGAACATCAACAGAAAATTAAGACAAGCTATTGTCACATCAACACTTTACAAACCATTTTAATTCAATTCAACTTTATGGAGAGTGAGTTGGAGCCTTTTTCCGGAAGTCCATAATCACCTCCACTGTCTTGGTGTTGTTGAGTTCCAGGTTATTGGCTGCAGACGAGGACACCAGGCGGTCGACCTCCCTCCGGTAGGCGGTCTCGTAATTATCAGTGATGAGGCCAACCATGGTGGTGTCATCTGCATATTTGATGGTCTTGACAGGTGTGTCACCAGAGGTACAGTCGTTGGTGTACAGGGAGTAGAGCAGGGGGGGAGAGCACACAGCCCTGAGGAGCACCGGTGTTAACTGTGCGGGGCTGAGACAGGTGAGGGCCCATCCTGACATCCTGCCTTCTGTTGGTGAGGAAGTCAGTGATCCACTGACAGATGAAGGGGTGG
Organism: Nansenia antarctica; assembly: GCF_963989245.1. Classification (NCBI taxonomy): domain Eukaryota; kingdom Metazoa; phylum Chordata; class Actinopteri; order Argentiniformes; family Microstomatidae; genus Nansenia; species Nansenia antarctica. The sequence goes on along the minus strand of NC_137687.1, from coordinate 9,426,893 downwards.
ATATTCAGCTGTATTATGTACACTATTTAATTTGTCTTACAAACATATTCATTAAATATCATCTGTTCTATAAATTAACATAATTAATGACCAATCAAAAAAAAAAACGTACATGTTCTAATCATATCACTATATTATGTACAAAAAGGCAGAAAGTATAAATACAACTTTAACATCTTAAACATCTTAAACAACTTTAACATCTTTAACAACTTTAACATCTTTAACATCTTTAACACCTTAAACAACTTTAACAACTTTAACATCTTTAACAACTTTAACATCTTTAACAACTTTAACAACTTTAACAACTTTAAGTAAAATCTAAAGTTCCGGTCCTTCCCTCTTTTTAGGACACTTGTGTTTCTTTAGAGTATGTGTCCGGCTGAAGCTCCTCCCACACTGGGAGCAGAGGAAAGGCTTCTCTCCAGTGTGAGTGAGCTGGTGTGTCTTTAGATTACCTAACAGGCTGAAGTTCTTACCACACTGGGAGCAGTGAAAAGGCTGCTCTCCAGTGTGAGTGAGCTGGTGTCTCTTTAGATTACCTGACTCAGTGAAGCTCCTCCCACACTGGGAGCAGAGAAAAGGCTTCTCTCCAGTGTGAGTGAGCTGGTGTGTCTTTAGATTACCTAACAGGCTGAAGTTCTTACCACACTGGGAGCAGTGAAAAGGCTGCTCTCCAGTGTGAGTGAGCTGGTGTCTCTTTAGATTACCTGACTTGCTGAAACTCCTCCCACACTGGGAGCAGTGAAAAGGCTGCTTTCCAGTGTGAGTGCGCTGGTGTATGATGAGATCACGCTTTGCAGTGAAGCCCCTCCCACACAGATCACAGTGGTGAGGTCCAGGTTTGTCTGTGTGTCTCTGTTTGCGGTTGGGGGGCAGGGGGGTGTCTGAGGTGGTGGGGGGCGGTTGTGGGCCTCTGGAAGGAGGGAGGGGGGTGTTTGAGGTGGAGGGGGGCAGTTTTGGGCCTCTGGAAGGAGCGAGGGGGGTGTCTGTGGTGGTGGGGGGCGGTTGTGGGCCTCTGGAAGACGTCTCTTGTCTGATCTCTCCTGTCCTCAGCAGTCTGAAGTACTCCTCATGGTGGCATCTCTTGACGTGCTTGTGGAGGAACGTCTGGGAGGTGTAGGAGAACGGACACAGAGAGCAGGAGAACACCTGGGACGATGACTCCCCGTTCACCTCTGAGAGAGAGAGAGAGAGAGAGAGAGAGAGAGAGAGGGAGAGGGAGACGGACAGAGAAGAGAGAGGGAGAGAGAGAGAGAGGGAGAGGGAGACGGACAGAGAAGAGAGAGGGAGAGAGAGAGAGGGAGGGACAGAGAGAGAGAGAGAGAGACAGAGAGAGAGACGGGGAGAGAGAGAGACAGAGGAGAGAGAG
>NC_137687.1:9398018-9420518 GCF_963989245.1 Nansenia antarctica | reverse complement strand
GACATGATGAGCCAGATCTCACAGTCACCTGTATCTCACCCCCCCCCCCACCATGATGAGCTGTATGAATCACTCTGCTCACCTGTACTGTCGGTGCAGCAGGTGAGTCTGGCTGAGGGGCTCCCTGAGACGCAGCTGGTCTCCCTGCTGGTCTCCGGGCTGGAGGGTGGAAGCTCCGGGGTGCTGGGGGAACCAATCACAGAGACGTTATAAATGTTACACATCCCTACAATCAATCAATCAATCAATCAATCAATCAATCAATCAGCACATGTTATACACAAATGCAACACAATGTGCTTCATTGGAACACCAACTCTCTCCTCCTCTCCTCCTCCCACCAGCAGGATGACCAGTGTGGGAGTTGGACAGACTGCTTCTGACACCCTCCTCTCCTCCTCCTCTCCTCCTCTCCTCCTCCTCCTCCTCTCCTCCAGCTCTACCTGGGGGGCGTCTCTCCAGGGCCGGCGTCCACTCCTCCTCCTCCTCAGAGTCTCTGGGTGCAGGAGGGGGGGGCATATGGCCCCTGCGCCGCTGCATAAATGCAGGTACGGTGGAGGGCACCCCTGCGACACACACACACACACACACAAAATATTATATGACAGAGTGCACCAGTTTGGCTTGCACTGTGGCTATGAGGAGACTGAGAACTAGATTACACTATTAATGTACTTGATAATAAAAACATTTGTATAAAATAAATAATTATAAATAAATTAATGATATATATATATCTTCATGCCATCCACACAGCCCTGTATAATATATATATATATATATATATATATATATATCTCCATGCCATCCACACAGCCCTGTCTCCCCAGCAGCAGTCACCTAGAGCCTGCAGGGCCAGGTGGTTCCGCATCATGCTCTTGTAGCGGATCTTCTCCCCTTCTGCCAGGCGGGCCCACTCCACCACGGAGAAATGTCTCCGCACGTCTTGAAACACGTCCTGCTAGCGGGGAGAAGGTGTGTCAGCCTCCAGCATAGGTGTAAACTAACATTCTACCTGACATAACCTGGCTGGCTGGCCTGCCTACCTGTAGCCCTCTAACCCTGTAGCTGGCTGACCTGCCTTGTAGCTAGCGACCACTCACCTCTGAACTCATGTTACCTATAGGCTCCGTCGCTCTGTTGCTCTTCCACTGTTCTGTGTTAGAAAAGTACATGACATCACATGTTAGACATGTAGCAGACGCCTTTATCCACAACTTAAAACAAGTAGCCTACATTTGTCTAAGTAAGTGAATCATCTATACATCAGTCGTCATGAGAACAAATAATTCATGCTAGGACCTGGCTAAACTACTAGTTGTCATTTATATTAGGCGTTATTTGTGTTTTTACCAGCAGTTTACCGTTGGTATGTAGTAGATACATTAGCTAGTAGTTAGCTGTGTGCTGTCAACCGTCGACAAGCATATTAGCCTGTTTAATACATAATAATGTATAATAACTATAGCATATTAGCCTGTTTAATACATACTAATGTAGCATATTAGCCTGTTTAAGACATACTAATGTAGCATATTAGCCTGTTTAAGACATAATAATGTAGCATATTAGCCTGTTTAAGACATAATAATGTAGCATATTAGCCTGTTTAAGACATACTAATGTAGCATATTAGCCTGTTTAAGACATAATAATGTAGCATATTAGCCTGTTTAAGACATAATAATGTAGCATATTAGCCTGTTTAATACATAATAATGTAGCATATTAGCCTGTTTAATACATACTAATGTAGCATATTAGCCTGTTTAATACATACTAATGTAGCATATTAGCCTGTTTAAGACATACTAATGTAGCATATTAGCCTGTTTAAGACATAATAATGTAGCATATTAGCCTGTTTAAGACATACTAATGTAGCATATTAGCCTGTTTAAGACATACTAATGTAGCATATTAGCCTGTTTAAGACATACTAATGTAGCATATTAGCCTGTTTAATACATACTAATGTAGCATATTAGCCTGTTTAAGACATACTAATGTAGCATATTAGCCTGTTTAAGACATAATAATGTATATTGACCTTTTCTCCTTGCGTCTCTGTCGTGTGTCTCCGCTGTCTCGAGGCTTCTGAGGTAAACTTCTTTGGCGCCGAAAGCAGAACGGGAAGAGTCAATGTCTGCTGTAATGTTTAGACCACCTACTGCCACCTGGTGGTAGACACGATACACAGTCAAGACTCCGTCCCGCGGAGTCTAGAGGTAGTCAATGCATATTCTGTAATGCGAGCACGTCTAATAACTAAAGAGTCAAGTTGATATCCAGTGTGTGTCTCATCATTCATATATATATATTCTTGCTACACGTCAGAATATCACAGCTGCGTTCGTAAATTCGCTCTGAGAGCGCCGGTAATGCCAGTAACCTCTTCACCGTTCCAAATCAATTCACCCAACATTGAAACAGAGCTCAACATCCACATGACTGAAGTTACTAGTCAACTCTAGCTAGCCAGTTCGTAGTTTTTGAGAAATGTAGCTACGGATGACAACAACAACAACAACAACAAATATGTATATAATAATTCGGTAAGATTGTTAGAGAATCAGACTATATTTCTAATCAAAAGCCGCTGGATACAAGACAAACATGTAGCTATTATATTTTTTAGATAGAAAACAAGTTGAATTGAACAGAAAACCTACCGCGAAGACGATCAGATGTCAATAATGATGAAGCTCTGTCAAGTGTCTCCTTACATTTACCACAGGAAAAAATCCTCCAATGAGTGGAGACTTGCAGGTAGACCAATAGGAAGTCAAGATGCCTTAGATACAGGTGACACGTCCAATGAGTGGAGACTTGCGGGTAGACCAATAGGAAGTCAAGATGCCTTAGATACAGGTGACACGTCCAATGAGTGGAGACTTGCGGGTAGACCAATAGGAAGTCAAGATGCCTTAGATACAGGTGACACGTCCATTAATGTTAATGCTAATGTTAATGTTAATTTTATTTATAATGCGCCCCCCATCCAACTTTTACATCGGCCCGGGGCGCAGTAAACGGATTACTATTGGTCAGAGCCGTGGAAATGGCAAGAAAGAGAGCTTGTAAATAGCCGAAAATCACTGGAGATAGGGATTAGCGGCGCCGCTGAAAGTGCTAGTGAGTAGCAACGGTAACATTGAAATTACATTCTTAAAACAATAAGTACATCGAAAACAAGTACACAGAGCTAAAACTATAATACATATGGACATGTATGTTGACACATGTAAGACAATATCTTCCAAAAATGTATTTTTAATGGTGATTAAGTAGCGCAACCCTGGCAAAACCCCGTTTTCGCACGTTCTACGACCAGCGGGTGGACTCCCTAGAGAATGGCATTAGAATAGAATGAATGGCATTAGAATAGAATGAATGGCATTAGAATAGAATGAATGGAATTGGACAACAGCACGGTTTGTGCTTTACTGTCGTGTAAAATCAATCAACCACACTGGTCCAGCCAGTTTGAATTGTCTCACTTACCAGTAGCCTTTCAAAATCATAATTGAGGCATAATATGAAATGTGTAAGTGATTTATAAATGAAAATGTGTAAGCGATGTGTATCTCAACTGTTGCTATACAGATGCAGACTTTATAAAATTACACAGATTATCCCAATTCGGACAATACGATGGGGAAAATTCGGCCATAGAAATTCTCTAATAGCTAATGAACTTGGGAATATTTTGTGAGTGAAGGCTGTTATGCAGCATAATTTAATACAGAAACGGTATCAATATGGAAACCAGAGTTGGGTAACCTAGGTATAGCCAGTTGCATTGCAATTTTCCTGTGCAAATATTTGGTCTTAGGCTATTCATAGAATCTGTGTTTGAAGTAAAGGCGTCTTATATCAAAAGAGTTAGTATGATAGTATCCTAATAGCAAATAATCCATCATCCAACTCCTTTTATAGAGGGGGGCTACATCATTTGAGTGGGACAACATGTTTAATGTACACTTGTTTTTAAACTAGAGGCTATAGTGTTAGGCTAGGTCTAGGCTATAGTGTTAGGTCTAGTTAAGATGTCATTTTGTATTTTTGTATTGTTGCTCAGAGAATGAAGATATTCAAAGCAAAATCAACCATTCCTCACATATATTGTGAAGGCTTGCTATTTTAACCAATCAGTGACCCATTTTAAAAGGGCTTGAGATTGAGTGGGTTGGCCCACTAAATGAGTCAGCTTTCTAATAGGTTCGTAGCTCGGCAATTGCTGGAGAGGATTTTAGTGGGTAGACCCATTCACACCGAACCCTCTCAGTCTCCAGCAATAACCCACTAAATTCCTAGGTGTGAATGGGACTCAAGTTACATTCTTCAATAATCAATGGCTATACAGTATATAAATAATTTAAAAGTCCTCAAATGCCAGTTCCCAGATTGCCGCTGTAAAGGCAGAACTATTTGAAGTATTCTAGGTCATGATTCATTCATCAAAGTTACCAAGCATATACCAAAACATGTCCTGCTCACCTGTGAGTCATCCCAGCAGATACAATGGGTCCTTAGAATCAATGTTGTGAACCACTATCATCGCTAAAATATATGTTACACAGAGCATGGTGAAAATGGGCCTCCAGATCCTAATCTAGTACATCAGATCCCAATGAATGCTCTACCTTAATTATTCATCCAACTCAAATGGGTCAGCTTAGTGTCCTGGAGAGCTCTATGGCTACTGCTGTTAGAGTGTGTGTGTGTGTGTGTGTGTGTGTGTGTGTGTGTGTGTGTGTGTGTGTGTGTGTGTGTGTGTGTGTGTGAGTGAGTGAGAGAGTAGGGAAGGAGATTAGTTTAAGAGGAATATGGTTACAGTACGCAGCCAGAGAAACAGAGAGTGAGAGAGGGGTAAAGAGAACAGGACATTCATCATCCTGTGATGGGAGACAGCATACTAAATTAACTCAATGATTACACTAACTTTGACACATGGAAACTAATTCTGGGGGCAGTTGCACAACTTGAACAGTCTTCAATGTTTAAAACTCCTCCTAGGTAAAGGGCATTTCTATCTTTCCTTTTCTGTGGTCATAAACAGAAACCCCCCCCCTCCACCCCCATCTTTCACAACATTTTCCCATGCAGGGACAACCTCACTGTTTCGACCCACAAGTAGTGTGTGAAAAGTGACACACACACACACACACACACACACACATCACTGCATGTCAGATTCTCTGAGAGTGCATCTGAGGGTCTCTTGTAGCCTCTGTGAGTTTCAGGGCCAAGGATTCGGTCTGAAGATGTCTTTCCTTCACAGACGTAAAGAACAGATTGAATTGAATTATTCATGAAAAGAGGGCCCTCTGTAAATGCATTCACACACTAATAGAACACGCACACATACATTGTCTGCCGGATACAGCAAGTGCAATGTGTTTGATGATATTGCAAGAGGGCACAGATCTGTCTGTGTGTGTGTGTGTGTGTGTGTGTGTGTGTGTGTTCGTGCTTGCGAGTGTATATGTGCGTGCCTGCATGCGTACCCGCGTGCCTGTGAGTGCCTCGGCCTAACCGTTCCTGCTCCTCTTCCTCTCTCCCCAGGCGTCCCCAGTGCCGCCACAGTGGTGATAGTGATCTGTATCGCTGCCCTAGTGGTGGTGGTGGTGCTAGGCATCTACCACATCCACCTGACCCACCAACAGGAAGGAAAGAGCTCCGACACTGCCAAGGAGAGAGAGCTGGACTGGGACGACTCGGCTCTCACCATCACAGTCAATCCTATGGAGGTCAGAGAGAGCGACAGGAGGGGGGGGGGGGGGGGGGGTAGAGCGAGAAGTACAGTATGTATGTATGTATGTATGAGAGGGTAGGAGGTATCGAAGAGATACTGTAGGACCAGGGTCTGGATAGAGTGTCTGGATCACTGGCGGACTCAGGGGGGGCGACTGCCCCTCCTGGTGCCCCCACGGTTGAAAAAACGTCTCTCTTAAGTGCCCTTTTGAGTGTTAAAAATGCAAAAATGTTTGCCCTTTTGAGTGGCAAAAATGAGAGGACGTGCCCTATTGGTGCCCCTCCAATGGTCTAAACTTGACCATGTGCCTCCACAGTTGAAAAACGTCGCACTAAAGTGCCCTTTTGAGCTGCCCTTCCAATGGTCTAAAACTTGACCATGTGCACTGATGGGGTCCCATGTTGTGCAGTAGGTGCCCTTTTTTTCTTTTCGCCCCTGCCCTTCAAACAGCCTGAGTCCGCCACTGGTCTGGATAGAGAACAGTGTTGACTATGGGAGAAAGTAAGAGGGACTGAGGAGTTCGATTTTGATTCATTGGATGGAATTGAGAGAGACGGCCAGTTAAGGGAGGGAGAAGAGAGAGAGAGAGTGAGAGAGAGCGGTGGAAGTAAAAGAGAGAGAGGATACAGGATTGGAGATGTGGAACACTAGGTTGTACTACTCTGTAGTAAGACACCTCTCATCTTTCTGATTCAGAACTTCAAGGAGCCCCAAGCCTCTGAGGAAGAAGAGGCCAGTGAGGAAGAGGAGGAGGAAGACGAAGAGGAGGACGAAGACGACATCACCAGCGCAGAGTCGGCCGACAGTGAGGAAGAGGAAGAGGAGGAGGCCAGAGATCCCAGGGTGCAACAGGGGAGCAAGAGGGGTCAGCTCGATTGGGCCAACTCTACATTATACTACTGAATACATACACACATACACACACATGCTGACACATGCGCACACAGAACCAGGAAATCAATCGATTGAATAGAAAAATACAATTGTGGCTCTAAGAGTTAGGTAACGTCTCCCCCTACTGGTGAAAATGGTTATGCGATAATGCTATGTGAAGTGATATTTCAGAAACACACACACACACACACGCACACACACACACACACACACACACACACACACACACACACACACACATATACTAGTCATGATCCAGCCTGTAGCTCCGTCTAAAAGACTCTGTCCCATTCGTTTTTGAAGCATCTGGTGTTAATTGCTTAACCCTGTGGAACTCCAACACAGTCATAGTACCCAGTGACCTTGGTCTTACGTCCCAGTCCAAAAGCTTACATCTTACCTAAAATACCTACTGTTTTATACTGAGACTGTGAAAATATGAAATAATATGAAAATATACTACTGAAATTGCTTGTCGAACATCTCGCAACGTTAGAATTATAAGGTTCTATCTCCATTTTTGTCAAAATTGAGTTTTTTACATAATCTGATCCATTAGGTGTTTATTAATGCCTGTGTGGTGTTATTTTTAAAATGTTTAAATGTTTTAGTTAGTAATTAATAAAATACAAAGGTTCCATCTCACAAAACATAATGGAATGTAAAAACTTTTACGCTCAATATCTCTGAACTGCCCTAAACGGAGATAGAACCTTATAATTCTAAGATCACGACCTGTTTTTCCACCTACTATTTCAGGGTCTAAAATCTCTGGAGGAGCTGTGATCTTTGTGCTCCTTTGTGGTTCCTCTCCCATAGGTAGATGAAGATGGTGTAGGGAACTACTATCCTTGGTATCTGTGTACCTTCTGTGAGATCAAATAATTAAATGCCATGAAAATTGAAGATAGTCAATAATATTTATTGCATTGATTTGCAGTATTTTAATACCTGAAATATTTTTTGATTTGTTGCAATGGAATATATTTTATTTTCATGGTGGTGGTTGAGGAGGTGCGCCACCAAGAGGAAGCAGCCAGGTGCGCCAAGGCAGTCTCCCAAGCCCAGCAAGGCCGCTGGATGAAGTGGGAGAGCGTGGAGAGGAGGAAAATCACGTGGAACGAGCTGTGGAGCATGGAGTCTAATAGGCTAAGTTTCATCATCAGAGCCACATATGATGTCCTGCCCTCTCCTACCAACCTACATCTCTGGTACGGAGAGGACCCAGCCTGTCTCCAGTGTGCAGCCCCAGCAACCCTCAAACACATCTTGGTGGGTTGCAAGACCAGTCTAACTCAAGGAAGATACACCTGGCGCCACAACCAAGTGCTAAAGTGCTTGGCTGCCGAACTTGAGCACAAGAGGGTAACCACCAACGCCATGCCTCTAAATGCCCAGACTACCTTTCCACGGAAAACAACCTTCATCCGGGAAGGGGAGAAACAGCGGACCAAGCCATCACCTCCAGACTCAGGCCCCCTGAACGCAGCCCGGGATTGGGAAATGCGGGTAGACCTCAGCCAGAGGCTCACCTTCCCACCCGAAATTGCAGCGACCAACCTGTGCCCAGACCTAGTCCTCTGGTCCAAGTCCTGCCGGCGTGTCTTCATCGTAGAACTGACGGTCCCATGGGAGGAGGCCATCGATGAGGCATTCGAACGGAAGAGGCTGCGGTATGCCAACTTAGCAGTCGAAGCAGAGGGGCGGGGCTGGAACGTGAAGGTGTGGCCAGTGGAGGTGGGCTGCAGAGGCTTTGTAGCCAGCTCCACCACAAGGCTCCTGAGGGCAGTAGGGATCAGAGGACAGGCCCAACGGAAGGCAATCAGAGAACTGTCCACTGCAGCAGAACGGAGCAGTCACTGGCTGTGGCTGAAACGTAGGGACCCAACATGGGCTCCCAAATGACCACGTGGTGCCACCGTGCAACACACACCCAGGCCTGATCAGCCTGTGGTGGGCCAACCTCGGCAGAGGGTGTCTTGTGATAACTGGCCGAAACACCCAATGAGGTCGGGGACCACAACTGAAGATGTGTCGTACTGGTGGCACCACGTGATCATTGCCAAATTCCACTCCACCCAAGAGGGCATCTCCAACTCCACTCAATTGTTGTGCTGAATATTTAGGGATTTTAACAACCAGTCCTATTAAGAATCCTATTTTATCACTGCTTATTGTTATGCCTGGAGATGATTTAAAAGATATATGGCAGAATTCAATGGCACTAAAGAAATCTTTGTTTGTTTTCGATAATGTTAATTATTGTTAATACATGTTAATTCCCAGTATAGTGAAAATACCACCGCTCATCCGTGATCAGACTTAGCTGGGGTGCTGCAGCTGAAGAGTATCAAATAGAGTGCAAAAAAGCAGCATCTGCACACTCAAATATGTGCAGAAAACGATGTTTATTGCAAGCTTTCGGTCCCCAGGCTATCGGACAATGTAAACAGAAGCTGTATGACAAGTTTGTATGACGCAGTTTGACGAGGCTGAAAGCGCACAGGGTTGTCAGATGGGATTGACAATTTACAGACTAAACTTTCTATAACCTCAAAATCAAGTAGCCCATTCGGCGGTAACCCTCCCCATCTGGCAACCCTGGATGCAACTCTGCAACCCTGGACGCGAAATGCATTTTGGGAAATAGGACCCGAGCTAGTGTTCATCGTAACTGACTTACATTTTCCCAGAAATAATTGCTCACATACTACATTTCTCGCATACTCAAATCTCGCATACTGTACAGTGTGAACGCACTACATACTCAAAATCTACATCATATCTAGTATGAGTAGTATGCTAGTACGCTATTCCGTACAAAGCCTACGACTGACTTAGATAGCCTGTCACGCAATGCATTCTAGGTAAAATAAGTCGTCTCTGATTACGTCACTAATTAACCTTGCCAACATCATGTCATTTGTACAATGTTTTAATCATTAACAATAACTTTCAATTACAAAAACTGGAACAATGATCTAATTATGAATAAAAACATTACAATAAAATGTACAAAGAGTTATACATTTTTATTTAAACATTAGTTACACAAACTTTTCAACAGGAGAGAGAGACATATGAAAGATAACTTCTTCTTATTTACAGAGACTGACTTAATCGGCAGCTGTGTTTCAGGAGGTAGAGCTGGCGTCTAATGATCGCACGGTTGGCAGATCGGCGGTTCGAGCCCCTGCTGGCCACATGTCAAGGTGTCCTTGGGCAAGACACTGAACCCCAAATTGCTCCCAGTGAGCGGGCCGGCGCCTTGCATGGTAGCTTGCCGCCATTGGTGTGTGAATGTGTGTGTGAATGGGTGAATGAAAGGCAGTTGTAAAGCGTTGTAAAACTATATAAGTCAGTCTATATAAGTCAGTCCATCACTTCAACTTTCAGAACACTGAGGGCTGAACGGCGTGCAGTTCTCTTCATGGGGTCATGTGAGGGGGACTGGGCTGGGGTACGGTGGGCTGGGGAGGGGGGGTCGTACGCAGCCTGGTTGACTGCACCGCTCGGCTTGTACCCCCCACCCCCAGACCTCCCGGGGGCGTGTTTCAGATGCTCCCCCGCTATGAAGGTGACGTCACGGTCAGTCGCTGCGTTGTCCCACCGCTTCACTGCTTCTGGAATTGAAAATAATTAACCTAATTAACATATTGTCAGAACATAAAAACCAAACTTTTAGATAAAAATAAAAACAAACGTATTGCGGGGCGCTGTGCACACACCACCCAAACACACACACCGCCATAACACACACACACACACCTCCATAACACACACACACCTCCACAACACACACACACCTCCATAACACACACACACACACACACACACACACACCTCCATAACACACACACACCTCCACAACACACATGGAAGAAGAGCTCGGAACTCAAGTCACAGAGCTAGCTAAGCTTCATGCATTGTGGGAATAAAGAAAGGCCAAAATACCCAATGGAAAATATGTTTGATATAACGTTATAGAATACATAGATAGACACTAGATAGGCAGATAGACATACAGCTAGATATTCCACAGCCAGATAGATAAATAAATAATTGTGGCACTAGCAATAAGAGCAGTTCTCATATGTCTCTCTGTCTGTCTCAAGACTCTTAAAGGGGCCATGCCATCATCACATATGCATCGTTGCACCACGGGCTCCTCCTTTGTTGTAATTACCTAAAAGTACAGAGAACAGGTTTGTAGGCACAAAGGCCATCTTGATGCCTGTCCCCCTCATGTTCATCTGCGCCATCAGACTGTTGGTGAACATCCTGAAACAGCAGGAAGAGAGAACCCATATGAAACACAGACCAGGAGGAAAGCAACAGGATGACCACCTCCCACGAGATCTGGGAAACTGATCATTTTAATGTTGCATTGTTTTGATTTCAGAATTTCATGTATTATCATTCGTACACACCGATCCATCATGTTGGTGACGCAGTCCCTTAAATTTTTCCCTCCCACTCGTGACAGATGGGCAATCTGCGGATATCAATGTTGAATGTCAGTCGATTGTATCCATATTAGAGACACCTCATACACATTGACAATATAGACAATTCTTGTGGCTTCGCAAATATGAATGAATGATCTTTATTGTCATTGTACGGGTACAACGAGATTGAAATGCAAACCCTCGGTGCTAACAAACAAAACACAGTCCTAAGATAATAAAAAACAAGAATGAGACATAAATAGGGGGATATGTAGATCCGCCTTCCCTTGTTCTGTTATCCATTGTGGTCGTGTTATGGTTGTGATGTTCTCAATGTTTTCAACTGGCAATGTGTGTTGTTTGTCTCCTGTTTGTCTGTGTTTTGTCATGTGTGTCTTTTATTGTTTATCCTGTTATGTAATATGTAATGATTATGTATTATGCAATATGTATTATTATATTTGTATTGTATTGTATTATTGTATTATGCTTTGTGTTGTAACTTAGGACCCCCTCGAAAACGAGATGTCTCATCTCAAGGGGTTTTATCCTAATAAAAGAAATTTACAACAATATATACCTAAAAGTAACCGGTAGGAATCTATTATGTAAACGTATATACTTATATACACTATATGGCCTATTCACAGGGGGGTATATGGACACGCGGGTGTTAGCATGTAGCTATGTACATAGCATATAAACATATGAACTAGTAAACTTATATACAGTGTATGCAAACCTAAACACAAGAATGTGTACCGGTATATATTGAAAGAACCAGAAAGTGAAGACACCCACCATCTTGTTCTTGAGTCCGGGGTCTGCTTCCAGCCCGTCTTCCATCTCCACAAACCCCCGTAGAGAGTCCATCCTCCTCAGAGAGAAGACCGCTGCCTTGTCTCTCCTCAGCTCCTTCATCTGCTCCTCCAGGTCCTGCAGCTTTCTGAGGACTTCACGCTGAAATTCTGAAACGAAAATGATAAATAACCGTTACAACAACACTCAGTTAGATAGATCTTTTTTTGAGTGGGGCAGTCCCACTCATATTTTTCATTTTATTGGACAGATACAGTGAAGACAGACAGGAAAGTAAGGAGAAGAAGGGAGAGAGAGAGGGCATGTCAGCAGGGCACGGGCCGGATTCTAACCCATGCCGACATGGGCATATGTGTGCACTGTAGACGGCGGTGCTAGACCACTGGACCACCCCAGGCCAAAACACTCAGTTAGATAGATAGATCTTTTTATTTAGTCAGGACAGTGCACATTAATGAACAGTCACTTATACAGAGTAGGGTGACAGTAAATATGCCGGATTTAGCTGTGAGCTAATTTGCATCCGTAGTCCTCCTATGACATAAAATCGTACAATAGTTGCTTCTACATTTGTTCATATCAGTTTAAATTGAGTTGTTATCGTTGGAAGTACAATATAAGCATATAACGGACAACATATATAGCCTAAATGAAATGATGAAAACTTTTATTGAAGCATAGTTTTTTAAAAAGTTCAATTACAGTCACTCACATCATCGTCTAGGCAGGGTCATACTTACTCTCTTCTGACATGGGGAAGGTCGGTGCTTCATTTCATTTGAAAGGAGGAGGGGGGGGAAATATACAATAATTAACAAATTGCACAACTTTTCACAACATAGACATGTGGTTAAGAATGAAGGTGCACAGCTGCATATTGTTATCCTCGTAGCATAATTGCACAAGTCATATTTTGGACAAATTGAGATATCTGCCTAACTCTACTCTCCTAACACTGCTGATTTTGCATTATTGCCTATGATGCCATCAGCCTATCAGAACGCTTGTTACATTCCAAAATCACTATCTGCCCACGTCATCTCTTTGACAGAGGCATGTTTGACACCACATACAAAGATGGCTCGGCTGACCACAAGTGAAGCGTGACTTTTAAAGCAATTATGCTACGAGGCTAACGCTATATTAAGGCTCACCGGCGGCAGCCTCTGTTGGCGGTTTCTTGTGCGTCTCCTCGGCCGCCTGCTGGCTCTCCCGTCTCCTAGGAGACCTACTCACTGTAGTCGAAGCACAATAGCGTTCAGCTCCTTCTTCCACACCATTACAGATGTCGTGACCGTTGCATCTTTCCTTCGCTGCCACTTCTTCCCGCGGGGTAGCGAGGAGAAGTGTGCGCCTGTCTTTGGGAAGGTCGTGGCCGTGCCTTCTGAGGATGGAGAGGAGGGAGTTCACAGCGACGTCTGTCTGCCTGGTCTCTGTGGCCCACTCTGCCAGCTCTTGGTCGATGGGCTGCGCCTCCTCCTCAACTTCACCAAGACGTTCTGGTTCAGAGTCGCACGACTCGACGTGCTCGTTGTGGCCGCGGTCAGAACCGACGTCGTCGGACTCCTCGGCCGGACTCGGAGCGTCACACTCGTCCGTGGTGTCGTCTCCCCGGCGTGCGGCCTCACAGGGGGTCGCGCCCCCCGCCTCTAGGGAGGTGTCGCTGTCCAACACGTCGCTGGTCTCCTCCGCCTCAGCGGAGACGCTGCGCCTCCTCTTAGCCCGTCTACAGCCACGCCCGTAGTTGACGTCCATTGTTTTTTTTAACCTGCAAGAAAGTAAAAGCAGATGTTAATGTTAAGCACGTCAAGGGGGTCGGCTGTGTCTCAGCAGGTAGAGCCGCCGTCTAATGATCGGAAGGTCGGCGGTTCGAGCCCCGGCTGGCCACATGTCTAGGTGTCCTTGGACACTGAACCCCAAATTGCTCCCAGTGAGCGGGCCGGGCGCCTTGCATGGTAGCTTGCCGCCATTGGTGTGTGAATGGGTGAATGAGAGGCCGTTGTAAAGCGCTTTATATAAGTGCAGTCCATTTACATCATTGTGTTGAGAAATAGTAGGCACAAACACTTTGCTGTAACATCTCCACACTTGCATTATATAACCAAGATCAAATAAGCCAGCGCTTAAAGAACGAGTTTCTGGGCGGTCGCATGCGTTGAAGGTACAAAACAAGAAATGTGCCCATTTAATTTGTAGGATCTGCAACCAATCAAAAATGTCCAGACTTTTCTTTTGAAACACGGAACTATGTTTCAACGTTGTTGAGAATCACAACGCAAACTCGCTAGTCAAGCTAGAATACTGCAACAACGTAATGGATTGGGTGAGTAATCCCCACTGCTACCTAGTTAACTAGAACACTACTTTACATTGTTACCTAGTTAACTACAACACTACTTTACATTGTTACCTAGTTAACTACAACACTACTTTACATTGTTAGCTAGTTAACTACAACACTACTTTACATTGTTACCTAGTTAACTAGAACACTACTTTACATTGTTACCTAGTTAACTACAACACTACTTTACGTTGTTAACAGGCTCACAGAACAAGCTGTGTTAGTTGACTAGCCACGTGTCGTTGATTTTCAACAACGCGGAAATTTATTCACATTTAGTTTTTCGAAAAGTCCCGATCATGACATCAGGTGAACAACAATGCCGCCATGTTCTCATGACCTCGTTACATTTTAATACATCCATGAATTCCACACCTGGACGTTTAGTCAAGAGACAAACAGGTCGACTTTATTATAAATGATAACGTCAAGTTAGCTAGCTAGTTAGATAGATGTCGTAGTTAGCTAGCTAGTAAAAACGCGATTCTTTCTCCCACCTCGGTGTTACTACAACCAGCTTACCTGGCAGCGTGGCTAACGCGTTACCTAGGTGACGAGCTAACGGAAGTGTGCTGGCTAGCGTTGGGAGATTCATTCAACGTGTATTTATTTTATTTTTTTTACATTTGAAGTAGCTTAGCGGTCGCTAAGTAGCTAACTAGCTTGGTAATTCGGACATACATTCCATATACAATTCCTTGCTGGTTATAAAGAGTTTTCTCGTCATTTAAACGTTGATTTTACTCACTTGGTCGGTCGTGTTGTTGCTTGTCTGCGAAATGTGGTGTTGTTCTGCGTCACGGAGGCGGAAGCAGGGGGGTATTCCATCAACGCCGCTAAAGGAAAATCTAGGCTTATTTTGACAAGTCTCGCGAGATCTATCAAGATATGCCTGGATCTTCATAAGAGTCTCGCGAGACTTAACGAAATAAGCCTATATTTTCCTTTAGCGACGTTGATGGAACACCCTCCAGGTTAGTCCGTGTTGCCAGATTTGGCTAAAACCCGCCCAATTTTCAAAAAACGCCCAATCGCCCCCAGCATTCTACATTTCAATGCTTAAACTACTTCAAAGCTATTTTACTACTACAAATTCCCTGTACAAAGTGCATTTTATAACCCCAAAATGCAATGCAACAAAAAGCAGTGTAATTGACCCAATCTGGCAACATCATGCAACTCTCGTTGTTGTCATAATTTCAAGCTGAACAAATTATTTAATTTAATTAATTCAACATGACTTTTGTGACACATTGATGTTACCGGATTTTCAAACAGCTTGTAAATCAACGCACATTCCGATGTTACACAATAAAAGTGCTGGTCTGGAAATATTTTTACCTCGATTATATGTGCAATGAATATTAATGTAAAAAGTCAATATATGTGCATCAATATTGATGATATGTATAGTAAAGATATATGTACAGTGTGATATGTACGTGTACATCTGTATGTGCGTGCGCGTGGACCAGAAGACCCCACATTGTCCAACCAAGTTTGTTTTTAATAAAATAATAAATCCCAATGAAGGGTGTCATCTAGGATAGAACATCACAGAGCTTCTTATGAAGGGTGTCATCTAGGAGAACAGTAGAGCGTACTGTATGCCTCACCAGTTTTATGATGTATGTATACAATGTTTACAATTGTCTGTATGTATATAATGTTGACAATTGTTCAAATATGATTTTTGTGTCGGACCCCAGGAAGACTAGATAATGTCATGGCGTTAGCTAACGGGGATCCTAATAAACAAACAAACAAACCAGCGGTACTAGTCTGGAAGACTTATGGAGATCTACGACCGTGTGGACTACAGGCATCTTCACACCAAACATGAGGCCCGGACAACAGCAGCCATAGCTCACTAGGGGCCATTCCCAGTAACCACACAGACAGAGAAGAAGTGAGCGAAGCCAAATCGTTTTTTATTTATACCGTAACATGGAAATAGTAAAGCGTCATCACAACAAGGTCCTAACATCAACATTACGGAATGCTCACTACAGAGGAATACTCAGAACTTGAACAGATTAAACACACCAACATCCATATCTGAATCACTTGTCTGATTCCCCGACTGTCTCAACCTTTAAATCACGGAAGTGCGTCAAGTCATTGAGGTAAAAGCGACGAGTAGAAGTTGCGGGAGAAGGAGTGAAAATGGTTTGAAACAGGAGCGTATATCTACTTCAGACTACGGTGACAGAGGGATCCCACGACCCAGCTAGTTTTCAGACACTCCTCATAGGGCTTTCACACCGGCAGTTCCGAACGCCGGTTCGCGTTCGCGTACGGAAACCTCCGAACGTTGGCGCTGTCTGGCGAACGAGCCCGCGTTCATACCAGTGTATCATTCGCCAGACAGCGCCAACGTTCGGAGGTTTCCGAACGCGAACGCGAACCGGCGTTCGGAACTGCCGGTGTGAAAGCCCTATCATAGGTACTTCTCACTGTCCATCTTTCTGAACGTGTAGGCTTATATTGCAAGGGTCAATATACTGTAATAACATGCGATGTAGAATGTAACGACGGAACCGTGTGTGACGGAAGTGAAGTATTCTAGTCTGAACGTTACTATGACAACAACAGTACAGTAGAACTGAGCATCTCTACTACTGTGTAACCTGGGAGAACAGAAGCTCAAACAGCAGTTGTTCTGCTGCGGCATTTGGGTTGGAGGCACTTAATGGTCTGTGCCCAGAATAGCTAACTTGTCTGCTAGCTACTGTACTATATGTTGATATAGGCCTCTTAGTTCTTGTCATAGGCTGAGAATACGAACCCTAACCGAAACAGACAGTTTGTGTTGTTAGTTACTTCGCACCCAGTAATGACTTACACACACATCCCCAAAATTACTCTACTGAAGCTTGTTTATCTTTGTCAGTTTGAAGTAAAAAAGAAAAAGAAAAGAAAAAAAGAATAAATCACACAAATCATGAAGTGCAGGGGGCTATTCCAACAACATCGCTAAAGGAAGGGTGCTTGGTGGCGCAGCACAGCACCAAGCTATATATATATATAAAACATTTCTGAAGGAAAACCCAGGTTTATTTCTGATAAGTCTCGCGAGACGTTGCGAGGTTGATGGAATATGCCCCAGATTGTAGCGTCAAACAGCAAGAGAAGCGTATAATAAACTACGAGAACTGTTTTCCGGCAACAATAACAATCACAAAGCCACACTACTAGAGGCCAGACATACTACAACTAATATGAAAATAAGCATGGAAAAAATAAAATAAATATAAAACTCTGAGAAACACTGTTCCCGATAAGTTACTACATCCCTCCCATCGACATGGGACACACTCCCCCTGATACGCATACACACTCACACACACTGGTAGGCAAAAACTACCATCAACGTTTGTCATTATGGGAGACACTGCTCCCGATAATGTGTTTTATTATGGAAGACACTGCTCCCGATAATAGATCTCTAGATCAGAAATATAAACTGCTCCAAAAAAAATACTGTGCAACAGAAATTGCTCTCTCACCATTTGAAGGAAACGATTCAGCTTTTTTAATGTTCTGCATATCAACATATGTTAACGCATTTGTAGCTAATCCCAAGTACCTTGCTTGCTTGTACTTGTGTAACATTCTTCAATGTATTCTTATATTTTTTCTTCTTCTCGAAAATGTTGAGTAAGTAAATACCTTGCATTTCTCCTAATCTATTTCATCATGCGTTTCTGTTTCCATAGTAATCTCTGTGACTAGAGATCGAAGCTTCTCTTCACCAAAGATCCAGGACCAGATTGACATTATACCCAATCCTAATTTTAATTACGAGGGCAGATGGAAAAATAACGTCCGACCCTGAACCGGTGGTTAAGGGAAACCTCTGCCTCTGATTTCTGGCAACAGCAGTGGAGGAGTGTTTCTGTAGCAGATGCTGCTGTAGAATCAGACAGTATAACTGTCGTAAGTATGGAAGGCACTGCTCCCGATAACTTTATCAGAAAAACAAAACAAACAACATTTATAGTGAACACTGCCACTGATAAATAAATTATATTACATATATATTTTCAAAAAAAGAATACGGTTCTCAGTGCGGAGGAGGCGTTTACAGGTCATCTCTATGGTAACAACCAAGGTTTGTTTTGGTTGGTTGGTGAGGCTTTTAGAACTAGAATGATATGAACGAGGATTTGACGGCTCCCGATACAGCTCTACATTATGGAAGGCACTGTTCCTGACAATTCTTTTAGACCATAACTATAAACTGCTCAAAAACCAAAAAAAATCACCAGATTGGCGCCCTCACCATTTGAATTAACTTATTTAAACGAAAACAATTCATCTTTTTTTTTTTTCCTTTTTTTCTCCGAAAAAACAATACTTCAAAGCGTTCGGAATGCGTCCGTCAAAGTTACTTGTCTGTACTTGTGTGACCGTACAATACTTTTTTACAATGTGTACTTATATTATGCTAACAATCGTTTAAAATAGCCAATTCAAGACCATGCGTTCTGGCAGCCGCTGAGGAGGATAGTTCTGTAGCAGATGCTGCTGTAAGACCAGACAGTATAACCGTCGTAAGTATGGAAGGCACTGCTCCCGATAACTTTTATCAGAAAAACAAAAAACGAACAACATTTATAGTGAACACTGCCACTGATAAATAAATTAACGATAAATAAGGTTCTCAGTGCTGCGGAGGAGGAGGGGTAAGAGGTAATCTCTGGGATAAACAGCCAAGGCTTTGGGTCGGTCGGTCGGTCGGTGGGGCTTTTGGAACTAGAATGAGATGAACAAGCCGAGTTGACAGTGATGTCACACTACTCGATATTCAAACCAGGAAGTACTACATCTACTTTGGGAATCAAAGACCCCTTGCGGTAAATTGGCACAGATTTAAAATGCTTGGCGCCCATTTTAGACTTTGACTGGTCTCTCTGACATCTCAGTGTAATTCTTGTTTCTCTCCACCTTGTTTTAGTTTATTTTTTACAGTGAATGAAAGAGGAGGAACCCCCCCCTGTCTCTCTCTCTCCGTAGAGAGTTTAGGCTGGCCCTCTGACAGCTTGTGCTTAAGTGCTGCTTATTGGAGCTCCATGGGTGAGGGAACACACCAGACCAGACCAGAGTTGATGCACATACACACTGTCACTCACTCACTCACTCTCTTTCTTTTTCTCTCACTCTCTCTCTCTCTCTCTCTCTCACACACACTCGCATGCAGTCTCTCTCTCTCACACGGTCACTCTCTCTTTCTCTCTCTCTCTCCCTCTCTCAGATGTCGTTGTCCAGGTCCCAGATGTCTCCGGCCAGGGCGTTGGCGGTGCCCTGCAGGGTCCAGGTGGCCAGGGCCAGCTGGGTGTGGAGCTGCTCCCTGTCGCCGCCCGCCAAGATGGCCGCCAGGGTGTGGGCGCCGCGGCCGAACACCAGGTGCCGGAAGGGGACGTCTCGGAGGGACACGTAGGGGGAGAGGAGGTTGTGTTCCACCTGGGGGGGGGGAGGAGAATCATCCTACGTTACCACGTGTGTGTATGTGGAGTATGTGTGTTTCACACATGATGCAGTGGTTGACATTGTAGCAGGGGTGTGTGGGGGAGGGAGGGAGATGGAGAGGGAGGGAGATGGAGAGAGATAGAGAGAGACAGACAGACAGAGAGAGAGAGACAGAAAGAGAGAGAGACAGAGAGAGAGAGACAGAGAGAGAGGGACAGAGACAGAGACAGAGACAGAGACAGACAGATCAGTGTGTCTGACCTCCATGATTCTGTTGTTGAGGACACGGCAGGCCTGCTGGTCGTCGTAGTCAGTAGAGTGCACGGCGTTGACCAGGCTGTCGGCCGCTCTGCTGTAGGAGCCGGACGCGGACATCAGCCACTTGACCGTCAGGCCCGCAGAGTCAACACCAGGCTAAAGGAAGACACACGTCAGTCAACACCAGGCTACAGGAGGACACACGTCAGTCAACACCAGGCTACAGGAAGACACACATCAGTCAACACCAGGCTACAGGAAGACACACGTCAGTCAACACCAGGCTACAGGAAGACACACGTCAGTCAACACCAGGCTACAGGAAGACACACAGCAGCATCATAACTAAGCTCTCCAAGATGGCGCTGTGGATGGCGGCTGTGTTTCGTTCGCTGGGCAGAAACATTCCAGTAGTTCTTTTATTTTGTTGTTTTTAAATTGTGTTTGTAGCTATTATTGATGTTGACTTTGTATTTCTACTGGAATGCCAATGCCTATTTGAACCTGTACCCAAGAATGTTACTCCTTGTATCTGTACATCCATGTAATAACATCATAGCTGCAACGTTTGCAGGAAAAGCGGCATACAAATAAGTTATTATTATTATTATTATTATTATTATAATAAAAGCAATTCTGATTCTGACATCACAGTCTATAGAAGAAGAACAACAGTCAACATGACCCCACCAAGGAGGACAACAAGAACGTGAAAAAAAACAAAAAAAAACGACTTAAATAAACACAACCGTCAAACGCACCTGTCTGAGGTGCTGGTTGATCTGGGCCACTGATTGGCGGATGGTGGTCTTGTAGCCCGTGACGTCCAGAGGCAGGATGTGGTCGTGGACCAGCCTCAGGGCCAGACGGCCCGCCAGCTGCCCCGCCCCCGCCGCCAGGCCGGCCAGGCTCTGGCCCGTCGCCACGTTCAGGTGGTCCAGGTTGTCCAGAGAGGTGCCGTAGTACGGGTACTCCTTAGGCTGAGGGGAGGGAGGGAGGGGGAGAGGGAGGGAGGGGGAGGGAGAGGGAGGGAGGGGGGGGAGAGGGAGGGAGAGGGAGGGGGAGAGGGAGGGGGAGAGAGAGAGGGAGAGAGAGAGGGAGAGAGAGAGACACACAGAGAGGGAGAGGGAGGGGGAGAGGGAGGGGGAGAGAGAGAGGGAGAGAGAGAGGGAGAGAGAGAGACACACAGAGAGGGAGACAGAAAGAGAGACAGAGAGAGAGAGAGAGAGAGAGAGAGATTCATGGACAAGGTCAGAAACCTCTGCACGTAAACTTAAGCAATGTTTTTGAGATTTAAAAAAAGAAATGTATGTGGTGAGTAGCATGTCGATGGCCGAAACACAAGACCTCCGATCTGCACATTTTCAAAACACAAAACTCTGTCTCTCTGTCTAACAAATAACATTCTGCAAGAAAATGAGAATTTTTCTTTTTCATTTTCCCCCAAAAAGTGAATTTTGCAGATATGAGGTTTTGTGTTTCGGCCATCGATGTGTGTTTGTATGTTACGCAAATTATGTGTTTGAGCGCTCACCCCCGGAGAGACGAATCTGAAGGAGACAGACGGGATCCCAGAGAAGGCCAGGAAGGGATAGGCTGAGTCCTCCATCTGCATGGGCTGGAGCCTGACACAGTCATGATTGGTTGAAAAAAAAAAAAAAAAGTGAGCTATACTTTGTTCAGTCTGTGACACAAGAAGGAGCTGCTGTGCTCAGCTTAAAACAGGGTTCCCACACCTTCTGAAACATCAAATTCAAGCACCTTTCAAGGACTTTCAAGACTCAATTCCCTCAAATTCAAGGACCCAACACGGCATAGTTTGAGACAGAACTAGTTGACGAGCGTAAGTAAAACTTACAAGAATTTTTTTATTTATACATATATATGTTGAGAGAGAGAGAGAGAGAGGGAAATTCAAGCACTTTCAATGACCCATGTCTATTTTAAAAAACGTTTAAGACCTTGATTTCTTTTTCTCAAATTCACAAACTTTCAAGGATTTCAAGGACCCATGGGAACCCTGTTAAAAGTAAGAATTCTAATCTATGTTGTAATTTACCTGCCAATAACACTGGGACAGGCAATAGCCTGAGTAAGTAAAAAGTATCTAGTTTTAAGCTTGGGGTACTGATAGTGTGATGGCTGTCTTGTTTTTTTTAAAAGCTATTAGCCTTCTAAGTACTTTCCAGTGAAACCACTAGTTTGAGGTGAAGTAGGTGTTAATTTGCAAGTGGGAGGAGTCTCATCTCTCCAGCTATATAGCCTAGACCAGGGGCCACTTGGCTCAGACATCTGTGGACTTGGTGGCGGTGGACTCACCAGTCGGGTCCGGCGGCCTGCAGGAGGGTGTCGTAGGACTTTCCAAAACCGATGGGGTTCTTCACCTGAACACACAACCCAGATTATTACACCGTATAGAAGGTGGTACTGAACACAGTCTGGGTTAACAGAGAGGAGGACAGAAGGTTGTGTACCTGGGTCAGAGTCGTCTCCAGCAGCTCCTGCAG
>NC_137687.1:9380518-9393018 GCF_963989245.1 Nansenia antarctica | reverse complement strand
GCCACCCCTCATTTAGCAGACGCCTTATTCCAAAGCGAGTTACAATCGATACATTTGGCTAAGCAAGTGAATCGTCAATCCACCAGTCGTAGCAGGAAGAGTAATCTAGCTCAGGCCAGGGGTCATTGACAGTCGTCGTGATAGAAAAAGAAACAACGTTTTTTGTTGTTGTTTTTTTGACACTGGAGAGACAGTACAAGGGGGGCAGTAGAAGTCTCAGGAGACACAGTATAGCAGGAAGCAGGTGTCTCAGGAGACACAGTATAGGGGGAAGCAGGTGTCTCAGGAGACAGTGCTGGGGGGTAGTAGATGAAAGACAGACACGCACAGACACACACGTTAAATGAGTAAGACTCCCGTACCGGCGAGGAAGATGAGGAGTGTCCCGAGGGCCAGGTAGCACACGCCACGGTAGTTATGCCGTGGGCCGGGCCGGTACGAGGGCGAGCCCTGCGATTGGCCCGTCCGCTCGCAGGGGACGCGGCGGTCGTCTGTGACGTCGTCAGAGAGCTTCACCTCCACATGGCTCTCTGCCTCGCCGTTCTCCGGCTGCAGGGTGAACCTGCTGTACCGCTCCCCGTTAAACTGGAGAGAGAGGGAGAGAGAGAGGGAGGGAGGGAGAGGGAGAGAGGGAGGGAGAGAGAGAGAGAGAGAGGGAGGGAGAGGGAGAGAGGGAGGGAGGGAGAGAGAGAGAGGGAGGGAGGGGAGGGAGAGAGAGAGAGGCAGAGACAGAGAGAAAGAGAGACAGAGAGAGAGACAGAGAGAAAGAGAGACAAAGACTTGGTTATAAAGGGCTGAGAAAGCTACAGCAGACTGGGTACTGGCCTGGGTACCAAAGTTTCTTGTGTCTTCTGAAACAAAACACAGACAACACACACAGAGAAACTCACCATTTTGGAAAAAGTCAACCTCGCTTGATCAATAGTCGATGCCATCTTTTATCTGGGGAGAAGAAAAGAAGAAAAAAAAAGAAAAAAGATGAGAAATTAGGAGAAGGTGAGGGAGAGAGAGAAAGACAAAATGCCTGAAGATCATGGAGAGAACAAGAGAGAACACAAAAGGAGAGGGGATGAGAGAACAGGGGACTATTTTCTTTTGAGCAGTGTATTATGACTCAACGTTTTAACACAGCAACCATTCAGACCCACTCTACACAGACTTTCCATAGCCAACAGTCTAGACAGAGATGTGTCAGGAAATGTGTTTGCCTGGGGTGGTCCAGCGGTCTAGCACGCGGTCGACAGTGCACACGTATGCCGATGTTGGCATGGGTTCGAATCCGGCCCATGCCTTGCTGACATGCCCTCTCTCTCTGTCTGTCTTCACTATATCTGTCCAATAAAATATAATAATATATAATATGAGTGGGACTGCCCCACTCCGAAAAAATTACTTAGAAAAACAAAATAGGGGCACTTAGGTGGCGTAGCGGGTTAAGCACTGACCATGTAACCGCAGGGTCCCCGGTTCAATTCCGGCCGGGGACATATCCTGCATGTCATCCCTCCTCTCTCTCTCACCCATCCTTCCTGTCATAATCTATACTGTAACTGTCAATAAAAATGAAAAATATGAGTGGGACTGCCCCACTCAGAAAAAATAGAACTACGCTTAGTCACACGGAGACAGAACAACCTTGTGGTCGACTGCTGTTCTGCCGTTACTGAATAACTAATAAACCAGAACTTTGTTCTCGCCTCTTCCTTTAAGTTCTGTGCCAGGAACACACACACATATTTTCTTTGTCCGGCTTGAGGCAAGACAGGGGCCAGGGATAACAAATGTTCCCTCCTGGCCTAAAAACTCTCTGATATAGGCCTACGTGGATTTTTCTTGCAAGTTTCCATGGTTCCAAGAGACCATGCCAGGTGAGTTGGCAGGTAGATGGCTGCACCCACCCTCTGGAACTCTCTCCCCATAGTGATCCGCAACGCCCCCATCCTGGTCACCTTCAACACCCCCACCCTGGACTCCTTCAAATCAGCCCTCAAAACCCATCTGTTCACCAAGGCCTTTGGCCCCAAGTCACTGTTTCTGTTTTGTTTGTTTTCTGTCTTGTCTGTCTGTAGAATTGTAAAGCGTCCTTGGCTCTATAAATCCAAGTTATTATTAATATTATTAGGGATGCACGATATTATCGGCCCGATATTGGGAAATTAATGTTATTAAATATTTAGCGGTTTTATAAATGTTTTGCCGATATAGAGCCGATAATATGAAGCCGGAAATATTTCCGGTTGTCGCGCTCATGATGCTGCGCCTGCGTACAGCCATGCAGTCAATTAACGGTAAGCTAAGGTAAATAGATAGCCAATGTTAGCTAGTGCTAATGTTCACCATCTCTGTAGTCTGCTCTAACATACGCAATCAAACAGTGCAGGCAACCCATGCTGTTCTGTGAATGAGACGAGCTATTGACTGATGGCTTTCTACTGCCAAATCATATTATTACAGCAAACATGTCGGTAGTTTGGCATCTGTTCTCTGAACAACAAGGAGAGGCTCATTCCGACATTGACTTCTGTTTTCGTTTTTGCGATTTCAAAATAAAAGCGCGAGCTAAGCGTTGTTGAAAATGAATGACACATCGCTAGTCAACTAACACAGCTTGTTTTGTGAGCCTGCTAACAATGTAAAGTAGTGTTCTAGTTAACTAGGTAACAATGTAAAGTAGTGTTCTAGTTAACTAGGTAACAATGTAAAGTAGTGTTCTAGTTAACTAGGTAGCAGTGGGGATTACTCACCCAATCCATGCATTGCAATAGTTTGGCTTGACTAGCGAGTGTGATGTGATTTTCAACAATGTTGAAATGTATTTCCTTTTTTTAAATAAATGAACATTTGAAGAGTCAGAAGTGTTCTCTTTGTTGTGTTAACAATAGTGATGTAAGTTAGATTTGGTGAGATCACTATGGAATATTAAATCATCAATCTTTGCTCACTACATAGCCTTTCTTACCTTCAGGTGTGCATGAACTACAGGTTATCAACTGTGAAATTATATCTGTTCTCATATCGGTTACCGGCCACGAGAAGCGGGTAAACATCGGTTATCGGTATCGGTTGGAAAAAATGCATATCGTGCATCCCTAATTATTATCATCATCATTCATCAGTGGAGTCCAGCGGATCTTCTTGTAGGTGGCATGTCGTTACAGAGTATGCACTCTCATCGGTAGAGGGGGGGCAGTGTCAATGTCTTTCAAAGGTCAGGTCATGATGGCCGTTGTTTTTCACGGCCTCCCTTGGTGGAACCGGCAGTATCCGCCCTACTTAAAGTTGACTGGGTAGGCCTACCTAGTACCTATGTTTGGAGCAGGCGAGTGTTGAAATCCACACACTCTTTCACAAAACTCTTGTTTCTGTTGGCATCTCGCAATACAGCTGTTCCCCAAACAAGCTACTCCTCCTCGTATTTAGTATCTTTCTGGTTGTGCGATTTGATTGGACGGTGGCAAGCATTTGGGAAACTAAGCGATTTGCAGCGAGGTGTATTCAGTTGATTTCAACACCTCAACTGCACAGGACAAACATGGAAATTGGTCCAAAATATCAAGTGATGGTGGACTTTTAAAGTTGCCTGCTAAAGCAGAATGGGGCGGACGGGTAGGACTTGGAACACAGACACAGAAACTACTTACTGCAACTTCCTGCAACCACCCAACCACCAACCGTCAAGCTGCTATAACCTGCTGCCTCTCACCCATCCAGTTGCCCCCCCCCCCCACCCTCCCACCACCACCACACATCTGTGTCTTCATTACTCTCTCAGAGAACAGCTTATTCTCAGGACCTTCACCTCTCACACACTGCCATCACAGCCAAACACACAAGAAGACACAATAAGGAGATACAATCTAGGCCTAATCGAAAATAAATCCCCTGTTTCCACAACACAGAGATAACCTTGTACAGAAATGAGCACGGTGGTATGCGCACAGCCGCACGCACACACAATTGGCCTTGTAGAGGCGGGGGTGCGGCCAAACACACGAACAGGAAACACTCTTAGTTAAAATCCCGCCAAGAGAACCCACAGGACCAGTTGTACGACTCACTGTGTTACGCACGGTCACACACAGACACATTGTTCCAGGAAACAATTAGAAAAATGACAATAATCATAATGTTCCCGCCACGTGTTGGGTGACATGCACTGAACCTTGGCACGCATAGGCCTATCTCATTCTGCACCAGCGCCCATAAGTCTTTCTTTCTTTAGTCACAGCTATGCACCTGCTGTCTGCTGAGTGAGTAATACGGCAATGACTGGAGAGAAATAGACACACTGTCTTTCACCCCTCCTCCCTCAATCTCCTGTTCATCACACTCGAGTCAGGCCAGGGGTCTATACTAATCACCTAGGTAACTAACAGCACTTTTTAAAGCACTTTGAGCTGCGAAACTGTTTGCAGGAAAAGTGCTATACAAATAAAAGTTATTATTATTAGAGACACAGGACAGAACACTGACTCAACTGCTATAATAATAGGCCTAGGGAGGGCCTACTTAATGCACGGTAAGCAGGACATAGGAGGCTATGTGCACACTGGACATTATTAATAAGGATGGGGTTTCATTTTAAAAGGCACACTCACTCTGTCTGAGTGGCCATCCACAGACTGATCACACACACACACACACACACACACACACACACACAGGCTCTCAAACCAAGGTCACACACACTTCCTGCTGGACCCGGCCCACGTGGTGCACATGACGAAACCATCCCACACTGGCTGCGTTCGGAAACACGCTCTGGAAATGTGATCAGCACTCGCGACACGCCTCTTGTCCAATCAAATGACTTGAGTCCCTTTTATGACTTTGAACGCAAAGTGTGCGCTCCGGCGCTCTCACGGCGTGTTTACGAACGCAGCCACAGAGACTGGCTACTACAAGAGACTAATAACCTATAACCAGATGAACTAGGCCTAACTACGTATCTCATTCTCCTAGAAGACACATATTCCAATAACTTACTGTCTGTCTGTGTTGCATGTGTCGGTGCCAAGCTGCATAATTAATGTCAGCTAAGCTAAGCTAAGCGTCATTTGTCTCACCATCGATTACATATATTCACATATTATCATCGCTATTCAGGCAAGCAAGTAGGAGACTTGTGAAGCTTCTATCTTCACATGTAAAAAAAAAAATCATCCGTCTGGAAAATGTTATCTGCACAATATTTCAGATAACAAGAATATTGCTGCAATAAAAGCTACCGTTCGACACTCTGTCTCTCGCTGTTATCTGTATCTAGATTCTCGAGGTAGTAAAAGTAAAGATGTTATTTCACCTTCTTCCCCCGTGGCTCTGCAGTGAGACTGTCCTCGTGCCCCGGCCGGTGCGTCTGCTGCGTGCGTGCAACCTTCGGTGTCCTCGCCTCCGCGCGGTAGTTCCGGGATCACGTAGGCATAGGGGGTGCCGTTCGTAAACACGCTCTGGAAATCTGACCAGCACTCGTGGGAATGCCTCTCGTCCAATCGAATGGTTTGGTCCCTTTAAGACGTTGAACCGTGAATATGTAAATACGTAAATAAATGTGATTTAATTTAAAAAAATATTATATTAATATTGAAGTTAACTGCAGATTATTAATTATTAATCTCTGAGTATTGGAGAAGGGGTAGGATTAAATAAGCTTATGCTTCTTCCTACTCCTTTTCGGACATGTAAACAAGTAAATAGTGTTTTTGTTTTGTTTTGTTTTTTCTTGTTTTTTCTTGTTTTTTGTTGTTGTTATAACTATTTCTTTTTTCACATGTTCGAAATCAAGCTTTCATTCATTCAACCGCAGTGTGCGACCCGGCGCTCTCAGAGAGGATTTACGAACGCAGCCCGAATATTCGTCGAGCTCACGTCACGTGTTCGACGTCGGTCCTCCTCGTTTGGTTAGGAGCGAAGAAATAATAATGACCTGCTCTGTCTACAAAACCTCCGACATAGATATGCCTCTTACATGTGATAGCAGGGGTTGCAAGTGTGTGTTGGAAAACATTGCTACCTACCGCAGCCTCCCGGGCAGAACATTACAGGACCACCAACAGCTTCTTTTCCCTTCAGCTGTCAGACTTTAGACTCTCAACTCTGCACTGTCTCACTGACCACACAGCTGCACTTGTGTTCTGTGTAGATCATGCTGTACATAGCCCATCCCTGTGTATCATAGCCCACAGCCTGGATTTTTGTATTGTTGTATACTATCACTATATACGCTATATTTATCATATATGTATCATATGCATCATAGCCTGTACAATTGCACATTGTATATAACCTCAATTCATATACTGTATACCACTGCACATATACATGCAGTCACCATTGTATGACATGGTATGACATTGCACATCACGCTACCATTTGCACTTTACTGTATAGATTGCTGTAAATACTGCTACTTATCACTGCAATACATTCTCTTACATTTAACATTTTTGGCGTTTTGCAGACGCCTTATTCCAAAGCGACTTACAATCAATACATTTGACTAAGCAAGTGAATCATCAATCCACCCGTTCTAGCAGGAAGAGTAATCTAGCTCAGGCCAGGGGCCATTGGCAGTCTCTGTGATAGATGAAAAAAGTTAAATTAAACTTTCACATTGATTTGGAATTTTATTGGAAATTATAACAGGTCAAGAATATTGAAGAATAATGACTGGTATGGTAGCTGCTAAGAAAATGATTCTATTGGATTGGAAATCACCTCCACCTCCCTGCTTCCAGAAATGGCTCAACGAATTAATCAGTATCATGCAAATGGAGAGAATACGCTTCTACAACTCTAAAGGTCCCAATAGATATTTGAACATATGGGGTCCAATTATTGATTATCTAAATATTTAAAGAATTGTTGATTATATCCTGTAGTGATGCAAGCCTGTACTCTTTTTCTTTTTTTTCTTCTCTTTATTTTATTTTACTTGTACTCTTTAGTTGTATCCTTGTAATACCTGACAATGTTGCATTTTGGGAATTGGTTGGAACCAAATCATACTAGACATGTACTGTATACCAATACCTGGCAGCTTGTTGTTTGTTTGTTTGTTTGTTTGTCTTGTGTATAAAACTGAAAAACTGAAAATAAAATATATATATACAAAAAAAAGAATGTTGAAGGATATTGTTGTTGCTCTAAAGGGCTCTGCACACAGCGTGCGATTTCTGTTGCGCGTCAACGTTCCATTTTGAAGTTTGAATGGAAGTCTATGAGAAAATCATAAAACATCGCATCCCAATGCACACAGCGTGCGATGCAATTTCTGTTGTATGTTCTCATAGACTTCCATTCAAACTTCAAAATGGAACGTTGACGCGCAACAGAAATCGCACGCTGTGTGCAGAGCCCTTAACTCTAGAATGTTGCTCCATCTCTAGAATGTTGCTCTATCTCTAGAATGTTGCTCTATCTCTCTTTTGCGGCCGAGAGAACACACTCCTCCCAGTCAGTCCTCTGCCTGGGGCTGCACACCCTACCACATCTGTCTTACTTCCTTTATTGATGTGTGCTCCTTTTACTGGAGGAGGAAGTGGACACTTCCCCCTCTATACACCCCCCCCCCCCACACACACACACACACACACACACACACACACACACACACACACACACACACACACACACACACACACACACACACACACACACACACACACACACAGACAAACACACAGATCAGATTATTCTGCTGTTAAAATCGTTTCTTCTTTTTAAAAACAAAAATCACCTTGACTGTTGGGATTTGTTTCGGGGGGGTTTTGGCTCTTTTTCGCTTTCTATTCTCTGTTTCACTAGTTTTGTTTTGGCTCACTGACTGAATGGAAGAATAGCAAAACTCTGGTCTCCAAATGATTTTTTTTAGAATTCCACACTAAATATGTGTCTCATTTACTTTTTTACAATAGAGGATGGTGTATAGTTTAATGTAGGGGAGGTTTGAGAAGTTGGAAAACTCCCATAGAACCGGTAATCATAGTAGACCAGCTTGTACATTCTCACCCCAAAATACTACAGGCCTCTTCTTTAGTATGTCATCTTAGCTATATCTCTGATATATTCTTTTAAAAACAGACCTCTAGTTCTATCCAAACTCTAGCCAGAGAGCTATGCATGGTCACTCAATGGGAGATGGAAAAAAACAGCAACAACTGTCTGCTACAATGTAATGATGACACAAGTCTTTGCCCATTGAGAGGATGTTCTCTTGTGTAAATTGGAAATGCAAAGACAATGGTCTGAGTTACACACAATGTTCAGTTTCCCATTTACTGCCATTGACCTTTGATTAATTGTTACATATCGTTAACCTCATAGCATAATTTTGGCCAAATTTAGATATCTGCCTAACTCTACTCTCCTAACACTGCTGATTCACTGTGCATTATTGCCTATGATGCCATCAGATCAGCCATCAGAATGCTTGTTACATTCCAAAATCACTATCTGCCCAAGTCATCTCTTTGGCATTTTTGACACTACATACAAAGATGGCTCGGCTCTGACCCTGGACCATTTTGCTCTACTTACACTAGCTCACTATTGTAGACCGTAGTAAGACTGCCCTCTAGTGGACACCCTGCGCACCACGCCTAACATAACGGTCTCTCCCTCCAGGTGCATCTAAAACATTTTGAATATCGTGGAAAAGTTCATTATTTCCCGTAATTTCATTTGAAAAGTTCACTTTCATATATTCTAGATTCATTACACATAAAGTGAAATATTTCAAGCCTTTTTTGTTTTAATGTTGATGATTATGGCTTTATTTATTCAAATTTAAAAAATCCAGTAGGCCTATCTCAAAATATTAGAATATTACATAAAACCAATAAAAAAGGATTTATAAAACAGAAATGTTGACCTTCTGAAAAATATGTTAATTTATGCACTCAATACTTGGTCTGGGCTTCTTTTGCACAAATTACTGCATCAATGTGGCGTGTCATGGAGGCAACCAGCCTGTGGCACTGCTGAGGTGTTAGGGAAGCCGGGGTTGCTTTGATAGCGAGGCAGTGTTTTCATCAAGAACTTGGAGGAATCTATTGACAGCCAGCCTCTCTATGACATGTTTTTCTACATTTGGAAAGGTCCTCTCCTGTAAGGTGGTGTGTGATGAGAATGGCCAATCTAAAGGCCACGGCTATGTGCAATTTGAGTGCCAGGAGGCTGCTGAGAGAGCCATTAAGAGGCTGAACGGCATGCTGTTCAATGACACATTAGTGTTAATTGGACACGTCAAACCTAGCGAAGAACGAGAGGCTGAACATGGAGCCAGGGCTAGGGAGTTCACCAATGTGTACATCAAAAACTTTGGAGAGGATATGGATGACCCAAAAACTGAAGGAAAAGTTTGAAATATATGGACCGACCCTGAGTGTCCGGGTCATGACCGATGACAAGGGTCAGTCCAGGGGGTTCGGCTTTGTCAGCTTCGAAAGGCATGAGGACGCCCAGAAGGCCGTTGACGACATGAACGGTAAGAAGATCA
This sequence comes from Nansenia antarctica, assembly GCF_963989245.1. Classification (NCBI taxonomy): domain Eukaryota; kingdom Metazoa; phylum Chordata; class Actinopteri; order Argentiniformes; family Microstomatidae; genus Nansenia; species Nansenia antarctica. Next base: position 9,383,522 of record NC_137687.1, on the reverse strand, counting down.
ATGGGAGAAAGGTCAATGTGGGCCGCGCCCAGAAGAGAGGAGAGCGCCAGGCTGTGCTGAAGCTCCGGTTTGAACACATGAAGCACGAGCGTATGACCAGATACCAGGTTTGTGGCCTCCAGTTCTCTGATACTAGCACAGAAGTCGATATTACTTATACATAGTTATTGTTGACGCATTTGAGGTATGAACAACACATCACTAAACAGGGTTTTATCTGCACCAGGCATTCATCACAAACCAGTACAGTGTCTGACTCTGCGCCATGCCCAACATAGTCTGGGGCGGCTGTGTCTCAGGAGGTAGAGCTGCCGTCTAATGATCGCAAGGTTGGCAGATAGGCGGTTCGAGCCCCGGCCGGCCACATGTCGAAGTGTCCTTGGGCAAGACACTGAACCCCAAATTGCTCCCAGTGAGCGGGCCAGCGCCTTGCACGGTAGCTTGCCGCCATTGGTGTGTGAATGTGTGTGTGAATGGGTGAATGAGAGTCAGTCCATTTAGCATTAGTCATCGACCCCTACGAGTCTGCTCCACCATCTGGATACGTCATGGCTCCCTTTCCACAGACCCAGAGGCTGCACAGACATCTGACCCCCTCCCAGCTTGAGTTCAAAGCGACTAAGACGAGGGATGGAGACAGGGCCGGTCCTAGGCATTTAGGTGCCTTAGGCGAGAGTATGATTTGATGCCCCCGCCTAGGCGAGAGTATGATTTGATTTGGCGCCACCACCACCACATTAAGCCACTGCCTCATCACCACCCACACATTCAACAGTAAAAATATGGACAACAATGGTTTCAAGACAAAAATAGACAGTAGGCTGAGACATATTTTCATAGAGACATGAAAGTCATAGAGACAAAATTATTGAAATTTAAATGTTTTTTTGTTTTTGGGGGGGGCATTTGGCGCCCCCCAGGCATTTGGCGCCCTAGGCAACCGCCTAGTTCGCCTATGCCTAGGACCGGCCCTGGATGAAGATCCAGATATTAAAAGCTACTCCTACAACATTGAGAAATCTTTTTTTAACATTGAACAACTTGAAACTTCCATAATAAATATTGCAATATGAACAAATGATTTCATTACCAAATGAACACAATGTACTCTGTCCTCATCGCAATAAACGTCCGCTCTACAATGTGCAGTTTTATCACACAGCAGCAACAATACCACAGATGTCGCAAGACGTTTTGAGGGAGCGTGCAATTGGCAGGAATCTCCTCCACCAGAGCTGTTTTCGATTTATACAGAGTTGTGAACACAATTGGAGAGAAATAGGCCTCCAGTACAACGGCCTCTCATTCACACATTCACACACACACAGTCACACAACAATGGAGGCAAGCTACCATGCAAGGCGCCGGCCCGCTCACTGGGAGCAATTTGGGGTTCAGTGTCTTGCCCAAGGACACCTCGACATGTGGCCAGTCGGGGCTCGAACCGCTGATCTGCCAACCATCATTAGACGCCGGCTCTACCTCCTGAACCACAGACGTCCGAAAGCGTGCTGATCCTGGTGTTTCTGGCCCGCAGCTCCCTACCACCGCATCTACATTTTAGACATTTAGCAGACACCTTTATGCGCATTAAAAAGTAGCTACTGTAATCTGAAATGTAGTAAAAACAACAACAACAATTAACGTAACCAGAAATTAAGTTTACTTGAACACACCAAGAAGTAACTTTATGTCTGGTACATGAGATTTGAAAAATATGGCTCAATTAAGTAGATATTAAATTCTTCCTCTCCCTCTTCCCTCATCCCTCCATCCCTCTCTCCTCTTTCTGCCACCGGCAGCACATTCTCCTGTTTATGGCTCAGTCCAGCAGGAAAACAAAACCACATGGCTTAGCTCTGTATCCCCCCAAACAACTCCCAACTCAACTTAGTGTGTGTGTGTCTGTGTCTGTGTGTGTGTGTGTGTGTGTGTGTGTGTGTGTCGAATCGAATCAGAGATTTTGATCAGTAGATCAGATCAAATCAAATTAGATCAGGTCAGATCAGATCAAATTAAATTGTATTCGCCGCTTACATGTACATGTACAAAGTACATGAGCACTTTAAGCTGCAACGTTTGCAGGAAAAGTGCTATACAAATAAAAAGTGATTGTTATTATTACATCACATGCAGCCGTAACTGACATAGGTGAAATGCATTGGGATCTTGCTGCTCGCTCAACAACAACCAACAGGTCTACACTAAGAGTCATACAACAGGTCAACACTAAGAGTCATAGTAAAAGAAGAAAAGTGACAATAGCACTACTGAAGATAATGGGCAATAATTTCAGGTGTCAAGGGGAGGGGGGGGGCTAGTATAGAGCTTGGAGGGGGGGGGTGATGATCAGTTGACAGTGTTATGTGTGGGTGTGTTTGTGGGTGTGGGTGTGGGTGTGGGTGGGTGTGTGTGTGTGTGGGGGGGGGGGGGGGGGTTGAGAGAGAGAGAGAGAGAGAGACCTCGGGTCATATTTAATGTGACCGGTAATAAATTAAAAGGACCTCTTTATAGTCTGCATGTTTTTCTCAACATTTCCCTCCCTCATACACAGCAACTGAATACTGTGTGACTTCCACATGCCTTATGGTTCATCATGCCTTATGGTTAAACCACGTGGTTATGGTGACAGTTGGGCACATTCAGGAAAGGAGGCAGATGGACCACTGTGTCACTGTGGCTGTCTTTTAGTTTTCTTTGTTTTTTTTCTGTTCTATCTGTCTGACTTTCTGTCTGTAAAATCTGTAAAGCGTCCTTGGGTTTGTGAAAGGCGCTATATAAAACCAAGTTATTATTATTATTAGTAGTAGTATGCAAACTGGTTGAAAAGGGGCCTTGTGTCCGACACATGACGATGGAGGGGAGAACCGTGTGAGAGGTATAACCAGAGGGAGGCAGCAAAGGACAGAAAATGGACATCCCTGATTCTCTCTCTTTCTCTATCCATCTCCTCTTCTGATACCTTCCAAAGGAGTCAAGCTTTTTTAGCCTGAGTGTATGGAAG
>NC_137687.1:9373018-9375518 GCF_963989245.1 Nansenia antarctica | reverse complement strand
CAATTGTCATGATAGAAGCAGAAAGATTATTTAATTTTTTAGACACAGGAGAAACAGGACAAGGGGGGCTGTAGAAGTCTTAGGAGACACAGCATTGGGGGAAGCAGGTGTCTCAGGAGACACAGTGCTGGGGGCTAGTAGATGTCTCAGGAGACACAGTGCTGAGGGGTAGTAGATGTCTCAGGAGACACAGTGCTGGGGGGTAGTAGATGTCTCAGGAGACAGTGCTGGGGGGTAGTAGATGTCTCAGGAGACACAGTGCTGAGGGGTAGTAGATGTCTCAGGAGACACAGTGCTGGGGGGTAGTAGATGTCTCAGGAGACACAGTGCTGGGTGGTAGTAGATGTCTCAGGACACACAGTGCTTGGGGGAAGTAGATGTCTCCTGAAGAGATGGTGAGAAGTAGATGGTGTAACCTGGGGGAAGTAGATGGTGTAACCTGAAGAGATGGAGGTCTTCTGTCTCCGACGGAAGATGGGGAGTGACTCTGCAGTTCTGACAGCCGTGGGAAGCTCATAATAGCTCATCCACCAGCAGAGAGCCAGTGTAGTATGACATGAATTAAATAGTGTGGTAGTATACAGTATTTTCTGGACCATGTGTGTTGTCTGTTGGAAGCATGTGTGTGTGTGTGTGTGTGTTTTTCATGGTGAACCTAGTTGTAGGTTATCGGGTGAGAGCACAGCTGTGTCTAACATAACCTCAACATGGTTGCAACATTAGCCAAACCAAACGCAGACCAAATGTAAACCAAGGAAATGTTGACATGACCGAGCGCGCGCGTGTGTGTGTGTGTGTGTGTGTGTATGTGTGTGCGTATGTGTGTGTGTATGTGCGTGTGTGGTGCGTATGTATGTGTGTGTATGTATGTATGTATGTGTGCGCGTGTGTGTGTGTGTGTGTGTGTGTGTATGTTGTGGTTTCCTTATCTAAACTCACTGCAGCTGGAGGAGGGAGGTCAGGACAGCACAGAGAACCCTCCAGAATTCCTGTCCGACCAGTCAAAGACATGTGTGTGTGTGTGTGTGTTCTGCTGAGTGGGAGTGTGTGTTATGTCTGCAGGCTTTGAAGAGTAGGTTCACGTCTGGTTCCCCTCAAGGGCTCCTCTCCCTTCTCTGACCCTGTCGCCCCCCCCCCCCCCCCGCCACACACACACACACACACACACCACACACACACACACACATGTATAGTACAGCGTCACATCGTAAAAGTGTTTTGTAGTGTGTTTCTTTCTAACACTTTGGCTTGACGGGGTTCCTACTAAACTCATCAGAACTCAACTTTTATTGCCTTTTAGTCGAGAGGTCAGAGAGCTCCGAGCAACAACAAGACACATGTCATGTGTGTGGTCGGGGGGTTGAGGGGTTGAGGGGATTGTGGAACCAAAGTTCACTTGAAGATGAAGATTTACCAAAGTCTGAGGGAGGACATCATGCCAACATGCAGGCGGGTGCAGGATCAAGAGAAGCAAAGCAGCAGACTTGCAAATGTTTTTACCAAAGTCCATCTGACTTAAAGGGTTTAACAATAGAAGAGCCGTTTTTGTATTTTTTATTTAACCTTTATTTATACAGGTAAAAACACATTGAGCCCCAAGGGCTCATTTTCAAGTGTGACCTGTTCACAGGCATACAACAACAACATCCACCACAAACAAATAGCCGTGAGGGGTCACAGTGACCCCTGTGAGTATCTTTGCACTCGGTCAAATTTCAGGACCCTCCTTTCATGACTTTTCCTAGATATGTGCGTTCTATTACCCACTATCCTTACGTTTTCAAAATCACGATAGTATACTATAAAGCTATTTTGCAGTTTTTCTGTGTAGGAGGCAGGCTAAAAAAAGAAGCGCCCTCTAGTGATCTCTGTGTGTAAATAGCAGATTTACATTATAAAAAGGGGGTCTATTTGACCCCCAAGGCGGCTCTACTAGTAGGTAAAATAGGCACGGCTGTTGTAGTGTTAACTCAAATGTCTGTGAATAACCACATACAGTACCTTCACTCCAGTCAATACACCAAGACACGTTTTAAATGTACCCACGTTCTGTCAAAATAGTGAAAATACCACCGCTCATCCGTGATCAGACTTTGCTGAGGTGCTGGAACTGAAGAGTATCAGTAGAGTGCAACATAACAGCATCCGCACACTCAAAACACTGTGCAAAACGTAGTTTATTGCGAGCTTTAGGTCATAGACCTTCTTCAGGCTCTCTTCAGGCCAGTAAGTGGGTTACATCCACTTCAAATATTATTGCAAAATGTTCCAAAAACAAAAACAAAGGGATATGGATGTGAAAAGGTACTTGGAGTGAAGCAGTGGAGGCTGGTGGAGGGAGAAATGGGAAGACGGGCACATTGTAATAATAATAATAATAATAATAATAATAATAATAACAACTTTTATTTGTATAGCACTTTCCCTGCAAACGTTGCAGCTCAAAGTGCTTTAAAAAGTGAGGTTGCTCTCTGGAGTTAATTGTTTTGGATCACACACA
>NC_137687.1:9358018-9360518 GCF_963989245.1 Nansenia antarctica | reverse complement strand
GTGTGTGTGGGTGTGTGGTAGTGTTAATTTTGTCAGGCTTTTTAGTCACTTAGTCTTTGGTGTTTAGATGAAGATGCACACCAGTTCTAGTCACACCAAGTCACCTCAATTTTTCTTAGTTCCAGTCCAGTTCCAGTTGATGAAAACTGAAAACATTCCAGTGCAGTCTCAGTCCACAAAACCCCCAAAACATTTTAGTCGAGTTTTTAGTCGACTAAAATGTTTTGGGGTTTTTGTGTTGTTGTTTCTGTGTTGTGTCTGTGTTGTGTCTGTGTCTGTGTGTGTGTGTGTGTGTGTGTAGAAGGATGTTTGGCAGCCTGTCCCGCTGAGAGGGTCCCGGCTGTAACGAGGGTTTACTGGTAGTGTTGTCGTCTAACGAAACCCCGGGGGGGGACTAACACAGCTGTGTGTCTCTCTGCTGAGGCTGTGTGGGGGGGTTAACACAGCTGTGTGTCTCTCTGTAGGTGCCTAGGCTGTGTGGGTGGCTAACACAGCTGTGTGTCTCTCTGTAGGTGCCTAGGCTGTGTGGGGGGGCTAACACAGCTGTGTGTCTCACTGTAGGTGCTGAGGCTGTGTGGGGGGGTGGTGGTCCTGTTCTCTAACCCTTTAACCCAGACGTGTGTCCTCAGTGTATTCCAAAGAAATGTCTGAAATGTAATGAAGTGAAGTGGAAACTCCACACTAGCCATTGCTTAACTCTAATTAACTCTAATAATAATAATAATAATAATAATAATAATAATAATAATCACTTTTTATTTGTATAGCGCTTTTCCTGCAAACGTTGCAGCTCAAAGTGCTCCAATCATTATATAATCATCATTTAATTATTTAGTCATTTAAAGGCAATATTAAAAAGATGGGTTTTTAGTCTTGACTTCCAAACATATTTGCTGAGGTTGCATCCCTAAAACTGACAGTGCATTCCACAATCTGGGTGCCTAAAATGAGAATGCAGCCTCACCAAATCTCTTCTTTTGTCCATGTGGTACACAGAGAAAACCAGCGTCAGAAGACCTGAGAGCTCTATTGGGCTGATATGCTAGCAGAAGACCTGAGAGCTCTATTGGGCTGATATGCTAGCAAAAGGTCTTTCAGATATCCTGGTGCTGTGCCAGTGAGAGCTTTATAAACAAGCATGAAATGAACGAGTGTCGAGGTTGAGAAGGAGAAGTAACTTAATCATCAGAGTCTTAATCATCAGAGTCTTAATCATCAGAGTCATCAGAATACTGAAGTATTCAGGGTTGTAAATTCCATGGTGTAGCTTTAGGGAAGAGAGAATTGTGGACTTAGCCACGATCGCTAACATGCTAGGTGCTAAAACATGGCCGGCGTGAAATGATACGATGTCTTCTGAGCGTGTCGTGATTCTCCTTTTGGGAGAAAACCTCCCGTTTGTTAAACCTTGACTAAACCAGATGAGCGACTGACAACAGAATTACCTCACGATACGAACTGTAAAAGGCACCTTGAAGACAGAACACACAAAGCAATTTGCAGTAACGTTGTATGTAAATGTCTGGCCTCTGGAGTATGGGGGTGGGGGTGGGGGGTGGGGGGGGGACAGGGGTGGGGGGGGTGTTAGGGGAAGTTGGAGTCCCTTGAGGCATCAGGCAGGATCCAGCTGTCTTTGTGACGCTGCGTTAACGACATGTCGATGTTTGTAGCCCCACATGGCTCTCATTACGGAGAGAAAGAGGGAAAGAGAGAGGGATGATGATGGAGGGAGGGAGGGAGGGAGGGGGTGAGGAGAGGGGCAGAGAGGGAGAGAGAGTACTGTGAGAGAGGGTGGGGAGGGCTGATGTGTTTTTCTTGAACTGAACAGAGCGGTGTGTGTTTGAGACAGACTGAGCTCTGTCTGTGCTTGTGGTGTGTGTGTGTGTGTGTGTGTGTGTGTGTGGATGGGTGTGTGTGTGGGTGTGTGTGTGTGTGTGTGTGTGTGGATGGGTGTGTGTGGGTGTGTGTCTGCGTGTGTGTAGGTATGTGTGTATGTGTGTGTGCGTGTGTGTGTGTGTAGGTATGTGTGTGTGTGTGTAGGTATGTGTGTGTGTGTGTGTGTGTGTGTTTGTGTGTGTGTGTGTGTGTTTCCTGTGGCAGAGCCACCCTGGTAGTGTAGGCATCCGGGCAGAAAGCAGTGCAGATACTTTTAACTCCCTACACACACACACACACACACACACACACACACACACACACACACACACACACACACACACACACATACAGTAAGATTGTATGATTGATTGGTGATGTTTACTGCTGTGTGTACAGTGTGATGTATACAGTTGTGTTGTGTGTGTGTGTGTGTGTGTGTGTCTGTGTGTGTGTGTGTGTGTGTTACTGCTGTGTGTACAGTGTGATGTAACAGTTGTGTTGTGTGTGTGTTTAGGTGAGGAAAACAGCCTCCGTTGTCCAGGAAACCATGAAGGCCGAGCCTGACAACAAGGTCAAAGGTGAGAACATTTGTACATTTTTGGCATTTAGCAGAAGCGATACA
>NC_137687.1:9348018-9355518 GCF_963989245.1 Nansenia antarctica | reverse complement strand
CTCCTTTCCTCTTCTCTCCTCTCCTCTCCTTTCCTCTCCTCTCCTCTCCTTTCCTCTCCTCTCCTTTCCTCTCTTCTCCTCTCCTCTCCTCTCCTTTCCTTTCCTCTCCTCTCCTCTCCTCTGCTTTTCTTTCCACTTCTGTTCCCTTATCCCTCTATCACCTCCTCATATTTTCCTCTCCTCTATTTCCTATCTCCAATCCTCTACTCTGAATCTTTCTCATCCCTCTTTCAATCCCTCATTTGCTACTCTCCTCTGAACTCTTGTGGCCAGAACGTGTTACTGCAGAGAGAGAAAGTGAGAAATAGAGAGAAAGAAAGAGAAAGAGAGAGAGAGAAATAGGAATAAGAGAGACAGAGAGAGAAGTCCCGAGAATTAGACATAGGGGTAGGTGTTTAGGTAAGTGATAAGTAACCCCTGACCCCTGTGTGAACTCTGACCTCTAGAGAAAAGGTCGGAGGTCAGGAAGGTTCCGCCAGAGCGCCCTGAGCACCTACCTCAGAGAGACCAGGACAAAGGTACACACCTCTTGGTCACACTACGGCTTGCCTTGGCCCACTATGACCTGCTTCAGCCCTCTTTGGCCTGCTTCAGCCCTCTATGGCCTGCTTTCAGCCTTCTATGACCTGCTTCAGCCCTCTATAACCTGCTTCAGCCCTCTATGGCCTGCTTCAGCCCTCGATGACCTGCTTCAGCCCTCTATAGCCCAATGCACACGGCGTGCGATTTTGTCGCACGACAACATTCGATTCTCAATTCTTTGAATTATTTCAATTGGTGTGAATGGAGAATCGAATGTTGTCGTGCGATAATATCGCATCGCACGCCGTGTGCATTGTCTCATTCAAAACAATGGAATCGAATTCGGCGGTGCGACAAAATCGGGGCCGTGTGCATTGACCTTATGACCTGCTTCAGCCCAGAACGATCGCAAGGATTCTAACCCTAACCCTAATCCTTGTGATCGTTCTGGCTCATAGGGCCTAACCCTAACCCTAACCCTAACGAATTACTAAACCGAGGGAACGGATTACTAAACCGAGGGAACGGATTCACACATCAAATATTTTTTTCCTACCATATGACCCCAGGGGGGCTCCGTATGTTACAGTAGTCAGACATATCGGATAATGTCTCTAAGATACAACTGCTCTCCTGACTTGAAACAAAGTCAAACAGTAGAAAGCTAGCAGAGACATGCTAAGCTAATCATAGAAAGCTAGCTAGCTAAGAGTTTCATAACCTCTTGGCTACTCTACTGTGTTAAATTAAGAAATAGAACGACCTAGCTATTTCCATTTACTTTTTTATCAAGATTCGTTCTGCACTAAAACAATCAGATAATTTCTGCCCTCAAAGTTGACAGCATATTGCAAGAGGTGTGTGTGTGTGTGCGTGTGTGTATGTGTGTTTGTGACACCCTCACATTAAAACCTATTGTTTCCCCCTGTGATTGTGTCCCTGTGTGTGTACCTGTGTGTGTGTGTGTCTGTGTGTACCTGTGTGTGTGTGTGTGTGTGTGTGTGTAGGTGAGGAGGTGAAGATTCCAGACATCCCTAAGCCTGCCCTCCCGTCTGTCCCTCCCAAGAAGCCCCTCCCTCCCAAGACCCCCACCTCCTCTGCCCCCCCGAGACGCCCCGACAGACCTGAGAGACCTCCTACCATGCAGTCAGTACACACACACACACACACACACACACACACACACACACGCACACACACACACACGCACACGCACACACTAATGTACACTAATGTTGTTTACCTGTTCAGGTGTGAGAGCCCCAAGTCTGAGGGCGGGGCTACTACACCAGATTCCATCTCTGACAAGTCACATGACCTGGGTGAGTTTGACTGACAGGTCACATGACCCGGGTGAGTTTGACTGACAGGTCGGGGGGCGAATCAGGATCAGTTTGACCGATATTTGACGAGACAGTCCTCCAATCAGAGCAGGCTATGTTAGGAGTTCATCAGCACGCAGGGGTCTCTCTCTCTCTCTCTCTCTCTCTCTCTCTCTCTCTCTCTCTCTCTCTCTCTCTCTCCTGCTGGCTCTCTCCCTGTCTTTAGCTACCTCTGCCCTCTCTCTTAGACAAAGTGTGTGTGTGTGTGTGTATGTGTGTGTATGTGTGTGTGTGTGTGTGTGTGTGTGTGTGTGCGTGTGTGTGCGTGTGTGTGTGTGTGTGACAGTACATCTGGTCAAACTATTACTAGTACACCCATGGGTTAACACTTTGTGTGTGTGTGTCTTTGTGTGTGTGCTTGCGTGCCTGCGCGTGCATGTGTGTGTGCGTGTGTGTGTGTGCATGCGTGCCTGTGCGTGCGTGTGTGTGTGTGTGTGTGTGTGTGTGTAGACCTGGACTCGGTGGTCTCGTCGACAGAGAAGCTGAACCATCCCACCGTGACACGGCCGCGCATCTCAGACCGACGACCCCGCTCACAGATCTTTACTGCAGTGAGTACACACACACACACACACACACACACACACACACACACACACACACTCACACACAAGAAAAAATACAACCTGTAGAGAGATTGACGTTTGATGATTGATGATTGATTGATGTTCCCCTCTCTCTCTCCCTCTCTCTCTCCCTCACTCCTTCTTTCTTTCTTTCTTTCTTTCTCTCTCTCTCTCTGTCTCTCTCTATCTCTCTCTCGCTCTCTCTCGTCCCCCTAGTCGTCTCTGTCCAGTCTTGACCTGTTGGACTCTCCTGTGGCGGTGGAGGAGGAAAAGAAAGAAAAGGAGAAGGAGAAGGAGAAAGAGAAAGAGAAGGGGAAGGAGGATCAGGATTCTCTCCCTCTGAGGCCTGTGGACGTATCCCGGAGGAAAGCAGTTCCCTCCATCACTGTAAGACCCCCCCCCCCCCTCCCCTCCCCTCCATCACTGTAAGACCCTCCCCTCCCCTCCCCAACAACCTGTCTCTGTTTCGTAGTAAACTTTATTAGATTTGTACATTAACTTGTTCCTCTAGCAGTGGTTGTCACTCAAGTGGCACATTTTGATCTGTGTGTGTGTGTGTGTGTGTGTGATCTGTGTGTGTGTGTGTGTGTGTGTTCCCAGGTACCAGACAGTAAGTCAGCGCTGCCCCCCAAGCCTGCCATCCCCCCGCCCACCAGCTGCCCCCCCCAGCGCTCCCCCTCGCCCTCCACTTCCTCTCTAAGCCCCTCCCCCGAGGCCCGACTCACGCCCCTGACTCCGCCCCTGACTCCGCCCCTGACTCCGCCCACCCTGGAGGAGCTGAGGGCCCAGCTCAGAGACCTGAGGGCCTCTGTAGAACTACTCAAGAGCCAGCACAGGTGTGTGTGTGTGTGTGTGTCTGTCTCTGTGTGTGTGTGTGTGTGTGTGTGTGTGTGTCTTTGTGTGTGTCTTTGTGTGTGTGTGTCCGTGTGTGTGTGTGTGTGTGTGTGTGTGTCTGTGTGTGTGTGTGGGTGGGTGGGTGTGCCAGTAGAAAAGATCATGAAATCATGAAATATTGAGTCATTTGACACATTTGAATGTGTGTCTCTGTACCTCAGACAGGAGATAAAGCAGCTAGCCAACGAGTTGGACGAGGAGAAGAAGATCCGCATCTGTCTACAGGTGAGCTGTAAACACACACACACACACACACACACACACCCAACCCCACACACACACACGTACACACGGACACAGACACACACACACACATGGACAGACACACAGACACATGGACAGACACACAGACACACACACACCAGGGTTTCCGTTAGAAAAATTTGGTGCCGGTCAACGTGTCCGGGAAGATTTCAATTTGTCGGACAAACGGGAAAAATTCCGGTCATCATATTAGAATATAATATAGGTGTTTGTCGCGGTGATTAGCTGTTGTGTAGCCTATATAGGCCATTTAATGTCCATTTCTCATCCGATACGATTAGATCGCGAACTATATAATAATATAGGCTTTCATGATTCGCATGCGCTATGGCATAATATGTTCAGGGCTGCACGCGCGCCACACTGGGCAGCCTAGTCACCTTTGCTACTTTGAATTACGACTGTAGGCTACTTTAAGATGTTTATTTCAATTGCATTAATGGGATTTGAGTATGTAATTGGTAATTTTAAGTATGCCTAGTTTAGCTTTTGATGGCTATTTGAACGGACTGCATCGATCGATCAATGAACGGACATTACGTTAACTGAAGTGTGTTAAATAGTTTCACGACAGTAATGTACGTTTTTTATATTCTCTTTCCAGTTTTACCCTTTTTATCAATAAAACAACGTAATTTCTATAACCACGTCTCGCTGATTGGGAAGGCATTAAGTCTAGCTGCCTGTCAAATCATACTTTCTCGGACTCGGGAGTATGAGAATGGGGAGGATGTATCGGGGGGATACACACCCGTGGACTATTTCACCTTAGTGGCACAAATTAAACTCTAACACTATAGATAGACTAAAATGATGGACACCGACTGAATAACTGAGTGGGGGAAGACAGGTCTCAAATGTGAAACAATTATAACATTTAATACATAAAGATAAAACATACACAAATATATAACATTGATATCCCTAAACTCAAATGTAGTGTGGTATTGTCAACCTAATCTAATCAATCCTAATCTAATGGTACCAGTAGCCCAGGTTGTCGATAGTAGCGCACTACTCCCATAGTACTTCTCCCGACTCAGGGCTGGAACGGGCACGGCAGGCTCAATCAATGAACGGGGTTGAGATGGCCGCTAGCGTCCTTTACTAGCCGCATCTCACGGCCCTCGGTGGTCATTCACTGTGCTCTAGCACATCCAAAACACGCAGAACAATAACCTTGACTCCGGTCACTGCAGTGGTTTTATTTAGACTAGATCAAACTAAATTACGGTAACTGACTAAACTACGGTACTCGCGCCGTTGAGAGACAGGGTTGCCAGATGGGGCGGGTTACCGCCGAATGGGCTACTGTGTTTAGCGGTTATTTTCACCGGACAATATGACCGAAGAGGTTTAAATATGTCGATTATTCTGACTTCAACAGATTTTATCGGACAAAGACCGGTAATTACCGGTTACACACACACACACACATACACACACACACACACACACACACACACACACACCCAACCCCACACACACACACGTACACACGGACATAGACACGGACACACACACACACACACACATGGACAGACACACAGACACATGGACAGACACACAGACACAGACACACACACACACACACACACACACACACACACACACACACGTTGTGGTAGCTGAGCGTTTCCCTCTGTATTTCAGATGGATGTGGAGCACATAAAGAAGAGCCTGTCCAAATGAGTCCTGAACCATCCCTGGGCGCACACTGATGACATCACTGCGCTGGAGGAGCTGGTGGATGGCATCATCATCAGGGGGTTGAAGCTTGACGGCTCAGCCAAAGATATATTTTTCGTGCCAAAAGATAAAAGCAACAACAACAACAACAACAACAACAACAACAACAACAACAACAACAACAACGACGAACAGCACCATGGGAACAACAAAAACACCACCAATAACCCCGCCCCCCTGACCCTAAGCCCCGCCTCCTTCCTTGTTTACTTGTTTGTTGGTTTTTGAAGAGGCTTTTTTTATTTGTTTACTTGCTATTATTCTGATTAGAAGCTCACCGCTGCTGTTGGTCTGGTACTCACCTGGGCAGGTGTTGTCTGTCTGTCTTGTCATCACCACGGTTACAGAACTATGACACAAAAAGTTACAGTATTTGGTTGCCCTGACAACCCCAGCTGCGGTACTGTTGTTTTGTTGTTTGAACGTCACGACCGCCATAAAAGTGTGAAGATAAAAAAATCCCCACTGGTTCATCACCTTGACCTTTGACCTCTGTGCTGTTCTGTCTCCACGCTGAGGCCTTCACCTTCTTATGTGTGTGTGTGTGTGTGTGTGTGTGTGTGTGTGTGTGTGTGTGTATGTGCGTGCGTGTGTGTGCGTGCGTGTGTGTGTGACACCGTTAGCTTCCCGCCTCCTCACACGGTCTCCATGGCAACCCCTCACTGTGGCCTTCCTGTTTTTGGACTCTAGATTCTTTTTTTTCTCAGACCTCTTTTCTTTTCTTTCTTTTCTTTCTTTTCTTACTTTCTTTTATTTGTGATGACAAAGAGAAAGCCTCCCATTGTTTTTCTTGACTTGGTCATTTCTCTCCAGGATAGTGATATATATATACTTTTATATATATATGTGTTCTAAAGATGCAATTGTGTATGTGTGCAGATTTTAATAAAAGAAAAAACACAAACAATGTTTTTGTCTTTTGAGCCCAGCTTTCTGACAGTTGGAGATATTATGACACACACACACACGCCCACACAGCTAAGTGTGTGTGTGCAGCTAATACTGTGTGTTTTTACATGTGTGTGTGTGTGTGTGCAGCTAATAGTGTGTTTTTGCATGTATGTGTGTGTGTGTGTGTGTGTGTGTGTGTGTGCGGGCACAATGCGTGTTTGTGTGCGTGTGTGCATGCATGTGTGTGTGTGTGTGTTCTCTGCCAATCCACTGCTCTTTATTCTGTTTGTCCAGGTGGTCTAGGAGGAATGACTGTGTCTCCATAGAGCACCAGAGCCACACACACACACGAATACACGCATGCATGCACATGTAGCAGATGCTGTCTGTGGGTCAGATAGACGGGTCAGAAATCCCTCATCACTGTTATTTATGGTCTCTTTCAGATGCACGAGCACGCACCCACCCACACCTCTGACACCCGCACGAGTTAGAAACTAAACTAAATTGAAATATGAAATAAAGAGCTCTCCTAAATGTGACTTATATGTCCCATTATGGCACAGGTGGTAAGTAGTGTGCTCTCATCAACACACACACACACACACACACACACACACACACACACACGCACACTCAGCCGGTGCATCAACGGAATCCGGGGGTGTTAGACCCTCCTCTGTTGTAAAGGAATGTGTGTGTATAATTGTTCTTGTGTGTGCGACGGTTCCAACTTCCAGAACGTCCTCGGGGCGCGCGGGAGGGAGGGGGACATAACTCAGAATAACTCGAGCTGTGTGTGTGTGTGTGTGTGTGTGTGTGTGTGTGTGTGTGTGTGTGTGTGTGTGTTGGAGTAGAGCTGTGTGTAGTACACTTGGCCGCCGGCTCGCGCGGGGTGACGGTTCAAACGGACACAGACAGTTTTACATTTAGCCAACCGGCAACAAGCAACCGAGAACATTTCAGCCCATGGGCATGGCGGGGGTCTCTCTCGACAAAGGCACCCGAGAAAGGGCGAAAACTGTGTGTTGATGTGTTGCTGTTGAGTTGTTTTCTTTGCAGGTCTGGTCTGTATAGTAAGAGAATTAGGCTACTGTGGTGGACGAATGGACAAAAGGAAACAGAAACACCCCTCTGGATTACAGTAAAAGAGAAGTGGGACAAGCGTGCGTGCGTGGACCGGCCGTGCGTGTTGTTGAGCAGCTGCTGTGAGTCGGAGAAACGCGGTGGGC
>NC_137687.1:9338018-9343018 GCF_963989245.1 Nansenia antarctica | reverse complement strand
GTGTGTCTGTGTGTGTGTGTGTGTGTGTGTGTGTGTGTGTGTTGGAGTAGGCGTCTCGTTACACTCCATCAGGGTTCTCCTGGGCTCCGTTGCCTGCTGAGTACCGAGGCTCCGGGATGAGAAACAAAGTAAGGTACCAGCATGCCCCAAAGCATGCTGGGAGCTGGGAGCCCCCCCCTCGCTGTGTACCTCTACTGGCAGCACACAGGCTGAATGATGCCATGATAACAAGTGAAAGCGTTGTCTGCTCTAGATAGTAATGAAGCTGACATCTTGTGTGTGTGTGTGTGTGTGTGTGTGTGTGTGTGTGTGTGTGTGTTGCTGTGTCATTGCCTGGGTGTAAACAGGGTTATGGGCTTAGTCACCGGACCCCCAGGCTTAGTCACCGGACCCCCAGACCCAATTGACCTCTGACCTTTTAGTTGATGGTGTGTTGCCGGAAGAGTTTTTTTGCACAGGGTTTGAGTGTGCGGATGCTGTTATTTTGCACTCAGTTGATGGTGGTGTGTCAGAATGACGCTATGAGACACGGTCTGGTGAACAGGGTGACAAGTCAGCAGCCAATTACATTTCCGGCATTTTCTTTTTGAAAAATGTGAATACATTTTCGCGTTGACACATCGCTAGTCAACTAACACAGCTTGTTTTGTGAGCCTGCTAACAATGTAAAGTG
This sequence comes from Nansenia antarctica, assembly GCF_963989245.1. Classification (NCBI taxonomy): domain Eukaryota; kingdom Metazoa; phylum Chordata; class Actinopteri; order Argentiniformes; family Microstomatidae; genus Nansenia; species Nansenia antarctica. The sequence continues at coordinate 9,342,345 of NC_137687.1, read as the reverse complement.
GTGTTCTAGTTAACTAGGTAGCAGTGGGGATTACTCACCCAATCCATTGCGTTGCTGCAGTATTCTGGCTTGTGACTAGCGAGTTTGTGTCGTGATTCTCAACAACGTTGACACGTTCCGTGTTTCAAAATAAAAGTCAGAGCATTTCGATTGGTTGCCGACTTCTTCCCCCTTTCACCAGACCGTGTCACATATGAGATACTGATCTACCCCCCCCCCCCTCCCCCTCCCCACTCCCTCCTGCACCCCCCCCCCCCCCCTCTCCCTCTGCCCCTTCCTCCACTCTCCCCCCCCACCTCCCCTCCAGGCCTCCAGTGGTAACTACTACTTCATCCCCTACGTGCTGACGCCCAACCATGAGTACATGTGCTGTGAGAGTGACGCTCAGCGGCGGGCCTCTGAGTACATGCAGCCTAACTGGGACGCCCTGCTCAGCCCGCTCTGCCTGCCCCTGACCGACCGCTTCAGCAGCCTGCTAAAGGACATTCACGTCACCTCCTGGTACGCTGCTACACACACACACACACACACACACACACACACACACACACACACACACACACACACATATACATACACACACGTTACCTCCTGGTAAGGCGCTACGCTATATACACACACATATACATGGACGGACGCACACACACACACACATATGGATGGACGCACACACACACACACACACATACATACACATGGACGGACGCACACACACACACACACATACATACACACACGTTACCTCCTGGTAGGGCGCTACGCTATATACACACACATACACATGGACGGACGCACACACACACACACACATATGGATGGACGCACACACACACACACACACACACACACACATACATACACACACGTTACCTCCTGGTAAGGCGCTACGCTATATACACACACATACACATGGACGGACGCACACACACACACACACATATGGATGGACGCACACACACACACACACACACACACACACACACACACACAGCTGTCCTGTTGGTCACTGTGGGTGCCGCCCCCCCCTTCTTAAGACAACCTAGAGTTGATGAACAGATGCTCCCCTCACCTGGTGAGAGATGAGGCACAGAGGAAGACTCTTCCTTTATTCCTCTTCCTCATCCCTCTCTTTTCCCTCCCGTCCTCTCTCTCTGTACTTAGGTAGAGGTGGTTTGGAAGCAGCCTCGCGTGACGAGAGCTGAACAGTCGCATTCGCTAACGCCAAGCGTATGCCTACACTTTAGCTTTACTTGGCTGAATGATTCTCTCTCTCTCTCCTCTCTCTCTCCCTCCCTCTCCCTCCCTCTCCCTCTCTCTCTCTCCCCCTATCTCTCTCTCTCTCCCTCCCTCTCTCTCTCCCTCTCTCTTTCTCTCTCTCTCTCTGTCTCTCCCTCTCTCTCTCTCTCCATCTCCCTCTCCCCCTCTCTGTCTCCCCCTATCTCTCTCTCTCTTTCTCTCTCTCACTCTCTCTCTTTGCTGCTCTCTCTGCTGCTCTCTCTCTCACTCTCTCCCCCCCCCTTCCCCCCCCCTCTCTCTCTCTCTCCCCCCCCTCTCTCTCTCCTCTCTCTCCTCTCCCCCCTCCTCTCTCCTGCTCCCCCCCCTCCCTCTCTCTCCTCTCTCTCTCTCTCCTCTCCCCCCCCCCCCTCTCCTGCTCCCCCCCCCTCCCCTCCCCCCCTCTCTCTTGCTCTCCCTCTCTCTCTCCCCCCCTCTCTCCTGCTCCCCCCCCTCCCTCTCTCTCTCCTCTCCCCCCCCCCCCTCTCTCTCTCTCTCCGTAGCGCGTCTTTTAAGGACACTCTGTTGAACGACATCCGGAAGGCGCGGGACAAGTACCAGGGGGAGGAGCTAGCCAAGGAGCTGACGCGCATCAAGCTACGCATCGACAACACCGAGGTCCTCACACAGGACATAGTCATGAACCTGCTGTTCTCCTACAGGGACATACAGGTACACACACACACACACACAGACACACACACAAGACATAGTCACAAATGTGAATTATTAGTCCATTGAGTATGTAGACATCCCCCATACATACATATATATTTTATTTTTTTCATATACAGTATGTCTTTTTTTCACTCAATAGCCCTGAGACCCCTGAACTCTGTGTGACCTCTAACCCCTAGTCTGACCTCTGACCCCAGGACTATGACGCCATGGTAAAGCTGGTCCAGACCCTGGAGATGCTGCCCACCTGCGACCTGGCCGTCCAGCCCATGATCCAGTTCCACTACGCCTTCGCTCTCAACAGGTCAGGGTCTGACTGTGGAGTGTCTGAACGGTTTATCTCTCTTATGATTGGTCAACCGGTGCAAATAATAGGTCTCTACACTCTTATGGCAGGACCATTGTAAAGACTATGGTCATTTGACCCCCGAGGCGGCTCTTATAGTAGGTAACATAGACACGGCTGTTATAGTGTTAACTGATGTTTAGCTGGACAAGATTCATATTTGTGTCTATTTGTGTGTGAATGTGTGTGTGTGTGTGTGTGTGTGTCCGTGTGTGTGTGTGTGTGTGTGTGTGTGTGTGTCCGTGTGTGTGTGTGTGTGTGTGTAGGAGGAACAGCCCAGGGGACAGGGAGCAGGCGTTGCGTGTGATGTTACAGGTGCTGCAGTCATGTGACCAGCCGGCCCCGGACATGTTCTGTCTCTGCGGGCGGATCTACAAGGACATCTTCCTGGACTCCGACTGCAAGGACATGAAGAACAGGGACAACGCCATCCAGTGGTGAGAACAGGCGCTGCACGCGTTGGGGGAGTGGTGGTCTAGTGGATAGTGAGTTGGACTGGCGATTGGAAAAGGTTGTGAGTTCGAATCCCGCCTGAAACCACACCATCACTAGTGTGCCCTTGAGTAAGGCCCTTAGCCCTCAGTTACTCCAGGGGGAATGTCCCTGTAATTCGTAATTGTAAATCGCTTTGGATTAAAAGCGTCTGCTATGGCAAAATTCAAATTTTCCTCCCTCTCTCTCTCTCTCTCTCTCTCTCTCCCCCCCCTGCTCCCTCTCTTTCTCTCTCCCCCCACCCCCCTGCTCCCTCTCTCTCCCTCTCTCTCCCTCTCTCTCTCTCTCTCTCAGGTACAGGAAGGGGTTTGAGTTGCAGCCTACTCTTTACTCTGGTATCAACCTGGCTGTGCTGCTCATTGTTGCTGGGCAACAGTTTGAGAGTTCCATCGAGCTGAGGAAAATAGGTATGAACCAATGATATATATATATATATATAAACATATACTCTGATGGCTATCATGCAAATCAAATTAGCCATCGTGGGTGTTAGTTTCAACGCACCTTGTTACCCCCCCCCCCCCCTTCCCCCACACTCACACACTCTCTTTCCCTCTCCCCCAGGGGTGAGGTTGAACAGCCTGCTGGGGCGTAAGGGCTCTCTGGAGAAGATGAACAACTATTGGGACGTGGGCCAATTCTTCACTGTTAGCATGCTGGCTAACGACATCCCCAAAGCCACACAGGCCGCAGAGAAACTCTTCAAACTCAAACCGCCCATCTGGTAAACAACCACCACACACTCCTCAAACACAAACACACAAAACAACCAAGACAATCAAAACTGCAACTGCAAAAACTCAATCTCTCGATCTCCCTTCCCTCTCCCTCATTCTCTCCCTCCTTCCCTCCCTCCCTCTCTCTCCATCCCTCCTTCCCTCCCTCCCTCTCTCTCCCTCCCTCCTTCCCTCCCCCTCCCCCTCCCTCCCCCTCCCTCCCTTCCTCCCTCCCTCCCCCTCTCTCCCTCCCTCCCTCCCTCCCTCCCTCCCTCTCTCTCTCTCAGGTACTTGCGGTCGGTGGTCCAGAACCTGCAGCTGATCCAGAGGTTTAAGAAGACCACGGTGGAGCACTCCCCCCAGAGAGAGAGGCTCAACTTCTGGATGGACATCATCGTGGAGGCGACCAGAGTCACCAGCAACGGCCTGCGCTTCCCGGTACACACACACACACACACACACACACACACACACACACACACACACACACACACACACAGCCTGACTAAGGGCATCCATGCACGCACACACATACACACACACACACACACACACACACACACACACACCCTAACTAGCTGTGTGTTAGGTGTTGATCCTGGAGCCCACCAAGGTGTACCACACACACACACACACACACACACACACACACACACCCTAACTAGCTGTGTGTTAGGTGTTGATCCTGGAGCCCACCAAGGTGTACCACACACACACACACACACACACACACACACACACACACCCTAACTAGCTGTGTGTTAGGTGTTGATCCTGGAGCCCACCAAGGTGTACCACACACACACACACACACACACACACA
>NC_137687.1:9308018-9318018 GCF_963989245.1 Nansenia antarctica | reverse complement strand
AACCCATTACTCCCCGTTCCGTGGGTGAATTATGTCAACCCACCACAGTATCCAATGTTAGCGGGCCCCCGCGCGGTGCGTCACTTGCGGGCCCGTCCCCTACGCCACTGTCTCTCTCTCCCCCTCCCTCTCTTTCCCCCACCTCTCTCTGTCAGGGATTTCAGGGATTGGCCCCTACCCCCGTCCCCCCCCACTCCCCCTCTCCCCCATATCTCTCTCTCTCCCCCTATATCTCCTTCTCCCATACCTCTCTCTCTCTCTCCCTCCCTCTCCCTCATCTTTTATTTTATTTAAATTTTTGGCATATAGCAGACACCTTTATTCAAAGCGACTTACAACAAATACATTTGTCTAAGTAAGTGAATCATCTATCCATCAGCCATCGCAAGAAAAGTAATCTATGCTCGGGCCAGGGACTATTGGCCAAATATTGGTCAAAATGCTAGAAGAAGGAAGAATGGGGAGATTTCAGGAGCGACAGTTAAGGTGTAGCCTGAAGAGATGGAGGTCTTCAGGAGGGACAGTTAAGGTGCAGCCTGAAGAGATGGAGGTCTTCAGGTGGGACAGTTAAGGTGTAGCCTGAAGAGATGGAGGTCTTCAGGAGGGACAGTTAAGGTGTAGCCTGAAGAGATGGAGGTCTTCGGTCTACGGCGGAAGATAGGGAGTGACTCTGCAGTCCTGAGAGCCGCGGGGAGCTCGTTCTTTCGTTCTTTCTCCCCCCTCCCTCTCTCTATCAGGGTTAAATCAGATAAACAGAATCTCCTCTAACAGGTTTAATTACGTGAGACGACACATGATAGCAATCATTTCCAGGCCTCAAGAACACTGCGGTCACACCGTTTGAAAGCAGGATGTGCTATCAGGTATGTGTACACACACATACCTGATAGCAGGTACGTATAAGTGTGTGTGAAAAAAAACCTTCAAGAAGGGAATGTGCTTTATAAAACAATCAGTACATTTGCATTCAACTCAACACTCCAAGTCAACCTTTTGATACCAAACACTTGGCTTGATAACTGTGAAATAGATAGATGTAATAAATAGATGTGTGAAACAGTTCAGATATAAAATATGAAACAGATATGGGGTTGAAACATAGACAGCCCAAGCCACATTTAACACACCTGGATAACGGCCAGGATAATGTCACATTCCTGACGCTCCTCCACGGTAGATCACACCACGCTGCTGGCTGTTGAGTCTGGTTTCCACTGGAACTTGGCTGTGGTTCATGTTTAATATGGTTAAGATGTTTTTCCTTTCATTAACTGCCACCATGGTGGTGTGCCATCTTACCACTGAGCTTTGAGCTGACTCCACACAGCCTCACGCACAGCCCAACACATGACACACACAGCCCAACACATGACACACACAGCCCAACACATGAACCACACAGCCCAACACATGACACACACAGCCCAACACATGACACACACAGCCCAACACATGACACACACAGCCCAACACATAATAATAATAATAATAATAATAATTAATTAAATTTATATAGCGCTTTTCCAAGGCTCAAAGACGCTGACAATATAGGACACACATGGGGAGACACAAAAAACAACAAGCAACAACAACAAGTAACATGGAACACAGAGTCAGTGAACGGGGAGGGGGGGTGGTGTAGAGTCCGGTGTTGATGTTGCTGCGAGCCTCGATGGATGTGGCGGCGGCAGCGGAGAATGCCTGCCTTGGTGGCAGCAGCAGCCGTTGCCGTTGTCATCTGTATTGCCAGCTTGGGACCGAACCCGCGCGGCCGGCCAGCCAAGCCGTGCCATGCCAGCGACCAAATCACGCAGCAGTGAGTGAAGGCTGGGAAGGACCGACACTCACCTGCGGAGATGGCAACCCCCGAACCGGGGAGGGAGCGGTGGCTACCTCCCGGGACGAGGGTAATAGCACAGCACGGCCAGGCCAGCGATGTCTGAGAGCGGCGCGCAGCGGGTCGGTCAGCAACACAGAGCCCGGGGACAGGAACGGTGAGGTGGTGAGTACTGCAGTCCGGTAGTGAAGGCGGTGAGTACTGCAGTCCGGTAGTGAAGGCGGTGAGTACTGCAGTCCGGTAGTGAAGGCGGTGAGTAATGCAGTCCGGTAGTGAAGGCGGTGAGTACTGCAGTCCGGTAGTGAAGGCGGTGAGTATTGCAGTCCGGTAGTGAAGGCGGTGAGTAATGCAGTCCGGTAGTGAAGGCGGTGAGAGGCGGGAGATGGCGGGGGTGAAGGCAGCGGAGTTCGGCGGGACAGGATACAAAAAGGATAAGACAGGATACAAAAAGACAGGATACAAAAGGAGACAGGACAGGATACAAAAAGACAGGATACAAAAAGACAGGAGACAGGACCGGGAACAGAAGCGGCAGTCACATCGCGGACGCCAGCGTGCTCTGAACCCGGAAGAACAACTACGGGAAACGCAACAGGACAAACAGGACAAACAGGACAAACAGTGAAACACATGACACACACAGCCCAACACATGAACCACACAGCCCAACACATGACACACACAGCCCAACACATGACACACACAGCCCAACACATGACACACATGACACACACAGCCCAACACATGACACACATGACACACACAGCCCAACACATGACACACACAGCCCAACACATGAAACACACAGCCCAACACATGAAACACATGACACACACAGCCCAACACATGACACACACAGCCCAACACATGACACACACAGCCCAACACATGACACACACAGCCCAACACATGAAACACACAGCCCAACACATGACACACACAGCCCAACACATGAAATGTGTTGTTATTATAGTACATAATATTGGTTCCGCCCTATGTTGTTGTACCCGGACCGGGGACCCGGGTTGGAGCTCCAGAGTGTCTGGAAGACGGATGAGCTACGTGTTAATAAAAGCCAGCTCAGAAACCCTAGCCTGTTTATTAATAGTTAGGAACACTGGAAATAACAAACATAACATGAAACACATGACACACACAGCCCAACACATGAAACACACAGCCCAACACATGACACACACAGCCCAACACATGAAACACACAGCCCAACACATGACACGGGGGGGAGAGAGAGAGAGAGAGAGAGAGACAGACACACACACACACACACACACACACACACACACACACACAGGTCTCAACAGCACAGCCTAGCCTAGCACAGGTGTGCTGCATCAACCAATCAGGCCTCCTCTCCCCACTGCCATCCTGCAACACAGAACCAGAACAAGACAGCAGAGAGGGAAGAGGCCGTAACACCCCTCCCCCCCCATAAAACTCGGGGACCAAAAAGGACCCGAAACAACCACAACATACAAAACATAACTTACAAAAACATAAAATGAACGTATCCCCATGGACACCAACGTATTCACCACATCAGCACCTCCCCCCAGGCCACACTGCACACCTCAGCAACCAGAACCATTCAGATGTCCCTGTGGACCTACCTGCCCAGGGCCTGCTGAGGCAATTTAGCTACCCGGCTCATTCAGGGAGAGTCAATGACTGTCCGTCGCCCATTGTCCAGATAAACACGTACCAGGATGTTAGGTTTGGCACGCAAGTCAGCTGAACAGTACACTTCATCTTTGTGTGCGTGAGGCCATTGTTTAGGATTTGTTAGGTCAAGGAGTTGCACACCTATTCAATTACACACACACACACACACACACACACACACACACACACACACACACACACACACACACACACACACACATGCACACACATCTCCTCACACCAATACTATTTATAGAACTCACTGTGTTGCTATTTATAGAACTCACTGTGTTACTATTTATAGAACTCACTGTGTTACTATTTATAGAACTCACTGTGTTACTATTTTTAGCCCTATAGCCCTGATGTAAATCTAAATGCCTATGACCTCAGAGAATGACTCTAAAGCCACAGAGCAGCATTAGCAATTTCCTGCACAGGGATGAGATCGTGAGGGAAGAGATTGTGTACGTCTACAGTATGTGTGTACAGTACGCACGTGTGTTTGTGTGCGCGTGTGAGTGTGTGCATGTGTGTCATAGGTTATCTTTTTATAGCCTGTATCTGCTCACTGTTCCTGTTGCTTGTTTGTTGTTATTGTATGTTTTTATACTGTATGTGGTGTCGTTTTAACTAAGTGCTGCTTTTCTTGGCCAGGGCTCATTTGAAATAGGGGCTACTGTCTCAGTATGACTACCCTGGTTAAATAAAGGATTAAAAAGGATAAAAATAAATTAAAATAAACAGTACTTCATGGACTGATGACAGAGACATGGTGATATGGTGGAGGTGGACACTCCCTTTCATTCCCGGCTGTTTCCGATCAATCCATAAAGGAGTTTGAACAAGTGAACACTCTGGAGACCAGGGCAGAGAATAGGGGTTTGTTGTGAGTGTGCTGGTTGAAGGTCAGAGACTTCCATGACACAGTTACCTTGTCCCTCGAGTCTTTTATGTACTGCTGCACACCCCTGGGCCTGCTACGATACAGCACAGTCAAGGCCTGCTACGATACAGCACAGTCAAGGCCTGCTACGATATGGCACAGTCAAGGCCTGCTACGATACAGCACAGTCAAGACCTGCTACGATACAGCACAGTCAAGGCCTGCTACGATATGGCACAGTCAAGGCCTGCTACGATATGGCACAGTCAAGGCCTGCTACGATACAGCACAGTCAAGGCCTGCTACGATACAGCACAGTCAAGACCTGCTACGATACAGCACAGTCAAGACCTGCTACGATACAGCACAGTCAAGACCTGCTACGATACAGCACAGTCAAGGCCTGCTACGATACAGCACAGTCAACGGTTCAGTCGTCTGAGGTAACGGACAATGCACACAATGTAATTATATAACAACCTTACCTGCTAGGATTTTTTTGTTGATTCAGCCATGAACTTCAGGGTGGCTGGGTAAAGCCATTGTCCAGATAAACATAAACATACCTACCAGGATGTGTTTTCATTTGTGCATATATACACTTTAAATACTTCATATGAAATAACCAATTAAGCTCTGTGTCATTTTAGACTGTCCACTCTCAGTCAATAGGTTTTCCTCTGTAACTTGTGAAATGTCATTTGAGCTGGATCAGGGCCAGATTCACTATGGTCAGTGGGTCATCAGTATACTTAGAATAGGCTAGAGTCAGGTAACTGGGTTGCTATGACGACTAGCTAATTAAGGACACCTTCCATTTGGTCAGGTTAGACTGAACGGAGCCTTGTCAATGGTTGATGATTTGTGACAGGCAGGTGTTTGCTTGACCATCAATATTCGGTCTATAAAGAGAACTGCATGTGTGTTGTGGGTCGTGCGTTCGCTTCCTCTCTGTTGAGAAACCTACCCAGCGCTGCTATGGAATAAATTGTCCAACCCTTCAATTGTCCAATCCTTGAGCAAGAATCTTTAATTACTTTGATTGACTACCGATCTCGGCCACCACATCAAACACTGGTTATCAGACACCTACCAGGATGTTAGGTTTGGATTTCGTCAGCTTCATCTTTGTGTGTTTGAGGTGAGGCCATTGTTTAGGATTTGTGTTTGTGTGTTGCTGAATTCCCATTCCCTTCCCCTCTTCCAAAGTCCCCTTCATGGACTGATGACAGAGACATGGTGATATGGTGGAGGTGGACACTCCCTTTCATTCCCGGCTGTTTCCGATCAATCCATAAAGGAGTTTGAACAAGTGAACACTCTGGAGACCAGGGCAGAGAATAGGGGCTTGTTGTGAGTGTGCTAGTTTAAGTTCAGGGACTTCCATGTCTTTTAGTCTTTTATGTACTGAAAGCAGGTAAACAAGAGAGGTAAACCAGGATCAAAGGACCAAACAGACAACACCCAGACACTTTCCCATTTACACATGTCACTTTGTGTCGTAATGTCACACGTATGAACACACACACGCACTCACACACACACACAAACACACACACTCACACACACACACACACACACACACACACACACACACACTCACACACACATAATCACTTACCCAGTAGCCTATGGAAGACGTAAGAGTTAATCCAATTCGCAAATGATAAGTATTAGTAGTATTTAGTGATCCTAAAACTGTTGTTGTTTGTTATATCGAGTGGGCACTTCAACACTTCAACTTTCGTAACATGAAAGAAAACGGAAAACACTGTCTTCTTCAACAACACCTGCAGTAGCTGCATATTAACTTGAATTCACGCTATCAAAGCACATCATGATTGACATCACTAAGAGCCAATGAAATTGGGGAGGCACACGGGATGGCCAATCCGATCGCAATTCGATCGTTTCCTGATCGCCACCCCGTGCCTCCGCGTTAGCTCCGCCCCTGGCGTACGCACGCAAAGCAAAGCAAGAGCGTTTACGCACACCAACGTTCGGATTTATAAAACGGTCAGTTCCACGCCTGCTTCCCTTTATGAATCACAATCAACTCTAAATTTTGCCCACGTGAACAAGCGTCTTGTCCCATCCTTTTTAAGGCGCATAGTTGCCTATGTATGTTATATGTTTAACACTAGAAGAGCTGTGATGGGGTAAAAAAAAGTTCATGACTTTTCCTAGATATGTGCGTTCTACCACCCAGTATGCTTACATTTTCTAAATCACATCAGGATAAGCCAGGGCTGGACTGGGACAAAAATTAGGCCCTGGCATTTTTGGCCCAGACAGGCCCACCCCAATCGGTCGGACCACACCCACCAGCACAAAAATACTTGCCTTATATACTCGTCTTATATACTGTGCTGTACAGTCATATGACAAACTGTAGTATTCCCCCAAACCACTACAAAGACGACTACATACAGTAAGCAATGGTACCAGTGCAAGTAGACCAGTGTACTCAGTGATCAGATTCCAGAGCAAATTTACGAACGCAGCCTTGTTGTTCTAGAAAAATGTTTCCATTATCAACCTATCATTGCGCATTAGAGTAAAACAAAGCACGCAACTGTCGCGTCTATCTTTTCATGGCAACTCTACATTGTGATTTACAAGGGATATTAACTAATATTAAGTAATATTATTACTTGGTTACATTTTGCACTTGATCCGCGGTACACATGCACGCCTAACCGTGGGGGGCGATCCGTTACACCCCTAACAGCTACCTATATTTTCCTTACCGGGTCAACGGTTACAGGCTGACTCAGCCCCGCTTCTTCTGTATCCTCTCTATCCTCTGTATCTGTACCCTGCTCCCGCTCCTCCCTGCTAGCCTCCTCTTCAACCCTAACCCTAACCCTAAACCTCTGTATCTGTACCCTGCTCCCGCTCCTCCCTGCCGGCCTCCTCTTCAACCCTAACCCTAACCCTAAACCTCTGTATCTGTACCCTGCTCCCGCTCCTCCCTGCTAGCCTCCTCTTCAACCTGTTGCTGTTGCTGCTGTGGTAAACTTGAGGGTGCAGCAAACATGTCCCTAATGTTTACACATTTGGCAGCATCTGCCTCGAGTTTCTTTTTGTTTTTCTCCCTAAGTTTTTCCCAGCCTCCCTTCCGTTTTAGTGTGCTTTTGCGCTCCATCTCTCTCAGTATCTATCTAGTAACTATCCAGGCTAACTACATTTATTTTGCCGGCCGGCTCGGCCCAAAACTACCGCGAAACTGAGACTGAGGTCTGGTGCAGCGTGCGTGCGTGACCCCTGACCCCCCCCGCCCTTCTCTCTGTTGATTGGGCCAGCCCAGTGTCTGTATCTAAAATTGACCAATGGGCCGCTGTCCCTGATTTATGGGCCGTTCAATGGTAGCTTTCGATTTACGGCCAAGCTCCACCATGGCCATCGAGCGTTGCGTCTAATGTGTGTTGCGTCCGAAATTGGGATCAAATGCATTGTAATCAATGAAAGGTGCTCCACCTGCTGCGTTGCGTCAGCGTTGCGTTGCGTCAGCGTTGCGTCCGATGGCTGCGTCCAAAGTAGACATTCAAAAAAGTTTGATTTTTGACGGTGGACGCAGACGTCACAATGAGACCAATTGTATATTTGCCCCACGTGGGGCGTGAGATGTATATTTACAATTGTAGTTGTTGGTTATAATTGTATAGCCTATTGGTTGTTTTCTGGTGTTGTTTTATTGTTTTGCTCTGTTTGTAGTGCACTTGATATTATGATATATATATATTATATTTTTTTAATCAGCTGTTAAGTCACCACAGCGGTTAATAGAGATAATACCAGATTGAAAATGCTTGTAACCAACTACTCAGCTATTGCGAATTGCTATTCACGCGAGTCAGCTGTCAATCACCACAGGTGCTTGAAAGCTTGTTGCAGGAATGGACGTCGAACGGCTGATCCTTGAGGTCGAAAAATATTATGTTTTATATGCGACTAGTTGTTGCTGTTGATATGTAACTAGATTTATGGTTAAGGATAGGGTTAGATTTAAGGTTAGGGCAAGGTTTAGGATTAGTGGTTAGTTAGTTGAAATGTTGTTGACAGTTAGTTGACATCTACTGAACTAACAACTATCTATTTGGGAATATGTAGATAAAATATTACCCTGATTGGAAAATGTTCTGTATGATGTTGTTATTGTTGTGGACATATTGCAGTCAAGGGTGAAATTACTCCTGTATACAAAAAATGCCAGTGGAGCTAGAGTAGAACGTTGACGTTGACGCAACGTTGACGCAATGCAGTAGGTGGAGCTTGGACAACGGGAATTTGACGCAACGCCGATGGCGAGTTGACGCAACGCAGCAGGTGGAGCTTGGCTGTTATGGGCCGTTCGATGGTAGTTTTCGGCCAGGCCGGCTGGTAAAAAAATAAAATTTAAAATAAAAATACTTTTTTTCAATTTTTTTATTTTGCCGGTCGGCTCGGCCCAAAACTCCCGCGGCCCACCGGGCAAATGCCCGGTATGCCAGATGGCCAGTCCAGCCCTGGGATAAGCTAATATCAAGCTAGTTTGCAGTTTTTCTGTGTAGGAAGCAGGCTAAAAACAAGACAGTCAACTAGTGGTCGTTGTGTGTAAGTAGCAGATTTACATTATAAAAAGGGCGTCTATTAGACCCCTGAGGCGGCCCTACTAGTAGGTAAAAAAGGCACGGCTGTTCCAGTGTTAATCTACAGTAACAAATGAAAACTAGCCTCCCTGCTGCTCTTTTCATTATTTTGCTAACGTTTAACTTAATGAACTTAACTTGCCCCTCATATAATAGCTGCAACACCCATGATGTTGACCCATGTGGTGTGGTGTGTTTAAGCCGTGGTTCTAGAAGTCTCTCCTCTGTGCTCTTACAATGAGGAATGTGACACATTCCAAGGCACGCACGTACACACACACACACACACACACACACACACACACACACACACACACACACACACACGACAGGTGAACTAGCACTGCTGGTTTCTCACTCATAGTGAAACTATCGTTATTAATGTTGTCATTAATGATCAATCATTGTCAGTGATTGGCCTCAGGGTATGAACCTGTCCCTGATTCGAGGGGAAATATTGACCCTTAAGAACTATATAACAGCAAGATCATTATAGCCTTTTTCTACTCCCACACACACGCATACACACACACACACACACACACATCATGCGCACACATCTAACCTTGTCAAGATCCAAGTGATTTACTCAGCTCCATCTCATGTTTCATCTCATGTTTCAGTTCTCTACTTCCTCAAAGTCACGGTCACCCCACAGTACAATGCAGAATTTCCAGAATGATCTAGAAGGAAGTGAAGAGAGATAAACAGGCCCCCCTCTCCTCTCCGCCCCCACACACACCTACCTGATTAAATACTTCACCTGACACAAGCAGTCGTACAGGGGAAATCCCCATAGAATATTACTTAAGAACTCACTCACACTCTCACTCACACACTCCCTCACTCACACTCTCACTCAGACAGACAGACACACGCTACAGTGAACTCTACCACTGAGAACTACCTCACAAGACGCTAACACACTCTCACTCAGACAAACACACACTCACTTATACACACACA
>NC_137687.1:9293018-9305518 GCF_963989245.1 Nansenia antarctica | reverse complement strand
TGTGTTGATGTTTACCTTCTCCCCTCTAACTGTTAAAAGAGGAAAAGGGAACACTAAAAACGTTGTTTACCCAAGTGTCAAATGTATTAGTTTTACTAAGGTACTTGTCCAAAGAGCTGAATGAATAAATTACTTTATTTAACTTTTTGATATAAAATACATATCGAGTTGCCTCGTCCATTTTTTTTTCTTTCCTAGCACCAGGGGAGCCACCCCTCCCAAATTTCGTTGTTTGGTACCTGTACTGTAGCAATGACAATAAAGACCATTCATTCATTCATTCATTCATTAATTTGTACGATCAATAGCAGAAAGATAATAAAAAATATGTTTTGAAATTGTATAATGTTAAATGTGTATATATGGAAGCATATATAACAGCACCAAAGTATATGAAAGTATAAAGCAAGTATGTTATTATTATTATTATTATTGTTTATTTGACTGGGACAGTGTACATCAAAGAATGCACCAGAATTAGCCAAGAAGGCTAGTTTTCATCCGTAGTCCCTGAACAGCTTAAAAGGAAAGACATTGGACATTACATTACATTGCATTACACATGATTAGCACATCATCAAAAACAAAAACAATACACAGTTAATAAAAGGCATCAAGCATAGTTCTTCTGATCCTGAATTGACAACTACATTTCATTTTCAGTAAATTCATGCAAA
The DNA here is from genome assembly GCF_963989245.1 of Nansenia antarctica. Classification (NCBI taxonomy): domain Eukaryota; kingdom Metazoa; phylum Chordata; class Actinopteri; order Argentiniformes; family Microstomatidae; genus Nansenia; species Nansenia antarctica. Next base: position 9,304,841 of record NC_137687.1, on the reverse strand, counting down.
TCATAATCTATCATTTTCAGTAAATTCATGCAAATCATAATCTATCATTTTCAGTAAATTCATGCAAATCATAATCTATCATTTTCAGTAAATTCATGCAAATCATAATCTAATTTACTTAAAAAGTAAAAAAAAAAAAAAAAAAAACGTTTCAGAACTTCAGAGCATGCCAATTGTTACCTTTGGGTTGTCAACACCAACATCAATCAATAACATTATTCATTAACCAAATCTACTGCTGAGCTGGAAGGTTCTCTCACGGCCCCTCCACCCCTGGGAGCAGGGGGTTCTCCTCAGCTGGGCGGTCTCCCGTCTCCAGAGTCTGACGGAGCTTCTCCCAGAACAGCCTGGTGTACTCCCCGGCTCTGGGCCAGCTCAGGTAGGAGCGCCTCTTCAGCAGCCTCCTCATGCGGTGGTAGGGATGGAGCTGGGGCGCTGGGATCTCCTCCAGAAACACCAGGATCAGCACGTCTTTCTGCTCGTCAAACAGACGGAAGCTGTAGAGAGGAGAGAAGAGGAGAGTGGGGGCAGGGTAGAGGAAGAGAAGAGAAGAGAAGAGGAGAGTGGGGGCAGGGTAGAGGAAGAGAAGAGAAGAGAAGAGGAGGGGCAGGGTACAGGAAGAAAAGAGACTGTCATTGTCACTGTCATTACAAACAAAGGCTTCTCCACTAAGTACTGAATTAATTTCACTTTGTTTGTTTTTGTTTCATTCCACTTTATTACACAACTTTATTTACATATGGACTTAGATGTTTAGATTTTCTTGTCTGGATTGTTTGAGTCAATACCAAAGTCTGGTGCAAATTTAACCTGAAAAGGCTCATTGGAAATACATTTACTGGACAAAATGTTGTGTGTTGTGTTCAATACTTATTTCCCCCACTGTAGATAGAACACCTGACTCACCTGATAGAACACCTGACTCACCTGATAGAACACCTGACTCACCTGATACAACACCTGACTCACCTGATAGACACCTGACTCACCTGATAGAACACCTGACTCACCTGTAGAGATAGAACACCTGACTCACCTGATAGACACCTGACTCACCTGATAGACACCTGACTCACCTGATAGAACACCTGACTCACCTGATAGAACACCTGACTCACCTGATAGAACACCTGACTCACCTGATAGACACCTGACTCACCTGATAGATACCTGACTCACCCGATAGAACACCTGACTCACCTGATAGAACACCTGACTCACCTGATAGACACCTGACTCACCTGATAGACACCTGACTCACCTGATAGAACACCTGACTCACCTGATAGAACACCTGACTCACCTGAAAGAACACCTGACTCACCTGATAGAACACCTGACTCACCTGATGGACACCTGACTCACCTGATAGAACACCTGACTCACCTGATAGACACCTGACTCACCTGATAGACACCTGACTCACCTGACAGAACACCTGACTCACCTGATAGAACACCTGACTCACCTGATAGAACGCCTGACTCACCTGATAGAACACCTGACTCACCTGATAGAACACCTGACTCACCTGATGGACACCTGACTCACCTGATAGACACCTGACTCACCTGATAGAACACCTGACTCACCTGTAGCGATAGAACACCTGACTCACCTGGCCATCTGGATTTCTCTGGAGCACCACTCACTCTCCAGGTAGTGGCGGCTGATCACACAGATGGTCTTCCTGCTCCCGTAGATGGCCTCTGTGATGTTGTCTATGATGGGTTTGCCTGTAGAACATACCGGTATAAATACATTCTTTTAATAATAATAATAACTCAAAATAATAATACAAATAATATTAGGAAATGAACATAAATAACATGTAGGACTAAAATGGCTCCTACAACCTTGCTAGTCAGAACACACCTTGCCTGATGTTTGGCAAGATGGCGGGCGGCCATGAGGCGCGCCCCGGTACTGTGCCTCGATTCATTCATTCATCCATCCATCCATCCATTCATTCATTCATCCATTCATTCATTCATCCATTCATTCATTCATTCATTCATTCATTCAATTGCTAGTCACACACACACACACACACAGACCTGGCGTGAAGTCCCGGTGGTGCAGACACAGTCTCCAGCCCTGCTCTCCCTCCAGCTGTGGCAGCAGCTCGTCCACGACCCAGGGTTCATCGTGGATGTTGTAGGACACGAAGGCGTCGTACTGATCCGGTTGGCGCCTGTTCCTCAGCTTGGTGTCGTAGAGATAAGCCAGGAGGAGGTGGTAGGCATAAACCACCTGCCATCTTAAGAAATGATAGGCGAAAGAACCCAGCAGGGTGAGGAGCACCCCCATAGTAGTGGAGATGTAGCAGAAGAACTCAAAGTCTACTGAACAGGAGTTGAACAGGAGTTGGTCTAGATCTAACAGTTTGGTGTCCCTTTGATCCACTGGATAGTTGCAGGAAAAGTCATAACCGTTAACAACTTGTGTTTGGTTGTTGTGTACCACCCAGTGGATGAACCAAGCGTTACTGCAATCACAGGCAAAAGGGTTTCCTACTACGTCCAGGTAAGTTAAAGCAGGAAGAGAACGTAGTACTGTATCACTGATCACTGATAACTCGTTATGTGTGACTTGTAATAAAATGAGCTGAGTGAGGTTGGCCTCTATAAGAAAATCTAACGACTTGAAGCCCGTTTTTGCCAGGAAGAGTCTCTCAAGTTTTGGGATTGGGTGAAACACCTCTGGAGAGAGGTCTTTGAATGCATTTGCTGTGAATTCAAGGTTCCTCAACTGGGGTGTGTGAATAAAAGTGTCTAGTTTTAAGGATGTAATATGAAAATCCCTTGCTTCAAATACTAATAAATGTGTCAAACCTTCAAGAAAGTTGGATGGGAGATAAGAGCCGAGTCTGTGATGTTGACCGAAGATTAATAGGTTCTCTAGAGATGACAAGTTAGAGAAGGGGGGTGGATCAATGGGTTCATCGCTTAGATATTTGATATGATTGCCAACCAAGTTTAGATTTGTCAAGTTCTTTAACACACTGAACACATTGGCTCTAATTTGATCATGTACTAAATTGTTGTTTAACAGAATAAGTGACATAAGGTTGGCCAACCCCTCGAAGGCCCCAGGTTCCAGTTTTTTTATAGGATTTAGTTCTAAAGTTAAATACTTCAGAGACTGTAAGCTTGAAAAGTCTCCTTTTTTGATACAGACTAATTGATTGTAGTATAAAGACAAATTCTGTAGATTTCCCAAGCTGCTCTTGAAAGCATCGCCCAAGGCTTGGATGTGGTTGTGTCCGAGATTCAACGTTCTTAAGTCCCTCAAACCCTGGAAAACACAGCCTTCGAGGTTTCCGATAGAATTGTTAAAAAGACGCAATTCTTTGAGTCTGGTTAGATTGCTGAAATCTGCGTAGCCTAGTTTTTCGATTCTATTAAAACTAAGATCTAGGAATTCCAGGGTGGGGAGATTCCTTGCGGCTTTTGGTACGGAAGAAAGTATGCCATGGGTACAACTAAGACTTCCCAGTTGCTGCATCGATCTGAACGCAAACTCGGACAGTTGAGAGATGTTATTATTTGACAGGTTAACTTCAGTCACTAGGGTGCAGAACTGCAGGAGTTCCTCTGAGACAACGTTGATGTTGTTGCCTCGTAGTTGGAGCGAGATCAGTGTAGGCATACTGCACGCGATATTGACGACAGCCTTGATCCTGTCTTTCCCCAGGTTATACAGTGTCAGTGTACTAATCGACGAGTTAACGCTCTGTAGAACCTTCTTCGTTCTGTCCAAGGACATGTTGACACCGCTCAAGTCAAGACTGGACAACTTGCTCAGATAAGACCTGTTTTGAACATCCCAGACCATGCCATCCTTCTGGTAGCCACAGTGGGAAAGTCTTAATGTATTTAGCTTAGGAAAAATATCTGCTGTAATTCTGAAGATTTTAAGTGGATTTTTCGAAAGATCCAGTGCCTTCAGCCGTAAGGACGTGTTTGATATTTCCTGTGACTGAAAAGATGTGAAATGGTTCTCCATAATGTACAATTCCTTCAGGTTCGGTATGTGTTGTAAGATGTGTTGGACTGTCTTTATGCAATCTAGCCTGTTGTCGGATAAGTCCAGTACCTTTAAACTGGAGAGAAACCGAAAGGTTGAGGACCCAATTGTTTTGATACGGTTGTTGTAGAGAATTAGCTTTGACATTTTGGCAAGGCCCTGAAAAATGAGGTCTGAAAGGGAACTGAGAGTATTCCTTGCTAAATTGAGCTCGTCTAGAGCCTTCATGTCAGCAAAAGCCCCATCCTCTACTCTAGAGATATTGTTGTGCAACAAGGTCAACACTTTTAGGGTGGATAGGTCTTTGAAATCCCCCTTTTGTATCTCTGAAATATTATTTCTAGAAATGTCTAAAAACACAACTGCTGCTGGTGTGTCTTCTGGTACGGCTTTGAGCTTCCTACCGCGACAGAGTACGCTCATGTTGATGGTGACATTTGGAGAGAAAGCGATCCTGCAGTTTTTCAGTGTGTACCCCTCCGTTACTGGATTAGCAAGGAGCAGACAATACAGCAGGAAGCAGAGACAGACGCCCAGCGGAGGAGATGGAGCCCCTCCCGCTGTTCCTGACACGGTCATCTTCAGTTTCATCACCAGCAGCTTCATCTGGAGGTTTAGGTAAAGCACAGAGAGAAACAATGAAATGTGGAATTCATCATGGTTCTGGAAATACGACAGAGTAAGAGCCTGAAAACAGGGGTCCGACACAAAATTCATATTTGGACAATTGTCAACATTGTATACATACTGTACATCATAATCCTATCATAATAACAAAAGAAAGGAATAAAATAACAATAATAATAATAAACAAGATAAATCATCTACTGTTCATTCAGAGTTAATTGTATTAAGTGCTCTTTTATTGTTTTCTTGAAAGTGCCTCTAAAATTAGTTTTACTGACATGCTTGGGTAAAGAGTTCCATCCTGTAATGGCTCTGTAAATTACAGTAGATTTTAGGAGATTTGTCCTAGGTCTAGGTGGTAAGAGATTTGTCCTAGGTCTAGGTGGTAAGAGATGTCCTGAAATGGCCTGTCTGGTCAGATAGTTATTTTCATTTCTGATATACACTACTTGGTCAGAAAAGTACTGTGGTTTCTTGTCATTTATGACATTCCTGAAGAAGATCAGAAGACTGGATTGTGGATCTATTTTCTACAGGAAGCCATGCAAGATTTCTATGCATTTCCAAAACATTTGTGCGCATTGAACAGTTCAGAGCTAATCTAGCAGCTTTGTTTTGAGCGATTTGGAGTTTTCTTAGATGTTTCTTAGCTGCAGATGACCAAATGACTGGACAGTACTCAGGTGTGACAAAACTAAAGCTTGAATCACTTTGTTCAGAGTGTTTGATGTTACATACTTAGAACATTTCCTTGTTACGGCAATGCTCTTACCCATTTTAGTTGCAATATTATCAATATGTTCAGCTGTAACACTACACAATGTTGTTTATTTTACTGCATACTGTAGCTTGATTATTCATTATAATATATGTATTTTAACTTTTATAGTAGTAAAATAGTTGAGTGGGTTTTGTTTGTTTGTTTTGTGTTTGTGATAAAAAATAATAAGCAATGCTTGCTAGGTCCTTGTACGTTATCAAATTAATGAACATAAACATACATAATGGATTCTCTATTAAATCTAATGCTACTGTTGCTTATGTAAAGGATAAAATCAACCCAAGTTCATGAGAGGAAAATAGCCAATGGACAATAGACAATGGTCAATGTGATTAAGATATTATTTGGGGAAAAAAGACATTGCGCAGCACCAGGAGACAGACAACCCAAAATAAAGACAATATATTTAAAAAACAGTGATCATTATTATACTCACAATCATCAGAAGAGAACGTAGTCGATGTGAATGAGAGATCTCTTCACTTCCACTTGAGTCATACTTTCACTTCCATGCTCCACCCTTCCCTTCTCTCCAGTAAAGACTCAAGGGAAATGCATGTTTGTAAAAGGAAACGTTTTTTAGAGGGATGTTAGGGAAATATTTAAGTTAATTAATGCCGTAAATACTTCAGACAGCACCTCGCTACACACACACACACACACACACACACACACACACACACACACACACACACACACACACACACACACTGAGAGAGTAGCTGGGAACGAACACTTTGTTCGGCTGCGCTCAGCCAGGCGGTTCAGGACCATGTTCGCACGGACAAATGAAGCTGAAGCTCAGCTTCTACCCTAGGGCCATTCAGGCCCTGAACACCGCAAAGACCTAGGTTCTAGGCCCTGGACAATCTAGACAATTTGATGGCAGCTACTAGATTGTAAACATAAGTGCAATATTGAAATACAACTGTGAACATTTCAAACCTGCTAACTGCGACACTTTAAATGAATGTGCAACAATACTATGTGCAATATGACAACCCTTGTGTACATAAGGTTCAGATATAGGAAAGGTTAGGATATTTATAGCATAGCATAGAGTACAGCACAGTGTTTTATTGTATAGTATAGTAGTATAGTATAGTAGATAGTGTACATAGCCTTTATTTATTTAAACCAGCTCTTTTCCCTTTTTCATTTTACCCTTGGCCCTCTTGTTTTTAGTCTTTTTTCCAAGCACCAGGGGAGCCCCCCCTCCTAAATTTCGTTGTATGGTACCTGTACTGTATTAATGACAATAAAGACCATTCATTTATTCATTCATAATCATTATTATGTCAACAATCATTAAAGAGGACATATTCAGGGTAAATGCTTCTCACTCCAGCATTTGCACTGTGGTTGTGGAATGCAGAACCATTTCAGTCACTCACAAATAATGAGAAGTCAGATAGAAGAACCCACATCATCATCATCACCACACAAAAGCAGTAGGAAAAGGTCAAGATGTCATCAGTTTCAGTGGTGAGGCCACTGTGAAATCAGAAGAGAAAAAGGAAGCGAAAAACAAAAAAAAACAAGATGTCTTCACACTGCTGTACAGTATGTACCCTGTTATGGCCCTTTTTACTTTGGGCTTTTATTTTGGATGACTTGTGTTTAATGTTTTGAGTTATATTTATATTTCATGATTAATGTTTATTTTATGTTTTTGGTTACTTATGTCATGAATAATGTTTTGTTTTTATGTTTTTGTTGCAAAGGTGGAATTGGTGGCTTCATTTACAATAGCTACCTACAACACACTGTCTCTAACCATAAGGAGGTTATGATCTATGCTGTTATCGTAGATACTTGTGAATAACCTGCTCCACAAATCCACATCTTTAAGCCTCTTCTGAGAGATGAAAATGTGTAATTGAACCTCATTACCATAGAGTTGTATGAGTATTGACCTGAGGTGACAAGTCTGGTAATTCATAGCCATTATGTGAAAGAAAAGATAATAATGAAAAGTACATAATTGTAAGATCTTGCAGGATTCTGACAGCCATCCCACACATGCTGCTACGACTCAATACAGAACAGAAAACTGAGTTTCTTTCTCTTTCTCTCTTTGAAAAGGCCATTAGCGATAGCAATGAACTTGCTGATGAGTAACGATTGACATCACAAAGATAAGTTGTTATTCTCTACAAGTGGACATATTTTTATGTACAAAATACCTTTTTGAAGTGTTTTCAACTTACTTGAGCCTGTTTAAATGCTTGGACATTTACAATGACAGCTGTGTAACATAAATGAATACACACTTGATATTAGCAGAAGTAACCAACACTAGGAGTGTAGTTTCTATGTAAAGGCCTAATGTCCACTTCCACTAAGTGTCATTTGTAGATTTGTTGAACATGGAGATGGACACATCGGCCCCCATTTCCTTCCACTAAAGAGCGCTGCGCAACATGTCTTAGTGGCCAGGACCTCTAGGTTGGTAAAGTCCTCCAGCAAGGTTTCAGTTAGCATAGCATAGAGGCGGAGGACAGGTATCAAATGAGTGGGTGGGGATATCCATTGTGTTTGTACATACTGCTGTACAGTATTTTTTTATTTGATTTGATTTGATTTTTATTAGGAATTTACATAGGATCATTTACACATCATGATGACACTAAGTAATGTCCAGAGGATAGCACTTGAAAGCATTATTTAAAACACTTATTTCCAAAGTGGTCCTCGATGGAAACATAAAATGAAATAAAACAAAACATCACACAGCATAAAACAGCATAAAAACAGCATAAAGATACTTTCTTCACACTGTACCTAGATTGTGTTACTTTTCTGAAGCTTCTATTTAGTGCCAAATAAAATGGACTGTCTTTCCTAAGTGTATCGAAAGTTTGTTGTCAATCAACCGGTCTCTTACCAGAGACAGTTCTCTACTGAGAGTTTAGCTTGGTCTACTACACCCTCTGGACTGTTCCTTTGTACCAAGCAAACAAATCAACACGCTGAAGTATTTGAGTGTATTTGACCGTGGTGGTCTCGCTAATACTGACCCAAAGTAAAGCTTAGGCTTAAAGTAGATTTCACGTTATGACAGTTAGAGCAGTATTGTGTTGTGTTGAGCGAGAAAATTGTTTTCCAATGGAGGTGGGTGGGTGGTTGTTGCACCTACTTAAGAGGCGTGCCCTGCAGACTTTTGATGTAGGGCAGGTTCAGGTCAATGGAAGTGTGAGTGCCTTGACTACATGAAATGGGCGGCGTTGTGGAACCCACAGAATTATACGATTATTAAGATAAGATATTATAGAACACTCAAGGAACGACAGAGCTAAAAACAGACAGAGCTAAAAAATGGGAGTAGGTGAGAGTTTGAATACTGTATGAACTTATCTGATATTAATGCCACTACTGAATCTTACAATTGCTGCTGTATGCCACAATTGTTCTCCATTCAACTTCCTGTTGTTTTGTATTATTTCTACAGTATTTCCACAAGGATTTTTTTTCTCACCCTGGATTTAAATGCTGGACATTTCTAGTCAGATAAGAATAGGTGACAATGATTACGTTGTTTGGAAAAACTCCTGTCCCCCCCCCCCTGCAGTGGCGTGTCCAGACCTTTTTCACTGGGGTGGCCCAGGTGGGGCACCTTGTTATGCATGGGTGGCACAATTTTGAGAATTTAACACTTAATTCCCTGCATTCTGGTGAATTTGTACACACCATTTTGTGCTTTTTATTACCATTTCTGTCTCCACTCCCCATTGTATACTTTAATTGGGCTACTAAGGTCATGTTCTTACATGAAAATCTGAATCATGACCCAGAGCAAGCGGATGAGTTTGCGTTCTCACAGCCCTTTATGTAAACAAAGTAACATAGGCAATTGAAGCAACAGACGTGGTAGTTGATTGGTCAGGAAAATAGAAAACTGCCCGTTCGTCCCGCTCTTATCCAGATCAACACGCATGCGCTGTTGTTTTCCTATGGACAGCCTCGATGCGTCGTTTCTAATCGGAGCGAAACCACCCTTTTCAAGCGCCGGAGCATGTGTTGGTTGTTTGCTCCGGGAGTGACTTCGAATGTGCGTTCTCACAGCTCCAAACAACGCAGAGCAAAGCGAATTTTATCCTAAACTCTGATTCCAAGTGAAGCAAAACGTTTTAACCACTAGCACAACACCGTAGCCTATATGTAGCTATGCAAAAGTCTAACGTTATTAATGGTACTCACATTTCTTCAGGAGCGCCAAGACCAGCACACCTCACCGCTGATCAAATGTGTTCTGTTCGAAAAGTTCGTCTCGTGGCGCGAAGTGGCCTCTGCTCTGAGTGACTAGGCAGATAGCCAATCAATCAGGGTGGCACCTAGGGTGGCCAATCAGATTTCAGGGGTGGCACGAGCCACCCCTGGCCCCCCCCTGGACACGCCCCTGCCCCCCTGTGGTTCAGACTTGAGTTAACTCCTGTGCCCCCCACCCCTTCACTCTGCTAGAAGCACTTACTCTTCATGACCAGCTGGTGTCGCTATTTGACAGAAGAACATTTATGCTGCCTGTTGACTATGTACTGTAGATTACTTTTACAACACACACGCACGCAGACACACACACACACACACACACACACACACACATACACACACACACACACACACACACACACATTCATTACTAGGCTTATTTCTTCCTCAGACCTGTCATTGGCTTTGTGTGTGTGTGTGTGTGTGTGTGTGTGTGTGTGTGTGTACTAGCCAGGTGGTGGGCTGGATGAAAGGCAGGCTACGTGGTCATTGTTAAGTGTGTGTGTGTGTGTGTGTGTGAGAGTGTGTGAGAGAGAAAGAAAGGGTGGAGGGGGGGGCGGGGAGCGTATGGCTCTGGGCTCCCCCACCCCCCAGCAGCCCCAAGAGCCTGAAGTACTGTCCCCTTAACCCAGTTACACACACACACACACACACACACACACACACACAGTCACAGTCACAGTCACACACACACACAGTCACAGTCACACACACACACACACACACACACACACAAACCCACACCACACACACACACACACACACACAGTCACACACACACACACACACACACACAGTGAATCATGATGATACCAGTGTGGTACGTACCATGTGGCACTGCCACCCAGAACCCATCTGCTGGCCCAGGGGTGGGGAGGGGGGGGGGGTGTTTGTATGGTTGGGCATGTGTGTGTGTGTGTGTGTGTGTGTGTGTGTTTATGGTTGGGCATGTGTGTGTGTGTTTATGGTTGGGCATGTGTGTGTGTGTGTGTGTGTGTGTGTGTGTGTGTGTGTGTGTGTATGGCTGGGCATGTGTGTGTATGGTTGGGCATGTGTGTGTGTGTTTGTCTCCAAGCTTAGCAAACATGAATAATAATGATAATAATAATAATAATAATGATCTTCCCCCTAATGAGGAATATCTCCACTCCTCCTGGTTATCTCCTGGTTATCTCCTGTTTATCTGCTGGTTATCTCCTGGTTATCTGCTGGTTATCTGTTGGTTATCTCCTGGTTATCTGTTGGTTATCTGTTGGTTATCTCCTGGTTATCTGTTGGTTATCTGTTGGTTATCTCCTGGTTATCTCCTGGTTATCTGCTGGTTATCTCCTGGTTATCTCCTGGTTATCTGCTGGTTATCTCCTGGTTATCTCCTGGTTATCTGTTGGTTATCTCCTGGTTATCTCCTGGTTATCTCCTGGTTATCTCCTGGTTATCTGTTGGTTATCTCCTGGTTATCTGTTGGTTATCTCCTGGTTATCTCCTGGTTATCTCCTGGTTATCTCCTGGTTATCTGTTGGTTATCTCCTGGTTATCTCCTGGTTATCTGCTGGTTATCTCCTGGTTATCTCCTGGTTATCTCCTGGTTATCTCCTGGTTATCTGCTGGTTATCTCCTGGTTATCTCCTGGTTATCTGTTGGTTATCTGTTGGTTATCTCCTGGTTATCTGTTGGTTATCTCCTGGTTATCTCCTGGTTATCTCCTGGTTATCTCCTGGTTATCTGTTGGTTATCTCCTGGTTATCTCCTGGTTATCTGCTGGTTATCTCCTGGTTATCTCCTGGTTATCTCCTGGTTATCTGTTGGTTATCTCCTGGTTATCTCCTGGTTATCTCCTGGTTATCTCCTGGTTATCTGTTGGTTATCTCCTGGTTATCTCCTGGTTATCTGCTGGTTATCTCCTGGTTATCTCCTGGTTATCTCCTGGTTATCTCCTGGTTATCTGCTGGTTATCTCCTGGTTATCTCCTGGTTATCTCCTGGTTATCTGCTGGTTATCTGCTGGTTATCTCCTGGTTATCTGCTGGTTATCTCCTGGTTATCTCCTGGTTATCTCCTGGTTATCTCCTGGTTATCTGCTGGTTATCTGCTGGTTATCTCCTGGTTATCTCCTGGTTA
>NC_137687.1:9285518-9288018 GCF_963989245.1 Nansenia antarctica | reverse complement strand
AATGTCAGTTGATTGTATCCATTTCAGAGACACCTCATATACATTGACAATATAGACAATTCTTGTGGCTTTGCAAATATATTGAAAGAACAAGAAAGTGAAGACACACGCCACCTTGTTCTTGAGTCCGGGGTCTGCTTCCAGCCGGTCCTCCTCCACGTCTGGAGGGACTTAATTTCAATTTAATTTCAGTTTATTTAAGAAGGGCCGATGTATATCAACTGACAACAAGTGTAAATACGGCAGATTTAGCCAGGAGGCTAATTTTCATCTGTGGTCCCTGGCCAAGATGTAAAAAAAAAGGCATCCTAAAAGATAGATCAAAATAAACAATAAAACAGCATCATACAGAACATGTGAAAGACACAGTACACAGTTAAATTATGTTATGGGTGCAGATTTGATTTCCCTTAAGCCAGTTTTTCAGATTTGTTTTCGAACAGCCCAAGGGTGGTGGAGGTCCTGACATTAGAGGGCAGAGTGTTCCAGTTCTGTGTGCATCTCGGACAGAGATGGCTGAAAGTCCTTAAGTGCTCCTTCTAAACACACCACACAGTCCCCTAGAAGCTCCTTCTAAACACACCACACAGCCCCTCTAGATGCTCCTTCTAAACACACCACACAGCCCCTCTAGATGCTCCTTCTAAACACACCACACAGCCCCTCTAGATGCTCCTTCTAAACACACCACACAGCCCCTCTAGATGCTCCTTCTAAACACACCACACAGCCCCTCTAGATGCTCCTTCTAAACACACCACACAGACCCTCTAGATGTGGACCTTGTTGTTCTGTCATTGTCCTTTCTGGTCACAAACTGACTCATTGGTGGCTCAAACTTCACCAAGACGTTCTGGTTCAGAGTCACGTGACTCAACATGCTCGTTGTAGCCGTAGTCTAAACCGACGTCATCAGACTCCTCAGTCTGACTCGTAGCGTCACACTCATCTGTGGTATCATCTCCCTTGTGTGCAGCCTCACTGGTGGTTGGGCTAACACCATACGCAGAGTTTGACTTTTACCCTTGGGGGGGCACCAGAATTTTGCGGCCGTAGTTGCGATCCATTGGGATCCTTAGACACTTACCAAACAGTGGGGACAAACACCAACACAGGGTTTTTCTTTAACCTGCAAGAAAGTAAAAGCAGATGTTAAGCACATCATTGTGTTGAGAAATAGTCGATACAAACACTTGCTGTAACATCTCCACACTTGCATTATATAACCAAGATCAAATAAGCCAGTGCTTAAAGAACGAGTTCCTGGGCGGTCGCATGTGTTGAACGGGTGTCACCGGCACAGCCCTCTTCTGGTTCAAATCCTACCTCTCAAACAGGGAACAGTTTGTCACCTTCAATGGCTCGAGTTCCCCCCCCAGCCCCAGTCAACCAAGGCGTGCCTCAAGGCTCTGTGCTTGGACCCCTCTTCTTCACCATCTACATGCTTCCCCTCGGCCAGATCCTCCGTCATCACAGCCTCAACTTACACTGCTACGCTGATGATACCCAAATCTATCTCAGCTCCACTCCATCCTTTCCGCTCCCCCCTCAGTCCCTTGTCAACCGCCTGCACGAAATAAAAACCTGGATGTCATCTAACCTTCTCAAACTTAACAGTAAGAAAACAGAGCTCATGGTTGTGACACCCAAGGCGCTGCTCCGGAAGGCTGGGAGTGACTTCATCCTCGAGGTTGACGGCTGCTCCATCTCCCCCATCTCCCCAAGTCCGCAACCTGGGTGTCATCCTTAACTCCACCCTTTCCTTCCAGTCCCACATCAAGTCCGTCACCAAATCCGCCTTCTTCCACTCTAAGGAACATTGCCGCCCGCCGTCGCTCTCGGAGTCTGTTGCTGAAACCCTGGTCCATGTATTTGTCACCTCCTGTCTGGACTACTGCAATGCTGTCCTGTTCGGGGTTCCCAACAAAACCCTGGACAGGCTCCAGTATGTCCAAAACTCCACTGCCAGGCTTCTCCCTCATACAAAGCCCTGGCAGCACATCACCCCCACCCTCATCCACCTCCACTGGCCTCCAGTCAAGTCCTGCATCTCCTCCAAAATCCTCTTCCTCACCTACAAGTCAACGACAAGATAAAGAAACGTGTTAACACCACCCCGGCCCTCCTACTAGGCCTACTACTGCCTTCCAAGTCAGTGTCACTTCCACTTTCATTTGCTGAGTAAACGGTCTGTTTCTCTTCTACTTTGAAGCAAACACAGTAAACACTGTTGATGATTTAGATGTCGATGTTTTGTTAAATGGGTTACGTTCACGTGTGAAACGAACAAACAAATGGAGTCGAATTCTGAGTGACAATGTTTTCGTCTGTGAGCGGCGGTGAGGCGTTTTGGAGCGAGGGAGCGGAGCGCGAGCTCACAGGCTCACGAGCGAAGAGCGACATCTTCGAGTGCTCGACTTCAAAAGCGCTCGCATGCTTTGCTCTCCTCCGGGGGCTCTCTAGTCCGTCCATCCAACCGTGAGATGAAAGATCCAATTCA
>NC_137687.1:9255518-9265518 GCF_963989245.1 Nansenia antarctica | reverse complement strand
ACCATACCAACATCACTCTACAGCCATGTCACCATACCAACACCACTCTACTCTACAGCCATGTCACCATGACAACACCACTCTACACTACAGCCATGTCACCATACCAACATCACTCTACAGCCATGTCACCCATACCAACATCACTCTACAGCCATGTCACCATGACAACACCACTCTACAGCCATGTCACCATACCAACATCACTCTACAGCCATGTCACCATACCAACACCACTCTACAGCCATGTCACCATACCAACATCACTCTACAGCCATGTCACCATACCAACACCACTCTACAGCCATGTCACCCATACCAACATCACTCTACAGCCATGTCACCATACCAACACCACTCTACAGCCATGTCACCATACCAACACCACTCTACAGCCATGTCACCATACCAACACCACTCTACAGCCATGTCACCATACCAACACCACTCTACAGCCATGTCACCATACCAACACCACTCTACAGCCATGTCACCATACCAACACCACTCTACAGCCATGTCACCATACCAACACCACTCTACAGCCATGTCACCATACCAACACCACTCTACAGCCATGTCACCATACCAACACCACTCTACAGCCATGTCACCATACCAACATCACTCTACAGCCATGTCACCATACCAACACCACTCTACAGCCATGTCACCATACCAACATCACTCTACAGCCATGTCACCATACCAACATCACTCTACAGCCATGTCACCATACCAACACCACTCTACAGCCATGTCACCATACCAACATCACTCTACAGCCATGTCACCATACCAACACCACTCTACAGCCATGTCACCATACCAACATCACTCTACAGCCATGTCACCATACCAACATCACTCTACACTACAGCCATGTCACCATACCAACATCACTCTACAGCAGGGGTGCCCAATACGTCGATCGCGATCGACCGGTCGATCGCAAAGGTAGTATGGGTAGATCGCATGGCATTGAACAAAACGAAAGGAAAAAAAAAAAAACGAAAAAAAAAAAACGAAAAAAAAATATATAGTTCGCCTATCATCCATCCTCACTATGGCTTTTGCCACTTGATTGACGTACAGGTAAGCCAGTCTGAGATCTGATCTTTTCACCTACACCTAACACGCGGTTCACCACGCATGCGCAGTCAACAGCACCAACTACAAAATACAAAATACCGGCGAGACTAATTACCTAGTTAGCCTTCCAATTTCTTCTATTTACTATATAATACTAAATAAAGGCTATACAAATGAGTGGGGAAGCTGGACCAAGTAAGAAACCAATAACGTATAACTTCCATCCAGAATGGGAGGAGGACTTTTTTACACTATGTGATATTGGAAATGCGTCTGTCTGATCAGCAAATCTACGATGGCTATTTCGAAGAAGGGAAATGTGGCAAAAGAGCGAAAACGTACGGCTGCAACGATAGCTTCTTATCGCGTCAGTCACGTTCTTGTTAAACACAAGAAGTCATTCAAAGACGGCGAAATTGTGAAAAAAGTTTCTCGAGGCTGCAGATTGCCTTTTCGATGACAGATCCACAGTGGCTGATGACACCTTGCAACCAGCTCCTACAGCCCTGACTATTAGAAACTAGCTGCCTCCTCCCAGTGCCAGGTCTCCCACTAAGGTAGAGAAATGCATTTATTTCCTCCTTTCAAACTAGGGAACTACCTGTTTTGTATCTGGTTTACTTTTCTGTTTGTTGGATCAGTAGTTGGCTATGGTACTGCAGACTGGCTGTCAGTGTGTGAGTGAGAGAAAGTGAGTGTGTGTGTGTGTGTGTGTGTGTGTGTGTGTGTGTGTGTGTGT
The DNA here is from genome assembly GCF_963989245.1 of Nansenia antarctica. Lineage (NCBI taxonomy): Eukaryota > Metazoa > Chordata > Actinopteri > Argentiniformes > Microstomatidae > Nansenia > Nansenia antarctica. The sequence goes on along the minus strand of NC_137687.1, from coordinate 9,263,687 downwards.
GTGTGTGTGTGTGAATGTGTGTGAGCGAGAATAGCAAAGAGGGAGGGTTTGTGATGGTCTTCTCCTGTGGCTGTGTGACAGAGAGAGGGAAAGTGTATTGTGAGTTTACTATGCAGGCTGGGAACTGTGTGTGTGTGTGTGTGTGTGTGTGTGTGTGTGTGTGTGTGTGTTTGTAGTACGTGCATGTACGTTTGCGATGTTGAAACTAGACTGGTAGATCTTGGCAGACTGGCTACTTGAAAAGTAGATCTTGGTTCCAAAAAGTGTGAGCACCCCTGCTCTACAGCCATGTCACCATACCAACATCACTCTACAGCCATGTCACCATACCAACATCACTCTACAGCCATGTCACCCATACCAACATCACTCTACAGCCATGTCACCCATACCAACACCACTGAGTCTGCCCAGCAGCAGCTCATGGTCAACAGAGTCAAACGCCGCGGACAGATCAACAAACAGGGCAGTGCTGCTTTCTGTCCAAGTCATTAATAATGTCTGTGTGTGTGTGTGTGTGTGTGTGACTGAGTGAATGTGTGTGTGTGTGTGGGTGTGTGTGTGTGCATACAATTCCAGGTCCAAAGGTTCACCTCAGAACCTTGATGTGAGATCATTGTATGAACACTGCCGACCTTGCGATCATTAGACGACGGCTCTACCTCCTGCGCCACAGCCGCCCCCTCTAATCAGAGTTTGTTTATGTATCTTTGTTTGGGTTTGTTTGTATGTTTCCCTGTTGTAAATACTTGTTTTTGCTTTTGTTGTTGTTGCCGTAGAGACGAGACGGGGACCTTGTCTGGTGACGAGGCGACTCGTAACCACGGTAACCACGGTAACCACGGCGTCCCCCTCTCCAAGCGCTCAGAGTCTCCCAACTCCTTCCTGGACCAGGAGTGTCGCCGTCAGGACGAGGAGGAGGAGCCTATCTACTGCACCACGCCCACCTACGGTACTCTCTCAGGGTGTGTGTGTGTGTGTGTGTGTGTGTGTGTGTGTATGTGTGTGAGAGTGTGTGTGAGGACAACTGTTGTAGTTGTTTCTTTCATCACAATCACTCTGTTCATTGATTTCAGGAGAAGTTGTTTGGCTGTTTTAATTATCGTGATTCTGTCATATCCAAGTGTATTCAATGGCCAGGTTTGTCTGGTTCCTCAGATAAACAGAAGCTAGCTAGCTCTGCTCTCAGACACAGATAAACAGAAGCTAGCTATAGCTGCAGGGCTCTCAACACACGCATTTCAACCCGTTCACACGCTCACACTCCGCGTGTGTCTCACGCCCAATGCGTGAGACTTGAGAGCCCTGTAGCTGTGTTCTCTGACAGATAAACAGAAGCTAGCTAGCTCTACTCTCAGACACAGATAAACAGAAGCTAGCTAGCTCTACTCTCAGACACAGATAAACAGAAGCTTGCTAGCTGTGTTCTCAGACACAGACAGAACACTTAGAAGACAACTGTGAGAGGCGAGGAGGGGAAAGAAAGTAATTGCACTGCAGTTCTGCCAGACGAGTGCCAGTTGTGTGTGAGCTGGGTTTAAAAGCTTGTGTGTGTGTGTGTGTGTGTGTGTGTGTGTGTGTGTGTGTGTGCGTCTGCAGGCAGGCTGAGGCCTATCTCCATGCCTGCTGAGTGTAACTGGGTTGGCGATTACGAGGACCCGTCCAAGCTGAACAGAGAGGGCCGCCGAGGTGGGTTAGTGTGTGTGTGTGAGTGAGTGTGCGTGTGTGTGTTAGTGTGTGTGTGTGTGTGTTAGTGTGTGTGAGTGTGAGTGTGTGTGTGTGTGCGTGTATGGGTTAGTGTGTGTGAGTGTGAGTGTGTGTGTGTGTGTGCGTGTATGGGTTAGTGTGTGTGAGTGTGAGTGTGTGTGTGCGTGTATGGGTTAGTGTGTGGGAGTGTGTGCGCGCGCGCGTGTGTGTGTGTGTGTGTGTCTCTGGGCGCCTGCTGGATTCTGTTAAATGTCTCAGTTTCTCTTTATTATGTTTAGAAGATGAACACCCTCTCTCTCTCTGCCAGGTGGAGATAGAGAGAGAGAGAGAGAGAGAGAGAGAGAGAGAGAGATAGAGAGAGAGAGAGAGAGAGAGAGAGAGAGGCGGAGGGATAGAAAAGAAAGAAAGGAATAGGGATGAAAGAGAGAATAGAAGACGCAGAGAGACAGAGAATGAAAAAGAGAAAAAGAGGTAGAGTGAGATAGATAGATGTACAGTAAAAGGATAGAAAGACCTAGAAAGAGACAGAGAGAGAGAGGGAGAATGAGAGAGAGAGAGAGGAAGAGAGAGAGAGAGACAGAGAGAGAGAGAGACAGAGAGAGACAGAGCGAGAGAGAGAGAGACAGAGAGAGAGAGAGACAGAGAGAGACAGAGAGAGATGAGGAAGAGTGGAAGAGGCAGAAACAGAAATATTCTCGCTGACCTCCACCTGAATCACTCACGCTGTTGCCATGGAGACGCTGACAGCAGACTCTGCTTAATGTGTCACCTCCCATTGGCTGCTGCCTGGCAACCAGGGGAGGAGGGGGTGGGAGCATGGGGATGTCAACATGTGGTCCTGACGCATTAGCCCATCGAGCTCAAGTCCCAGCACACACGCACGCACACACACACACACACACACACACACACACACACACACACACACACACACATACACACACACAGATGTATTCCTAGTATGACAAAGTGCTACTGTATATTGTGATGGAGGACTTTGATCAGCGTCTTGTTGTCTTGTGATTGGCTGTTCTAGAATCTTGTTGTCTTGTGATTGGCTGTTCTAGAATCTTGTTGTGTTGTGATTGGCTGTTCTAGAATCTTGTTGTCTTGTGATTGGCTGTTCTAGAATCTTGTTGTCTTGTGATTGGGTGATCTAGAATCTTGTTGTGTTGTGATTGGCTGTTCTAGAATCTTGTTGTCTTGTGATTGGCTGTTCTAGAATCTTGTTGTCTTGTGATTGGCTGTTCTAGAGACCTCTCTGCTGCGCTACGTGGGCTTGTCAGGCCGAGAGGAGAGGTCGGGGTCTGAGGACTACTCCGCCCACACTGGGCGGAGCCAGAAGCGCGACACCGGCAAACAGAACAACGACACGGGCAGGCGCACCAAGAGGCGGAGCCACCACAGCCAGAGCCCCTCCCACTACGTCCTCCAGTCCAATCGGAGGTCGGATGTCGCGGCAATAGACCCCGCCTCCCACTACCACGTGAGTGTGTCCTCCATCTGTGTCGTAAACACGGAGTGTCGTGGATTTAAATGAGACTCGAGATATTTTTACTTTAAAATCTAAGTATAATAATATAACCGCAAGCAGCAATGGGGCGTGGTCCTACAGATATGCCCCCATAACCATAAATGGGGTGAGATTGACAGACACGGGGTAGACCTACAGACAGGTTGTAGATCGACAGACACGGGGTAAATCTACAGACAGGTTGTAGATTGACAGATAGGGGGTAGACCTACAGACAGGTTGTAGATTGACAGATAGGGGGTAGATCTACAGACAGGTTGTAGATTGACAGATAGGGGGTAGACCTACAGACAGGTTGTAGATTGACAGATAGGGGGTAGACCTACAGACAGGGGGGTAGACCACTCACCTAATATGGGCCAAGTTGAACTCTTGATATACTAAGCTATGATATTATGAAGTACCCTAGGACCACGGGCCTGTAAGGTACCAGTCACCTAATTATGGCTGTCTTTCACAACTGGAGTTGGACCCAGCCTACTGAAGGTAGACTGAAGTGCCCACTCACACACAACACATCCCTTGTATAGTGTCAACATATACGACACAACAGCGATAGGAGTCCTGCATCATAAATGTTTATGAACCCGTTCTCCAGTGAGTGTTCAGCTCAGGACAGTCCTATAGGCACAGTTACAGCCACAACAGTTATGCTAGACTACATTCTGTGTGAAATGGACAGACATGTTCCCATAGGCATTTTACAGAATTCATACATGTTAAATCTCTCTACAGGAGAAAGCACACTATGCGCACATTCAAAATCACTGAAACTGCATTGAACATAATGGCAAAGTAGAAAACATTGTCTTGTTTTGCAAATTCTGCTTTACAAAAGTATATATTTTAAGCATGTAGTGGATATTTATTTATTATATGTGAGGTGGACTACTGTGTGTATGTGTGTGTGTGTGTGTGTGTGTGTGTGTGTGTGTGTGTTCTAGCATGACTCACTGTCCTATTAGCTTTGTCTGCAGTGACCTAACAGGTCTTGACTGCATGCCCTTGTATACTGTAATTGTGTCTCAATGGCGTGTGTAGTTTGTGTGTGTGTGTGTGTGTGTCTGCGTGCTGTGTGTGTGTGTGTGTGTGTGTGCGTGTGTGTGTGTGTGTGCGTGCCTGTGCTCCTGCTGTGTGTGTGTGTCTGCGTGCCTGTGCGCGTGCTGTGTGTGTGTGTGTGTCTGCGTGCCTGTGTGTGTGCCTGTGTGTGTGTGTGTGTGTGTGTGTGTGTGTATGTATGTATGTGTGTGTGTGTGTGTCTGCGTGCCTGTTTGTGTGTGTGTGTGTGTGTCTGCGTGCCTGTGTGTGTGTGTGTGTGTGTGTGTGTGTGTGTGTGTGTGTGTGGGTGCCTGTGCTCATGCTGTGTGTGTGTGTCTGCGTGCCTGTGTGTGTGTGTGTGTGTGTGCCTGTGTGTGTGTATGTATGTGTGTGTGTGTGTGTGTGTGTGTGTGTGTGTGTGTGTGTGTGCGTATGGAGCGGAGCGTGGCAGATGGTCAGACAGTGGGTGTGGGCGGGACCGTGTCATCTGTCCCGCTGAGCGCAGGGTGAGGATTGGCCAGCCCCCAGCTCTGACACGTGTCAGGCTGTGACCTCACTGTGACATCACTGTGACCTCTGACCCTGTTTGACCAGGGGCGTAGTAAGGAGGTTATGGAGGTTAAAACACAAAGAGAGAAATGTGATGTGATCTTCTATCTGAATTATTGTTCCATTCAACCCTGACTACACCTCCTCTCTCTCTCTCTGTCTTTCTCTCTGTCCCTCTCTCTCTCTCTCCCTCTCTCCCCCTCTCTCTCTCCCCCTCTCTCTCTCTCCCTCTTTCCCCCTCTCGCTCTCTGTCCCTCTCTCTCTCTCTCCCTCTCTCTCTCTCCCCCTCTCTCTCTCTCCCTCTTTCCCCCTCTCGCTCTCTGTCCCTCTCTCTCTCTCCCTCTCTCCCCCTCTCTCTCTCCCCCTCTCTCTCTCTCCCTCTTTCCCCCTCTCACTCTGTCCCTCTCTCTCTCTCCCTCTCTCCCCCTCTCTCTCTCCCCCTCTCTCTCTCTCCCTCTTTCCCCCTCTCGCTCTCTGTCCCTCTCTCACTCTCTCCCTCTCTCTCCCCCCCTCTCTCCCCCCCCCCTCTCTCTCTCTCTCCCCCCCCTCTCTCTCCCTCCCTCTGGTCCTTCTCTATCTGTTCTATGTTTAGAGGTGTGAGAGGTGATACTGGGTGTTAGAGTCCTCAGTGAGGGTGACTTTTACCTCTACTCCCCAGTGTGTGTGTGTGTGTGTGTGTGTGTGTGTGTGTGTGCGTGTGTGTGTGTGTGTGTGTGTGTAGTGTTCTGCCTTCCCCAGCTCTCTCCTCCTCCTCCTCTCGCAGAGATCTGTCGTCTCTTATATCCAGTGAATTGTGCAGTGAACAGAGTCGACTGATTCATCCTGACACTCTCTCTCTGCCTCTCTCTCACTCTCTTCCTCTCTATTCATCTCCCTGTCTTTCCCTCTTATCTCTCTCTCCTCCTCTGGCTCCCTCTCCCTTCTCATCTGCCTCACTCTCTCTTCATCTTCCCCTGTTTCCTTCTGTCTTTCTTTCTCCTGCTCTGGCTCATATCTCTCTCTCTCTCCCCCTTCTCTCTCTTTTCCCTTCATCATTTCTCTCTCTCTCTCTCTCTCCCTCTCTCCCCCCTCCCCCTCCCCCTCTCAGACATACCAGCAGTCCTCCTCCCTTGCCTCCAAGACCAGGAGGAAGAGTAAAGGTGAGAGGACAATCAGTCATTTCCTGTCTGTCATTAGCTGCTCCTTCTCATTCACTCTGTCTCTCTTATGGCTATTCCCTCCTTCATTATCTCCCCCTCCTCTCACCCTCTGAGGATCTCCCCCTCTCTACTCCCCCCCCTCATCATTATGACCGACCCCTATCTCTATTCTTTTTAAAATGATATCCTTGTTTTTATTATATATTTCTTTCACAAAAGCATAAAAAAAACACAAAATATAATTACGCATACAAGACATATAATTAGGGTGTGTTGTTGGTCTGGGTCGCTGCAAAGACAAAGGCAGACGAAAGAGAAACCCACAAATGGATGACTAACTAACTAACACAAATACAATATCCGTCATTTCATGTCTATTATATATTCTAGAAACAAATACAAATACAAATTAAATAATTATTTCGCCTAAGAAGCCATGCACTATATGAGTCTGCTTGGTTTTGGTGAAGTCCTCAGATTTGATGCCTTTGATGTCATAATACATCTTTATCTAATGACTCTGATGTCATAATACATCTTATCTAATGACTCTGATGTCATAATACATCTTTATCTAATGACTCTGATGTCATAATACATCTTATCTAATGACTCTGATGTCATAATACATCTTTATCTAATGACTCTGATGTCATAATACATCTTATCTAATGACTCTGATGTCATAATACATCTTATCTAATGACTCACAAACCATAAATATAATGTAAAGCCCAATGCACACAACGTGCAATTTTGTTGCACGACAACATTCGATTCTCAATTCTTTGAATTATTTCAATTGGTGTGAATGGAGAATCGAATGTTGTTGTGCGATAATATCGCATTGCACGCCGTGTGCATTGTCTCATTCAAAACAATGGAATCGAATTCGGCGGTGCAACAAAATCGGGGCCGTGTGCATTGGCCTTAAGACGTTTGTTTGATTTACAGTTTATTTATATGCGTTTTCTTGCCGCTATTAAGGCCATATCAATATCTATTAAGGCCTTATCTTAAGGCCATATCAATATATCTGTTAAGGCCATATCAATATATCTTTAATGTATTCCAGGAGCCTGGAGGTGTAATACAAACTTGCAGACATAGAGACAACATATATATATATACTATATATATATACATATATACTTTGACTAACCAACAATGATCAAAAACAATGTCAGTCCAAGATTGCAAAAGCTACAGCATTTGACCTTTGACCTTTGACCACTGTTTGGTTCGTTTTTGGCTGATTTTGAAAGAGATTGTGAAAGAATATTGAAATATCTACATGAATTATCTAAAGAAAAATCATCCCTGGACAAAAAACAGTCTGGTTCATATGTATGAAACTAGACGTGTACTGTTATAACTGCTGAGTTAGAGCTTAAGCAATGATTTTATAGTCCACATCAAGAAGCACAAGTGGTCTTTATTTTGTTAATAAGAGTGATGGCTGCTACACATAAATATTGGGAAAGCTGCGTTTCTTCCAGACAGACAGACAGACAGACAGACAGACAGACAAACAGACAGACAGGTGTTAATCACAGGGAGATAGTAGCTCATTAAACATTCAGAGCAGTGCCTAACTATACAACCCTCCAACTCAGGAGCCTCTCCTTCCCACTGCAGTTTGTGTTGGCGGAGCCAAATGAATGATTAAATAAACAAACAACAATCATAATCTGTTGTCGCTTATTACTGTTAACTAATAATTGGCGCTTGTGGAACTGCAGCCTCTTAGCTACGACCGAATCACAGCCGTGCTGATATTCAGTATGACAGCACTCCCTCTCGTGTGATATTGCTTAACTATAATAATTATATAATTATTAATTAATTACGACCGAAAAGTCTCATTAATCTGGAGAGAATCATCCATTCTTAAACCTCCATCTGTTTGTCTTATTTTTAGAATTGTTTCTTTCGGATCATGTTCTCTATCTGCCAAGACAACAATTCCCTGGCTGTTTCTCCTTGCTCTACATATTTTTATTTTTATTTATTTTTATTAATAATTCAATAGCATAGTGTTTATATAACTCTATTTCTATCTGACACTGAGGACCAAGTGAGGGTAACAAACATTGATTAAATAACAATGATACAGTAAATCTGGGGCGGCTGTGTCTCAGGAGGTAGAGCCGGCGTCTAATGATCGCAAGGTCGGCAGATCGGCGGTTCGAGCCCCGACTG
>NC_137687.1:9249704-9252818 GCF_963989245.1 Nansenia antarctica | reverse complement strand
TGTTGGCTATCTGCCTCGTACTGACCTCTCCGCCTCTCCGCCTCTCCTTTTTCTCTCCTCCCCCTGGTCGCGTCGCAGGCGTGCCTCGTTGTCGAAAACGAGCCCTCACTTCGTTTCCTGCGGCTGACGTCCGTCACTCTGCCCCTCTGTCTCTCTGTCACTCTGCTCCTCTGTCACTCTGTCACTCTGTCACTCTGTCACTCTGTCACTCTGTCACTCTGTCTCTCTGTCACTCTGTCTCTCTGCCCCTCTGTCACTCTGTCTCTCTGCCCCTCTGTCACTCTGTCCCTCTGTCTCTCTGCCCCTCTGTCCCTCTGTCTCTCTGTCACTCTGTCACTCTGTCACTCTGTCTCTCTGTCTCTCTGCCCCTCTGTCCCTCTGTCTCTCTGTCACTCTGTCACTCTGTCACTCTGTCTCTCTGTCACTCTGTCACTCTGTCACTCTGTCACTCTGTCACTCTGTCTCTCTGTCACTCTGTCACTCTGCCCCTCTGTCACTCTGTCTCTCTGTCACTCTGTCTCTCTGTCACTCTGTCACTCTGTCACTCTGTCACTCTGTCACTCTGTCTCTCTGTCCCTCTGTCCCTCTGTCTCTCTGTCACTCTGTCACTCTGTCACTCTGTCTCTCTGTCTCTCTGCCCCTCTGTCCCTCTGTCTCTCTGTCACTCTGTCACTCTGTCACTCTGTCTCTCTGTCACTCTGTCACTCTGTCACTCTGTCTCTCTGTCACTCTGTCTCTCTGTCTCTCTGTCTCTCTGTCACTCTGTCTCTCTGCCCCTCTGTCACTCTGTCCCTCTGTCACTCTGTCTCTCTGTCACTCTGTCCCTCTGTCTCTCTGTCACTCTGTCTCTCTGTCACTCTGTCACTCTGCCCCTCTGCCACTCTGTCTCTCTGTCTCTCTGTCACTCTGTCTCTCTGTCTCTCTGCCCCTCTGTCACTCTGTCACTCTGTCACTCTGTCACTCTGTCTCTCTGCCCCTCTGCCCCTCTGCCCCTCTGTCTCTCTGTCTCTCTGTCACTCTGTCACTCTGTCTCTCTGTCTCTCTGCCCCTCTGTCACTCTGCCCCTCTGTCTCTCTGTCTCTCTGCCCCTCTGTCACTCTGTCACTCTGTCACTCTGTCACTCTGCTCCTCTGTCTCTCTGTCACTCTGTCTCTCTGTCACTCTGTCACTCTGTCTCTCTGCCCCTCTGTCACTCTGTCTCTCTGTCACTCTGTCTCTCTGTCACTCTGTCACTCTGTCACTCTGTCACTCTGTCTCTCTGTCACTCTGTCTCTCTGTCTCTCTGTCACTCTGTCACTCTGTCTCTCTGTCACTCTGTCTCTCTGTCACTCTGCCCCTCTGTCACTCTGTCACTCTGTCACTCTGTCACTCTGTCACTCTGCCCCTCTGTCACTCTGTCACTCTGTCTCTCTGTCTCTCTGTCACTCTGTCTCTCTGTCTCTCTGTCTCTCTGTCACTCTGTCTCTCTGCTCCTCTGTCACTCTGTCACTCTGTCACTCTGCCCCTCTGTCACTCTGTCTCTCTGTCTCTCTGCCCCTCTGTCACTCTGTCACTCTGTCACTCTGTCACTCTGTCACTCTGTCACTCTGTCACTCTGTCACTCTGTCACTCTGCCACTCTGTCACTCTGTCACTCTGTCACTCTGTCTCTCTGTCTCTCTGCCCCTCTGTCTCTCTGTCACTCTGTCACTCTGTCACTCTGTCTCTCTGTCTCTCTGTCTCTCTGTCACTCTGTCACTCTGCCACTCTGTCACTCTGTCACTCTGTCACTCTGCCCCTCTGTCACTCTGTCTCTCTGTCACTCTGTCACTCTGTCACTCTGTCACTCTGTCTCTCTGTCACTCTGTCTCTCTGTCACTCTGTCTCTCTGTCTCTCTGTCACTCTGTCACTCTGTCACTCTGTCACTCTGTCACTCTGTCTCTCTGTCACTCTGTCACTCTGTCACTCTGTCACTCTGTCACTCTGTCACTCTGTCACTCTGTCACTCTGTCACTCTGTCTCTCTGTCACTCTGTCTCTCTGTCACTCTGTCTCTCTGTCTCTCTGTCTCTCTGCCCCTCTGTCTCTCTGCCCCTCTGTCTCTCTGCCCCTCTGTCACTCTGTCACTCTGCCCCTCTGTCACTCTGTCTCTCTGCCCCTCTGTCTCTCTGTCTCTCTGTCTCTCTGCCCCTCTGTCACTCTGTCTCTCTGTCACTCTGTCACTCTGTCACTCTGTCACTCTGTCTCTCTGCCCCTCTGTCACTCTGTCACTCTGTCACTCTGTCTCTCTGTCACTCTGTCTCTCTGTCTCTCTGTCTCTCTGCCCCTCTGTCTCTCTGTCACTCTGTCACTCTGTCACTCTGTCACTCTGTCTCTCTGTCTCTCTGTCACTCTGTCTCTCTGTCACTCTGTCTCTCTGCCCCTCTGTCACTCTGTCACTCTGTCTCTCTGTCACTCTGTCTCTCTGCCCCTCTGTCACTCTGTCTCTCTGTCACTCTGTCTCTCTGTCACTCTGCCCCTCTGTCACTCTGTCACTCTGTCACTCTGTCTCTCTGTCACTCTGTCACTCTGTCTCTCTGTCTCTCTGTCTCTCTGTCTCTCTGTCACTCTGTCTCTCTGTCTCTCTGTCACTCTGTCACTCTGCCCCTCTGTCACTCTGTCTCTCTGTCACTCTGTCTCTCTGTCTCTCTGTCACTCTGTCACTCTGTCACTCTGTCTCTCTGCCCCTCTGTCACTCTGTCACTCTGCCCCTCTGTCACTCTGTCTCTCTGCCCCTCTGTCACTCTGTCACTCTGTCTCTCTGTCACTCTGTCTCTCTGTCACTCTGTCTCTCTGTCTCTCTGTCACTCTGTCACTCTGTCACTCTGTCACTCTGTCACTCTGTCTCTCTGCCCCTCTGTCACTCTGTCACTCTGTCACTCTGTCACTCTGTCTCTCTGCCCCTCTGTCACTCTGTCTCTCTGTCACTCTGTCACTCTGTCACTCTGTCTCTCTGTCACTCTGTCTCTCTGCCCCTCTGTCTCTCTGTCTCTCTGTCACTCTGTCACTCTGTCCCTCTGTCACTCTGTCTCTCTGCCCCTCTGTCACTCTGTCACTCTGTCACTCTGTCTCTCTGTCTCTCTGTCTCTCTGTCTCT
>NC_137687.1:9239704-9244704 GCF_963989245.1 Nansenia antarctica | reverse complement strand
CTCTCTCCCTCCCCCCTCCGCCTCTCCCCCCCTCCCTCTCTCTCTCTCTCTCTCTCCCCTCTCCCTCCCTCCCACTCCCTCCCTCTCTCTCTCTCTCTCAGATGAGTGCGTACGTAGAAGGCAGGGTAGAAGGCAGGGTCACCCGCCTGTCGTCCACGGAGACGTCTCGTTCCCGCTCCTCTCAGGAGGACTTCCTGTGTGACCCTGCAGGGGGCAGCGGTGAGCTGCAGTACCACACCGGGCCTAAGGGGGGCAGCGGTACCAACAGCGGCAGACTAGCAGGAGGCAGCACCAGCAGTGACGTGCAGTACCGCTGCGATCCTGTAGAGGTGTGTAGTTTGTCGTATTCTACACATTCATTGCTATTGTTGTATTGTTTCTTAGATTGTATGTTGTGTGTTTTGGCTGTGTTAGCAGACTTCTCATCTGGATACTGTATAATTGTATCCTGTCTTATTTGTCACTTATGTCCTGTACTATTGTCACTTTTTATCTTGAATTATGCCTACTGCCTTATTGTCTTGTGCTGCAATGTCAGGAACCCGAAGCCTAAGAATTACACTCTCTCTGAGTTTTTGTAGTCCACTAAATCTAAGACTACAATTCCCTTGATGCCTAGCCACTAGGTGACATTTTGACACAGGTGTTGTACATTGGCTAAATCAAGTGATGTTGTTTGAACCATTTATACCACTGCATTCACTTGTCTGCTTCATGCCTGAAGAAGGTCTATGACCGAAAGCTCGCAATAAACTACGTTTTTTTGCACAGTGTTTGAGTGTGCGGATGCTGTTGTTTTGCACTGTAATAAACGTGAAACTTGATTAATAAAGTAGCGTTCTCTCCTGTAGTACCGCTCCAGCCCTGCAGGGGGCAGCAGTGAGACAGGCTCCCCTGGTCGATCCTCGTCTCAGCGGCGCTCGTGGCAGGACCTGATCGAGACCCCGCTGACCGAGGCAGGCCTGCACTACCTCCAGACTGGACCCCTAGGTAACAGACTGACCTACCTACAGACTGACCTACAGACAGACTGACCTACAGACTGACCGACAGACTGACCTACAGACTGACTGGACCCCTAGGTAACAGACTGACCTACCTACAGACTGACCTACAGACTGACCTACAGACTGACCTACAGACAGACTGGACCCCTAGGTAACAGACTGACCTACCTACAGACTGACCTACAGACTGACCTACAGACTGACCGACAGACTGACCTACAGACAGACTGGACCCCTAGGTAACAGACTGACCTACAGACTGACCTACAGACTGACCTACAGACTGACCTACAGACTGACCTACAGACAGTCTGGACCCCTAGGTAACAGACTGACCTACCTACAGACTGACCTACAGACTGACCGACAGACTGACCGACAGACTGACCTACAGACAGTCTGGACCCCTAGGTAACAGACTGACCTACCTACAGACTTACCTACAGACTGACCTACAGACTGACCTACAGACTGACCTACAGACTGACTGGACCCCTAGGTAACAGACTGACCTACAGACTGACCTACAGACTGACCTACAGACTGACCTACAGACAGTCTGGACCCCTAGGTAACAGACTGACCTACCTACAGACTGACCTACAGACTGACCGACAGACTGACCGACAGACTGACCTACAGACAGACTGGACCCCTAGGTAACAGACTGACCTACCTACAGACTGACCTACCTACAGACTGACCTACAGACTGACCTACAGACTGACCTACAGACAGACTGGACCCCTAGGTAACAGACTGACCTACAGACAGACAGACTGGACCTAGGTAACAGACTGACAGAGGCTTTTTAAAGAATCAGTACAGTTAAAACAGCAATTTAGATCGATTCCACATGGACATATTGGAGAGATTATTATTAACCCATTTAGACCTAAAACACCTGCTAAAAACACCTTCTAAAACCTGAGGGTTTTCTGAAAGACTTGAGGCTAAAAGGCTATTCCTCAGCCTCTGTAGCAGATAGAAACATGAAACAAAAAACATTTGGACTTACTTGCCTTGTGCTAATGTTCATTAAACAAAATGAAAAATCAATAAACAAAGAAATAAATGAAAATGAAATTAATACAAAAAATAACAACTGTGTACACATTTCACAGGTATTTGTTAAGTGGCAGTGGACTTTTTCTAAGAGTGACACTTTGTTTTTTAGAATGTTATTATAACAGCCATAATTATGTTCAATAAAACAAAGTAAAAACACTAAGTGGCTGAGTACTTATTGGTTCCAGTCACATATATGTGCGGGGGGGTGTACCTAGTTCAGATGAAACACGTGAACCTCGAGGGTTTGTAACTCAAGAGAGTGCGTCTGCCATAAAAGCAACAATGTGAGGTAAAATGGACGTAAGAAAACAAACAAACTGCTTCATATCCAAATAAAATCCAATAAGCCCTTCTTGAGGTCAAAGACTCCCAACCAATAGACGGTTACATAAGACAGTAGTGGATGTGGAAACTATCCTAGAAATATAAATGGTTTAAAAACTGAGGCTGCCTGTGTGGAAATGGTGCCACCATAGTCACAACCTTCCTCCCTATGCAACAATAAACACGTAAACTTTCAATATTAACAGTTTATCATCAATCCAAATGCTCAGGTACTTATACTGAGGGTCTTATTCCATTTGGGCTCATTTCAGGGTACAGATATGCAAATCGTTGTAATCAATATTACCTAGATTATCGAGAGAAAACCCTGAACATGAATAAAGGTTTTGTCCTCACTCAGCACCAAGTTAAGATCAACAAGCGATATTTAACACTAGAACAGCCATGAGGCCTCTGTGAGGAAAGAAAAATGTTATATCTTTGCACTCGATCAAATTTCAGGACCCTCCTTTCATGACTTTTCCTAGATATGTGCGTTCTACCACCCAGTATCCTCACATTTTCAAAATCACATCAGGATAAGCTAGTATGAAGCTATTTTGCAATTTTTCTGTGTAGGAAGCAGGCTAATTTACAAGCGGCCAACTAGTGGTCGTTGTGTGTAAATATCAGCTTGAGCATTGTAAAGACTATGGTCATCTTATAGAAGGTAAAAAAAAGCATGGCTGTTCTAGTGTTAAATAGAATCAGAACCACGTTGAAGGTCCAGAATGCCCTGCTGCGCTGCCAGGGTGCGGGAGGATCAACAGGATTATGTCATTTACATTTGTTCAAGGACAAACCAACACTCATGTACATGGTAAACAGCAGCTGACCTAGAATCTAAATGAGTGAAACACATTTATGAATAATGTTGAGAAAACTAGACAGAACTCACATAAACGGAAATACCTGTTCTACCTGTATATACCTGTAAGTAGGTATATATATATATATATATATATATATATATATATATATATATATATATATATATATATATATATACATACACACATATACTGTATATATTCTACAAGTACTTTTGAAACCAATAACAGTCCAATCAAGCATCTCAAACCCTGTAGTCTTTTTAACATCAATCTTACACAACAAATCAAAAACTTCCTTGGTAGAAACACAACAGATGGAGAAGGGTTATATACAGTATATACAGTGGCGGGCGGTGCATTTCACACCTAGGCCTTCAGTGATGTCCGACACATTCCTACCTGAATTATTCTACCTCTTAATACCATCGTTATGACGCCATGGCTCTAGAAACTAGACAGAAACACAGTATAACCGGGCGTTGCATCACCTTAACATAGTCAGACAAGTACAACAGAGTTATATTAATATTTCCGAAGCATTTTTAATCAATAAATCTGCATTTACAATGAAGAGTGTTAAACTAACATCTTTAAGATCGCTACATTACCCACGTCTGTCGTCTCGTCCACCATAATAGCGACAAAGGGTGCCTTTTTAATCTCCATTTTGATCTCTTCTCCCACTTCAGCAATAGCAAAAATCAGGTCGTTTTGTATTTTGCCTGACGTCCCAGTAAACACTTTGTTTGTGGACAGGTGGTAATGTAAATCTGGGTTGTTTTCAGCCAGAAAAGAAAGAAGCTCAACGTAGTTTCCTGTTTGTGGACTCGGCGCTTTTATCGTGTCCCCTAAATGAAAGTTATTGTTTACCCAAAAACAGGACACAATCGATCAGTATTATCGATCAGTCAACGAAAGCTTTCGTTGTGGCGCTCCGTTTCCCTGCGCACTTTCAAAAGGTTCACATCTACCGGCATAGTTACGCATCTCAATAGTGAATATCAATAGTGCGTATCAATAGTGCGTATCAATAGTGCGTATCCAATCAAAAGACGTGCTGGGTGCTGACATCATTGAGCCTTACAGCAGGCGCCGTTGTTGCTTTTGCTCGCATCTACATAGGTTTACTAGGAACGCCACAGGTTTTCTCGTTCCAACGTTAAGTTACAGGTCGTATCCGCGGCACCGTTTATCGTGCAGGCTGGGCAGATTTTGGAGCCCCCTAGCAACACATTTTGATTGGATAAAAGCTCTAACATAAAGGCCAGCCCTCCAAATCTCAATCGGAGACTGGAAGCAGCGCAACCAAGAGGAAAGCTATGAAATGAAGAGAATAGACTATGGGGAATCATTAATACATATTTGTGGAAAAAATATATTAAAATAAAATGTATATTCTGATGATGTTTAGGCCAGCAGAGAAGGCCTTGCTGGCCCTGACGGCACACCACTGAGTATATATATATATAATATATACTATATATATTGTTAGTTATAGGGCAGTTATCAACCAGAGAGACAGGCTATCAATCAAATAGATAGCTTGCTGAGATAAACTGTTGGTTACTGTTGGTCTTTTTTTTATTATCCATAATGCTTTTATGATAGGGATAAAACTGGTTGAGGTAGAGAGAGAGAGGGAGAGGAACTGGAACTATCTGTATGGATTTCACATCTATCGATTGGTAAACATCTTTATGTCACGTCAGCGCAGTTGCAGCCAGGTGACATTTAATAACTTGACTCGGGGGGCCCATGACTCTTC
>NC_137687.1:9232204-9237204 GCF_963989245.1 Nansenia antarctica | reverse complement strand
GGATCCGATGAGATGATCAGACTTTTCTTTCGGAAAAACTTTTGAATACATTTCCGCGCTGTTGAAAATCAACGACACATCGCTAGTCAACTAACACAGCTTGTTTTGTGAGCCTGCTGACAATGTAAAGTAGTGTTCTAGTTAACAAGGTAACAATGTAAAGTAGTGTTCTAGTTAACTAGGTAGCAGTGGCGATTACTCACCCAATCCATTGCGTTGTTGCAGTATTTTGGCTTGACTAGCGAGTTTGTGTCGTGATTCTCGACAACGTTGAAACGTAGTTCCGTGTTTCAAAAGAAAAGTCAGAACATTTTGATTGGTTGCCGACATGCGGACCGAATGATCAGACTGTGTCATGTGTGTGTGTGTCGCGTGTGTTTTGAAAGTGGAGTAGAGAGTGACCCGCCCCCCCCTCCCTCCCTCCCTCATGTGTTTCTGCGTCTCTCTAGGACAGAGAGGGGGAGCTAGCTCTGATTGACAGGCTGTTGGCCAATCCTCAGCTCACGTCGGCAGAGTTCCAGGAGTGGAAGACAGCTTATCAGGAGCTGTTCTCTCAGGAGCCAATCACCACGCCCGAATCAGAGCCCGCCCCCACCCTCCCCCACACCCCCTCGCTCTCTCACACGCACTCCTACATCGAGACTCATGTCTGATACACACACACACACACACACACACACATACACAGACAACCCAACACACTCTCCAGTTTCACGGGCAATCCCAGAAAGTGAGTTTAACCCATTCTGAAGTTTAATATCTGAAAATATCTGGCTTCAGTTTCCCATGAAGTTTGGAAAGTCACAAGGCATCATTTCCCAGAGCGTCTTATTCAGATACGAGTCATGTGATCCAGTCATGTGACCCAGTCGTATCTCAGCCAATCAGCGAACTGCGTGCTCACGTTATGAGCCGATCGCCACAAGGGACGAACATCGACACTGTCGTTAAAACAACGGCCGCCATGTTTGAATCGCGAGTGAAACGAAGAGATGAAGGTGGATATCTTTCCGAAATGCGTTCGTTATTCTCCACAGCTCAGAGTCATCTCATTCTGTTAGAACCACTCTCCCAGGAATTCATTAAACAGATTGTAGACTTCAGTACTGTCAACCATCTGTCTACTATCAACGTGTGTACTGTGCACACAGCTTCTCTGCTGGGCTTCGACCTGATTGGACACAACTGATGGAACCGCCTCCTCCAATGGGGTTACAGAACAGCCTCTTTCTGATCTGTCATATTTATATCTCTATAATATATCTCTTGCTTAATTTATGTGCCATATTTATACTGACTGAATGGTTGTGTTCCAGCCCGTTGTACAGTGTCTCATATCCACTCTTATTATACGATTCTACAATATCCACTCTTATAGTGTAATATACACCATATCTAGCCTGATATCTAGTATATGCTGTGTATGATAATATACACTGTTGTGTGTTGCAAGCAGGTCTGAACATGTATCTCTACTCAGTATATTTGCTTGTATATTTACTTATGTGCCGGCTTTAGTTCCTGGCCAGCACTAACACACCTACAGTGGGGGAAATAAGTATTGAACATATCGATATTTTGTCCAGTAAATGTATTTCCAATGAGCCTATATTCAAGTGAAATCGGCACCAGACTTTGGTGTTAACTCAAACAATCCAGACAAAATGTTGATGTGTTCAATACTTATTTCCCCCACTGTACTAAGAGACAGAGTCAGATGTGTTAGCCCCAGGCGAGGGGCTAATGTCTGCACACACAGTGCCTCTCTGCAGGACCAGGAGAGGAGGCCGTTGTTGCTGCTGCATACCGCATGGCACATACTGTAGAAATGTGAGTGATAGAAATGCTCATATAAGACGTGAGGTGGGAGAACCCAAATGAAGTCTGTACTCAAGGAGATGTTGCACAAACCGAAAGCAATCGTACGCACGCACACACACCCACCCAGTCTGAATGCTATATGCTGCTGCCCCGTGGTTGGTTGTAGTGGCATGTGTCGTAAAGCTATCATGTATGGATAGATAAAGTACTCTCTCGGTTAAAGGTACTGTCTACTATCTTTATGTAATAGAATTCACATGTTCTTAATATCTTCATAGTGACAATAGTGCTAGAAAATCCATCTTTTTTGCAATACTCTCTCTGTGTAAAGTCAGTTTATGTTCATAGTTTATGCTGATGATATATTTATTAACATATTATTATATTATCTGTTCTGTTAATGTCACCAGAACTGGAGTCAATAAAGTTCAGTTGTTTGAATGAAAGGTTGTGTTTTCGGTTTGTCTTGGTTGAATGATCTCTGCCGGCTGCTCTGCCCCTGTCTGTCAGCAGGAGAGAGAGAGAGAGTGTGTGTGTGTGTGTGTGTGTGTGTATGTGTGTGTGAGAGTGTGTGTGTGTGTGTGTGTGTGTGTGTGTATGTGTGTGTGTGTGAGTGAGAGTGAGAGAGAGTGTGTGTGTGTGTGTGTGTGTGTGTGTGTGTGTTGGTTACAAACACTCGTTAGCAAGTAGGACAGCCCAGGAGGCTAAAAGATGCAGCCTGACAAATGTGCACATGCACTCTTCACATGCACTCTTCACATGCACTCTTCACATGCACTCTTCACATGCACTCTTCCCCACACTCGTTACACATCGTTAGCCTCATAACATAATTGACTAAGTCATATTTTGGCCAAATTCAGATATCTGCCTAACTCTACTCTCCTAACACTGCTGATTCACTGTGCATTACTGCCTATGATGCCATCAGCCTATCAGAATGCTTGTTACATTCCAAAATCACTATCTGCCCAAGTCATCTCTTTGACATTTTTTTCACACTACATACAAAGATGGCTCGGCTGACCACAAGTGAAGCATGACTTAGGCAATTATGCTATGCTAACGATATGTGCATACATAGACAAAAAAGCAATCGACACTTCAATCATTAATACTTCATAAAAAAGTCACAATAACAACAGTAATTGTTTATTCAAACAATTCTATTAATGGTAACACTCAGTTATTCACACATCTACTGCTCGGCCGGACTGATCGGATCTGCTCGTTTCCAGTTGAATCTGAAGTGACAGAAACCCTTGAAGTATAAATAGCAGAACAGACATGCAGTGTCCGTGCCGTGTGGACTGTGAACTCTGTTAAGCCACTTGGAATGTTTGATTCACTGAAGCTTATGACATCATCTCTGAGTCACTGTGATGCACTCGGAACGCCGTCGTTCAAGGATCATAGGGTACTCGGAGGGTACCAAAGTCAACCAATAGAAAGATTTACGTAAATAACTTTAAAAGTTAGTTAGAGTTAAAATAACCATTGCATATCGTTAGCCTCATAGCATAATAAGTCACGCTTCACTTGTGGTCAGCCGAGCCATCTTTGTATGTAGTGTCAAAAACGCCTATGTCAAAGAGATGACTTGGGCGGATAGTGATTTTGGAATGTAACAAGCATTCTGATAGGCTGATGGCATCATAGGCAATAATGCACAGTGAATCAGCAGTGATAGGAGAGTAGGGTTAGGCAGATATCTCAACTTGGCCAATATATGACTTAGGCAATTATGCTATGAGGCTAACGATAGGTGCCTTTCATATTGTTCCACACATGCAACAATGGCCAATTCTGTTTTGCCAAAAATAATTTCCTTTTTTAAGTTATTACATTTACAGCTGATACAGTTGAAAAAAACAGTCAATCAGATAAAAACAACAGATTCAGACAATTGAAACTAAATTGATATGAACACAGCATTCGATTCATTCAAACACAGTTGTGTGGTTGAGTGTATTGTGCATATAATGTGTGTAGACTACAGCTCACTGTGATAACCACTCATGTTCAGTAAATATCTCTGACATGATTCAGAAACACAGCAGTAGCAGTATCAACACCTACATACTGTTCCAGCACGTTCCGTTAACCTACACTTCTAGGTGGAGGAGTAGGTTCCTACTTAGAAGGATTTCCTACTTAGAACCATTTACATGACATTAAAATTTTTGGCATTTATCAGACACCTTATTCCAAAGCGACTAAACAAGTGAGTCATCAATTCACCAGTCGTAGCAGGAAGAGTAATCTAGCTCAGGCCAGGGGCCAGCCATTGGCAGTCGTCGTGATAGAATAATGTTTTTGGTTTTTTTTACACTGGAGAAGGGGGGAGACACAGTGCTGGGGGGTAGTAGATGTCTCATGAGACACAGTGCTGGGGGGTAGTAGATGTCTCAGGAGACACAGTGCTGGGGGGTAGTAGATGTCTCAGGAGGAGCAGTTAAGGTGTAGCCTGCCCTGAAGAGATGGAGGTCTTCAGTCTCCGGCGGAAGACGGGTAGTGACTCTGCAGTTCTGACAGCCGTGGGAAGCTCATTCCACCAGCGGGGAGCGGGGAGCCAGTGTAGTGAAGAGACATGACCGGGCAGCGTGACTGCCATGTTGGCGTAGAGGTAAAGAACCCTGTGTGATCCTAGTCAGAACCTTCTCTGAACGTTGTGTTTGGATCCTGTTATACTAGATCAGCTCAGCTGAGGTGAGGAGGTGAGGAGGAGAGGCCACTGTTGTAATGCACTCCTTCACTCAGTCCTTCCTCCTCCTCCTCCTCTCCTCTCCTCTGTTCATGTTATTCGCAATGCTTGAATTATAATAATACTATTGAATCTTAAATTGAATAATGAATCAAAGTGGCTTTTAACTTGTTTTACGTGGAAAGAATCGAGGAATCTTAGTTTACAAACCTTCATACAATATTTAGGACGTCATTTGGAAAACATTTCAAAACCCATTCTCTACCCCGTCTCTCTCTCTCTCATATTTCTACCCTCTCTTGGCACAAATGTACACACATAGATTTTTGGTTAATAATTAATTCATAATATTGCAGCAGCAGTAAATCTAATCTTCAACTTAAAACAGATTCTGCGTCTATCTTTCTTTCCTCTTCTCTTCATAGTCCGACACATCTCTCTTCAGATGGCTTCCTCTGTGTGTGTGTGTGTGTGT
>NC_137687.1:9202204-9224704 GCF_963989245.1 Nansenia antarctica | reverse complement strand
TTTAGGCCAGGATCAATGAGACTCCAGACACACACACAGCTGTCCCTGAAACACACACACACACACACACGCACACACAATTCAAAAGCTCTGTGTAACTCTTTACAACAGCCTGTTATAGTGTCCACACATTCCTTTAGTGTCTTTGTGTTCATGTCTGTAGAGTGTGTACTCTCACATGCTGTGTACTATATTTTATGTTTGTTATCGTTAGCCTCATAGCATAATTGCCTAAGTCCCGCTTCACTTGTGGTCAGCCGAGCCATCTTTGTATGTAGTGTCAAAACATGCCGATGTCAAAGAGATGACTTGGGCAGATAGTGATTTTGGAATGTAACAAGCATTCTGATAGGCTGTTGGCATAGGCAATCATGCACAGTGAATCAGCAGTGTTAGGAGAGTAGAGTCAGGCAGATATCTCAATTTGGCCAAAATATGACTTTTAGCAATTATGCTATGAGGCTAACGAAATCCATCACTGTCTGTGGTTTCTACATGTAGCTTCTGATAGTGTATCTCTCGACCTCCAGGTGAATCTGAGAAAAAACCCTTTTGTCCCTGACATTTAGAACCAAGATATCATTTATTGTAACTGTCGCTAGAGAAACTCACAGGCTCCTAAAGCGACCATCGGGATGACAATGACAAGACAATGATGAAGTGCGAATTCCCAAAAGATAAAAGCACAACACAAACCAACTCAAAAAAACATCATCAAACAACATGACTGGAAGCGGTGTAACGTAACAGAAAAAAAAAAGGTTATTGCTATGAAGCTGTGAATGGTAGGACTTTGTAACGATTCGTCAGTAACCGTTCTAAAGTGTGGACAGAATGTTTCTGAAACACAACCGGGGGTTGTCGTAATCTCGCTGCTTGTCGTAACGAGGCCTCGGTTGATTGGATGTTCTGTCGATAGTCTGCTGCGGTTGGTTGGGAGTTTTATTGTTGGCAGTAATAGTTGGTTCTTGAATTTCGGTTGGTTGGTTGGTTGGTTGGTTGTTGGTTGGTTGGTTGTTGGTTGGTTGGTTGTTGGTCGGTCGGTCGGTTGGTTGGTTGGTCGGTCGGTCGGTCGGTTGGTTGGTTGGTTAGTTGTCGGTTTGTTGGTTGGTTGGTTGGTCGGTTGGTTGGTTGGTTGATTGGTTGTCGGTTGGTTGGTTGGTTGGTTGGTTGGTTGGTCGGTCGGTTGGTTGGTTGGTTGGTTGTCGGTCGGTTGGAGTGGTGGTTGTGGTCGTATCGGTGGTTGTAGGTGCTACGTTGGTGGGTGGTTGTCGGTTGTTGGTTGTTGACGTCGTTGTTTGTAAGTGTAGTTGGTAGTTGGTAGTTTTGTCGTTTTGTCTGAAGCAGTGGGAGTATTCTGAGTCCTGATAGAAACCCGGGCCTCCTCTCTCCTTTCTCTTCTCTCCTGGGAACCTGCGGATGGCAGACAGACACAGAAGGGCTTTTCACACTGCATAGGATATTGTCGAAGGCTATTTTCAAAGCAGCCGTTAGGCTTCTACACAATCACTACTGACCCTGCCTAACAGGCAGAGGAACATCAGAGCAGCCGGGGAAACAAGGAGAGGGCAAAGTCATCTTTCTTGTGCATCGACACACATCGACACACACACACACCACACACTCTGTCTCACCCCTGCCCTCCCTCTCTCCTACACACACACACACACACACAGATGGTTTGGGCAGGGCACCGGCGTGCGTGTGTGTTTGGTTTGTGGTGTGTGTGTCCCGCTGAGAAAGTCACACAGCACAGACGGGGCCTCAGCTGTCACACACACACACACACACACACACACACACACACACGCGCGCGCACACACACGCGCACACACGCACGGGCACACACGCGCATGCACACACACACACACACACACACACACTATAAATAAAGCCTGAGTCACGCTCTCCTGCCCACACACACACAGGCATGCAGACACACTCTTGACCCCAGACCAGAAGCCAACACATCCCACACTGCCTCCCTGTGGTGAGACGTCAACACTACACGCTGTTACGACACC
Source organism: Nansenia antarctica (assembly GCF_963989245.1). Taxonomy (NCBI): domain Eukaryota; kingdom Metazoa; phylum Chordata; class Actinopteri; order Argentiniformes; family Microstomatidae; genus Nansenia; species Nansenia antarctica. Next base: position 9,222,680 of record NC_137687.1, on the reverse strand, counting down.
ACAGGATTAAAGTGGATTTCATTCTCTGTTTCTGTTCCACAATGTGATTTAATGTTCCCCAGCAGGACACCGCCATCATCACACCCACTAACCACTGTTTTCTAAAGTCAACGCAGTCAGTTTGTCTGAATTTCTCTGTTCATCCACCATCTACAAATTGTAGTCTAATTTATTGTCACAGGTACTGTATATACTCTACCCTTTGGTTTAAGGCTTGTAGAATGTTAGCCAACGTTATATCAGGCTCAGAGTCAAGGTCAAGAAATCTGGGCTAGCTATCCTAGGTAAACCATTAGCTTTAGGTGGCTAATCACCAAGTTCTCTAGGAAAGGTTTACATTACATTACATTACATTTAAAAATACATTAAAAAAATTGTTGGGTTAGTTAGCTGGATGTGTGTGTGTGTGTGTGTGTGTGTGTGTGTGTGTGTGTGTGTGTGAGTGTGTGTGTGTGAGTGTGTGAGTGTGTAGTGTGTGAGTGTGTGAGTGTGTGTGTGTGTGTGTGTGTGTGTGATTGAGTGTGTGCATGTCTATGCGTGTGTGTGTGCGTGATTGAGAATGTGTGTGTGTGTCCATGCGTTTGTGTGAGTGCGTGATTGAGTGTGTGTGTGTGTACCTGTATCTTAGTCCTTGGTGACCCATCGTAGTTCACTCTTCACGTTCTGCAGCTCTGATAGGTTGACAGCAGGACCAGGAAGCTTCACCGAGCCTGGCAACGCCTTCTTCTCCTCTGGTGACGAGAGGGGCGTGGCCTGGGCAGGGTCTGGTGGCACCTGTCAACCAATCAGTCAATCAATCAATCAGTCAGTCAGATAGCTAACAGTTGACAGTTATTGTTTGTATTTCAGAGAGAGAACGGGACTACATTGTTTATGGCTCTCAAAGCTGCCCCCTTCACAGTTGCAAATTAGCTAAATTGTGGTTTTGTAGTAAAAGTAAGATAAACTCAGGTAATCTATAAACCTGGAACTTTTTCCCCACTTGCAGAGAACTGCTTTAAAGAGATAATTAAAGCCCCAAAAATATACATTTGCATGATGTTCTGTGTAGTGTATGTACTAGATAGAGATGGCTAATCTGGTGACTTCACCCTGCTGTGGGGACACATGGGGGTCTGTCCATCGTAACTTTGTGCAAAGTAACCTGAATTCATATGTGACACAGTCTGATCATTTGGTCCGCATGTCGGCAACCAATCAAAATGTTCCGACTTTTCTTTTGAAACACGGAACTATGTTTCAACGTTGTTGAGAAATCACGAACACAAACTCGCTAGTCGCTAGTCAAGCTGAAATACTGCAACAACGCAATGGATTGGGTGAGTAATCCCCACTGCTTCCTAGTTAACTATAACACTACTTTACATTGTTAGCAGGCTCACAAAACAAGCTGTGTTAGTCGACTAGCGACGTGTCGTTGATTTTCAACAACACGGAAATGTTTTCACATTAATTTTTTCGAAAGAAAAGTCCGATCATTACGTCGGATCCCCACATGAGGACCAAAGCATTAGAACGTGTCACATGCTGATCAAACCCTGTGTTGTCATGCCGATCCCACCTCCTCTGTGTCTTGTGTGTCCTCTCTCCTCTTCACAGGATGGCCCGCCCCCGGACGCAGAGCTCCCATTGGGATGTTCAGATTAGCCTGACGGACAGACGGACGGACAGACAGACGGACGGACAGACAGGAGGAACAGCTGATCACATGGTCCCGACACCTCAGAGCCCACCTCTTTTTAGAGCACTTTGTGTGTGTGTTTTGTGTGTGTTTTGTGTGAGTGTGAGTGTGAGTGTGAGTGTGCGTGCGTGTGTGCGTGTGTGCGTGCATACGTGTGTGTGTGCATGTGTGCGTGTGTGTGTGTGTCTTTTAAGTTTGGCTCTTTCCACAAAACCCTCTACTTTGGTTACGGCTGATACTTCCTGCTGTAATCTATAAAGAGCTTAATGTCTGTATGGAAATCACACACACACACACACACACACTGATAAGACTGACTGTGGGTCATTGTTAGCTGCTGCCCCTTCCATTTTTATTTGATGTGTGAATCTGTATATTCAATGCTATCTCTGCATATTGTTATATTAATGAAGAGAGCTACAGTGTGTGTCGCTAACCCTGGTCCTGAAGAGCTACACGTGTGTACGTTTGGACTGTGTGGGTTCTGTTGCAGGTTCTGGTGGAGGTAGACATCGGAGGACGGGCTCTTTGTAACGCATGGAACAGAGACTGACACACATGTAAATGGACTGCACTTACATAGCGCCTTATTCCAAAGTGCTTTACAACGGCCTCTCATTCACCCATTCACACACACATTCACACACCGATGGCGGCAAAGCTACCATGAAAGGCACCGGCCCGCTCGTTGGGAGCAATGTGGGGGTTCATTTGGGGGTCTTGCCCAAGGACACTTCGACATGTGGCCAGCCGGGGCTCGAACCGCCGATCTGCCGACCTTTGCGATCATTAGACGGCGGCTCTACCTCCTGAGACACAGCCGCCCACATGTTTGATAACATTCCTGGTTCCATCCCATGGATTACAAAGAGCCCGTCCTCTGATTTCTGCCTCCGTCGACCTTCCCATGTTCTGGTGATATTACCTCCATAGTTGTGTCGGGGTGTGTTAGTGCTGGTCTGGACACAAAGTCTGCACACTTACAGTATAGGCTGTCCAGCACCAGGGTGAAAGTTCAAGTGTACTTAACTGTAAGTGTGTGTAAACTATTCCTCTGTATAACCCATTTGCATGGTTAGAGATGCGCCAATGAGCACAATGAGAGAAATGACAGAGAGAGATTCTAAACCGTGCAAGCATACACAACATACACACACATACACACACAACACACACAACATACACAAACATACACAACATACACAACATACATAAACATACACACACAACATACACAACACACACAACATACACAAACATACACAACATACACAACATACATAAACATACACAGACATACACAGTACATAGACAAAACCCCACATACGGACACACACACACACACATAGTATGCACAAGTCTAGAGATAGATTATTGATAAGACAACATTATAGGAAATAAAAGGAGCACAATATAGTTTACTATCCACAAACAAACACCATCTGATTTATATTGTCAGACAATCATCACAATGTGTGACCGTAAATGAAAGCAGTGAGTGTTGATATACACACTTTCAGCACAATAAATGGTAAATGGACTGACTTATATAGCTCCTTATTCCAAAGCGCTTTACAACGGCCTCTCATTCACCCATTCACACACACATGTGGCCAGCCGGGGTTCGAACCGCTGATCGGCCAACCTTGTGATCATTAGACGGCGGCTCTACCTCCTGAGACACAGCCGCCCCCACAATACTTTTAAGGACTGTTCAATTTGCATTTTGCAGATCACATCACGTCTGTGGATTTCTTTATAGTTGTTTGCAGAATTTGGGCATTTACATTTGCACATGCAAACATTATCCACACATGCATCACTTTGAACTCTGATACACTGAAATAATACAAACTAATCTTTGCAGCCAACCAAGTAATGCTGTTTGATAACATGACTTTTTTTTTGTTACACAAATACAAATCAAGAGGTGTTTGTGGATAGTAAATTATATTTGTGGTTTTTGTTTATGGATCATGGTACCCATTTGTGAGTTGTACTCCTTTTATTTACAGTCGTGGTCTGTAATCTATATCCCTCTGTATCTGCCTGCCTGACTGAGATCCTGCACTGAATAAAGCACTACACTATATGCACACGCAGTATGAATCCTTAAAGGTGCAATAGCGTTAGCCTCATAGCATAATTGCCTAAGTCACGCTTCACTTGTGGTCAGCCGAGCCATCTTTGTATGTAGTGTCAAAACTGCCTATGTCAAAGAGATGACTTGGGCAGATAGTGATTTTGGAATGTAACAAGCATCCTGATAGGCTGATGGCATAGTAGGCAATGATGCACAGTGAATCAGCAGTGTTAGGAGAGTAGAGTTAGGCAGATATCTCAATTTGGCCAAATATTATGCTATGAGGCTAACAATATGTAACATTCAAACTTTCTAGAAGCTTCCTAATGGTTGTAATGACTATATTTAATCAGCAGTTATCAGGGAATGACAATTCCCTAAATTAAACATTTAATTTATCGACACTGTTTTTGTTCCCGGAAAGAAATATGACCTACCTACCCGAGACCCGTCTGTTTACAAACATGTTGTTACTGGCCTGGGGGTGGGGTGGGGGGGGTGGTCTAGGGGAGGGGACTGTGTTACTGGCCAGGGGGTGGGTGGGTGGTCTAGGGGAGGGGACTGATCTTCGCCTTTCTGTCTCTGGTGCCTGCCTCCTCGATGTGTGTGTGCATGCAGACACAGCTCATGTCCGACACTGCAATCATTTCCCGGGAGGGGGGGGGGTTATATTGTGATTCAGGTGTTTTTTTGTTTGTTGGAGTTTGTCTGAGGTGGCCAGGGGGGTGGCAGGGGGGTGGAGGTTGGCCAGGGGGGGGTGGGGGCCAGGGGGGTGGCAGGTTTCCTGCTCCTTTAATCAAGACTAAGAGTTCTACCTGGCTGCTATCTGCTTTGATCAATAAATTCATACATGTGGACGTATTTATTGTACGGTTTTGTGTTATTGTGAGATAAGTGTGTAAGAGTGTTCTAATAAAGCATGGAAACACACACACACCACGCACACACACACACACACCACACACACACACGGACACCTACCTGTAGGGCCTTGACATTAGATGATGGCTTGGACATGTTGTCCAGTGAAGTCCAGTATCCTGCAGGAAACACACACCACAAGCATTCAGCAGCGGAACAGGTAAAAGTGTGTGTACGTTTGTGTGTGTGTGTGTGTGTGTGTGTGTGGGGGGGAGCGGGGGGAGGGGGGGGGGGGGGGGGCAGGTTGGACTGTGTGGTTTTCAAGGCCTGGGATAGTCTTTCAGTTGCTTAGCGACTCCTATAGAGTGAGGCAGGTTCAGGACTGAGACCTGAATCATTTATCAGACAGAAAGAGGACAGTGGAGAGAGATTCACATCTATGTCTGTGTACGTTTTGGAAAAACTTGGGGGAAAATGTAAAACTACTGTACATGAAAATATCGACTGTAAATTACAGTAAATACTGTTAAGAAAAAAGCTCTGTTTCAGCTCTTGAAACTTTGGTGAGACCTGTGAATCGTGTCTTTGTGTTTTGAATTTGTACTCATATCTAAAATGAGTAACTCGTGGTCATCCCTATGGTCCCACAGCTCAATGGTCCCACATTTTTTAATATTTCATAGGTGGGCTAAGGGATAGGGTTAGGGTCCGTGTTAGGGTTAGGGTCAGTGTTAGGGCTAGGGTTAGGGTTAGTTAGATTACTTAGAAAATGTGGGAACATTGGGCTGTGGGAACATAGGACACACTCCAGAGTAACTCTACGCTAATCTCGAACAACAACAGTAGCGCAATCCCCGCAATGTAGTGGCTCTGGTCAAAAGTAGAGGCGTATCTATGTTGAGTAGAGTAGAGTGTCATATAATATGCTGCTGCCTGAGGGCCAGTTAAGAGAGAGCAGAACCAAGACTGTCGAGGGAGTTGTTGTTAGCTGTTGGCATGGCAACATAAGCCATGCTAAAAGCTAAAAGAAGCACCCATGCAAACTGTAATAGAGCGGGGTCTTCTTCTTCTTTCGTGTAACGTCAGAGGTCCAACTCAGTGTCGTGTAGCCATGCCCGCATCTCTGGTTCTAAGTCGAAGAGGCTGGCTTCCGAGGGTGGTCTGTATAAGGGGCAGATGGTGATTATATGGTCGGCGGTCTGCTCTGGGTCACCGCACTCGCATGCCGCACTGTCCGCCAGGCCCCACGCCTTCATTGATGTTTTAAAGTGACCGGGTGGGGTCATTGTTGTGTTGTTTACCACAAAGACCATTGATAAAACCTAGACCCAACCTGGTTGGTCAGCCCCAGAACCAGGACCAACCAATGATCATGATGTGTTTGCATGGTTGTCTCGTAGTAGGTATGTAAATGACTTCACACCTGATGAGACTCATAAAATGGTATATGAGACTCATAAAACCATGCATGCCCACTGTTTGTCTGATCTGTGGTTTGACCAATCAATACACTGCAGAGATACGGTGTTTATTGTTGTTTTGACCTGCAACCGTAGATCCCTCCTCCAGAATGCTACTGTAGCTGGCTAACCTGCAGGCTAGGCTAACGGATGCTCGTTAGCTTCCTAGCTTGCCTCCTTTCTCCATCCTCCCTCCCTTCCTTCCTTCCTTCCATCTTCTATCTATTTTATCCTCCCTCCCTCCCTCCTCCCTTCCTTCCTTCCCTCCTCCCTCCTTTTCTTCCTTCCTTCATTCCATCTTCTATCTATTTTATCCTCCCTCCCTCCTTCCCTCCCTCCTCCCTTCCTTCCTTCCCTCCTCCCTCCCTCCTTCCCCTCTCCTCCCTCCCTTCCTTCCCTCCTCCCTCCCTTTCTTCCTTCCTTCCTTCCATCTTCTATCTATTTTATCCTCCCTCCCTCCTTCCCTCCCTCCTCCCTTCCTTCCTTCCCTCCTCCCTCCCTTCCTTCCGACCCTCCTCCCTCCCTTTCTTCCTTCCTTCCTTCCATCTTCTATCTATTTTATCCTCCCTCCCTCCCTCCCCCCTCCTCCCTTCCCTCCTCCCTCCTTTTCTTCCTTCCTTCATTCCATCTTCTATCTATTTTATCCTCCTTCCCTCCTTCCCTCCCTCCTCCCTTCCTTCCTTCCCTCCTCCCTCCCTCCTTCCTCTCTCCTCCCTCCCTTCCTCCCCTCCTCCCTCCCTTTCTTCCTTCCTTCCTTCCATCTTCTATCTATTTTATCCTCCCTCCCTCCTTCCCTCCCTCCTTTCTTCCTTCCCTCCTCCCTCCCTTTCTTCCTTCCTTCCATCTTCTATCTATTTTATCCTCCCTCCCTTCCTTCCCTCCTCCCTCCCTTCCTTCCTTCCCTCCCTCCTCCCTTCCTTCCGACCCTCCTCCCTCCCTTTCTTCCTTCCTTCCTTCCATCTTCTATCTATTTTATCCTCCCTCCCTCCTCCCTCCCTCCCTCCTCCCTCCTTCCTTATCAGGTAGGCCTAATCACTGATCTTTAAGTGACTGCTGATTGGCGTGAAGTGAAGTGTGAAGCTTTATTTCCATCTGACTGCTGTTAACCGTCCAGCCCTCATATCTCATCTCCTCCAGTACCCCATGGCAGGGGGAGACCAGGCCAGAGTAATGGAGTATAGATGTGTTAGGCCAGAGTAATGGAGTATAGATGTGTTAGTCTCTCTGGCAGGGAGAGACCAGGCCAGAGTAATGGAGTATAGATGTGTTAGGCCAGAGTAATGGAGTATAGATGTGTTAGTCTCTCTGGGTACAACCTGGCTCAACGGCTGGTCTTAGTTACCGTATCCAAGGTGTTGTTTACGTCAACATAGTACTTTGCCATTCTAGAGGCTGAAGCCAAGGCCCAGATACACACTCTCTCTGTCTCTCTCTATCTCTCTGTCTCTCTCTCTCTCTCTCTCTCTCTCTCTCTCACACACACACACACACTCTCTCTCTCTGTCTCTCTCTCTCTCTGTCTCTCTCTCTATCTCTCTCTCTCCCTCTCTCTCTCGCTCTGTCGCTCTCTCTCTCTCTGTCTCTCTCTGTCTCTCTCTCTATCTCTCTCTCTCCCTCTCTCTCTATCTCTCTCTCTCCCTCTCTCTCTATCTCTCTCTCTCTCTCTCTCTCTCTCTCTCTCTCTCTCTCTCTCTCTCTCACATACATACACACACACAACATGGATATTTTGGTTTGCCTCCAGAGAGATCCCTGAACAGGCACGATGGCACAGCTGCCCCTAACACCCACTAATCCCACACTTACACGCCCCCCCACACACACTCGACCTTCCATTATTCAAATATCAAGCTTCATTAAATCCACATTTGCAATATCTAACAATGAAGCCCTTTGAGGTGTGTGTGTGTGTGTGTGTGTGTGTGTGTTGTGTGTGTGTGTGTGTGTGTGTGTGTGTGATGACCTTTGACCTTTTTAAACATCTTGAAAAACGTGAAAAACGTGAAACTGCATTATCATCGCAATGCAATTATGTGCAAATGAGACATCAGATCTTCCATCAACAAAATAATGTTCATATATCAATACCAATCTGAAAAGTCCATTGTATTGTATGCCATTAATGCCCACGGATAGCTAATACAGTTGACACATTTATATCTTATTTATATCTATCTAAAAGGGGGCAACACCTCCACAACAACACTCTCTCTGTCTCTCTATCTCTCTTACACACACGCACTCACACACACACACACACACACACACACACACACACACACACAGCTTTTCCCTGACTGTCTTACCTGTTGACCTGTTGATGTAACAGTACGCCTTCAGATGGTTGATCTTAGTCCCCCCGGTGTGTCTCTATCTCTCTCTCTCTCTCTCTCTCTCTCTCTCTCTCTCTCTCTCTCTCTCCCCCTCTCTCTCTCTCTCTCTCTCTCTCTCTCTCACTTTCTCTCTCCCTCCCTCTCTCTCTCTCTCTCTCTCTATTTCTGTTCCCCATACTCTATCTTTCTTTCTTTCTTTCTCTCTCTCTTCCTATCTCCCTCCCCCGCTGTCTATGTTAGTGGTAGGAAGGATTCCTCTCATATCTGGGATTTGTTCCTCCTATAAATAGCCGTGTTACACAGAGGGGACCTGCTTTCTGTCCACACTACCCTGGCCACACATGCACCCACCCTCCCATCCCCACACACACACACACACACACACACACACACACACACACACACACGTGCACACACACGCACACACTCACGCACACATTCAACCCTCTTACTTAGCATACCGTGGTTGTTAAACAGAAATGACACTCACACACTCACACCCATCTCACAGACATGTTGACGTACACACACTCACACACTCACACACACACACACACACACACACACACACACACACACGTGCACGCACACACGCACGCACACATTCAACCCTCTTACTTAGCATACCGTGGTTGTTAAACAGAAATGACACTCACCCACTCACACCCATCTCACAGACATGTTGACGTACACACACTCACACACTCACACACTCACACACACACACACACACACACACACACACACACCGCTTACTTACTGGCTTCCTTCTCATAAGCACAGTCAATGAGTAAACACCCCCAAACAACTCACTACACTACACACTCAAGACACACACACACACACACACACACACACACACACACACACACACATACACACACTCACACTCACGACATCTCTCTCTCAAAACTGAGTGACTAAAATGGCACTGGCCTATTTCTGCTCTGTGAGGAGGATGGATACACACTCACTGAAACTCACACACACGTACATACTGTATGCACACACCAAACCATCACACGCTGACGTACACACACACACACACACACACACACACACACACACACACAGAGCCACCGATGAACTGTGGTCTCACAGGGGGGTAGAGGTGTGTGTGTAGGTGCGTGTAGGTGTGCGTGTGTAGGTGTAGGTGTGTGTGTGTAGGTGTGTGTGTAGGTGTGTGTAGGTGTGTGTGTGTGTATCAGGTCTCTTACCTCCTCCTGATGCGTGGCTGCTCTGCCCCTGCCTGGTCTCTCTCTGGTCCTCTCCGCTGCTGCCTGACCTGATTCCACTCCGCCTGATTGGCTCAGGGACACCAGGCTCCACCCCCCGACGACGGGAACACGATCTGGGGGGGATCGACGACAAGCAACGAAAAGTCAGCCTCTGTCCCGACTGGCCACCCACCTACTCCCTTTGTAGTGGAGCGTTGCTTTGGAGCAGAAGCCCTGGTCTGTGAGGAGCTCTATCTGGCTGCGTGTCAGAAACGAGTGCCCTGTTACAGTGCGGGGAGGCTCCAGTGTCATTAGAGCATTATTTGGCATCAGGTTCAAGCACCTCCCATAGGATGATTGCATCAAGACTGCTTAAAAGTCACTACTGCCGTGAACTAGCCTAGGCTACTGAGATGTTCCTGATGTGTTATATATAGTATGAATGTCTGTCTTTGAATGTGTGCGGTTATGAATGTCTGTCTTTAAATGTGTGTGGTTATGAATGTCTGTCTTTAAATGTGTGTGGTTATGAATGTTGGACGTCCTCCATGCTCCATGTACCATGTTCCTGACCCGTCTGTGTTACCATATTCCATCATATTTTGTTTTGTTTCTCTGTTGCTTAGGGTCTGCGCCCAGGGCAACCTAAACCGGTGTAGTTTGGTGTGTGTTTAAATAAACTGACTATGACTATGACTATGACATCCCAGATCGAGAGTATTAGGTCAAGGCATGGAGAACTGTATGTTTCTAGGTGTTTTGGTCCGATGGTCAAGACAGGTGGTTTTGGAATGTGGAGTAGCATAGCAGAGAGACGGGTTTGAGGAGTAGGATAGCAGAGAGACTGGTTAGGGGAGATGGTTAGGGGTAGTATGCTAGAAGGTTAGAAGGTTGTATGCAGGGCCGGTCCTAGGCATTTAGGTGCCCTAGGCGAGAGTATGATTTGATGCCCCTCCCCCCTCCCCCAACATGTTAGGGCCGCCACCACCACATTAAGCCACCAGTACTGCCTCATCACCACCCACACATTCAACAGTAAAAATATGGACAACAATGGTTTCAAGACAAAAATATAATTTTTTATAAATTAACATTACAGAAATCAGAAAACAGGGTACAAAATTATTTAAATGTAAATTATTTGCCGCCCTCCAGGCATTTGGCGCCCTTGGCGACCGCCTAGCTCGCCTATGCCTAGGACCGGCCCTGGTTGTATGCACACACACACACACACACACGCACACACGCACACACTCACACATTCAACCCTCTTACTTAGCATACCGTGGTTGTTAAACAGAAATGACACTCACACACTCACACCCATCTCACAGACATGTTGACGTACACACACTCACACACTCACACACTCACACACTCACACACTCACACACTCACACACACACACACACACACACACACACACACACACACACACACACACACACACACACACACACACACACACACACACACACACACACACACACACACACACACACACACACACCGCTTACTTACTGGCTTCTTTCTCATAAGCAATCAGAAATCAGAAAACAAGCTACAAAATTATTTAAATGTAAATAATTTGGCGCCCTCCAGGCATTTGGCGCCCTAGGCGACCGCCTAGTTCGCCTATGCCTAGGACCGGCCCTGGTTGTATGCATGGGAGAACAGGTAGGTTTTGAGGTGGGATTTAAAAAGTCTGAAAGATTGAAAGTTCCTAAACACACACACAGACATGCACACGCACATGCACGGGCGCACACACGTATTTATCTGTGCGTACGCACGTGCATACATTCCATTATAGTTGACTTGTCTGTTATAGGTTTCACCATCATTCAGGCTGCAGATTTAGAGTGTTGGTTTGTGTGTTCTACTTACCTCTTCCACTTGGTGATGTCACTGGTAGGATGTCAGGCGATAGTACACAACTCTCCCTCTAGTAGTCTCACCTCTCCTTCTCTCTCTCTCTCTCTTCCTCTCACTTCACCTCTTTCAACAAACCGAAAAATATTAGGTCCAGAAGATCCCCACGTAACAAACAAACCTATCTCTCTCTCTCTCTTTCTCTCTCTCCAACAACGCAAATGTGCCAACTCTCTGCTACATACAGCAGGGTATGCAAATACAACTCCCACACGCACCACACAACCTTCCCACCCCCCTACACCTGGCCCAGGTACACACTTACCTTCCCATTGAGACCCAACCATCTATATCTCTACAATGCCCTCCTCCATAAGTATTGGAAAGAGGAAAACATTTTTGTCTTCTTTTAGCTCGATACTCCAAAAGAGTTGCCAAATCAAAATTCAAAACCGAAATGCATGTTCCACTGGATTTTAATCTGAACATTGACTTGGCCAGTCAAGAACTTTTGGCTTTTTTTTTTGCCCTGAAAAACTCCCTAGTTCCTATGGTGCGATGGGAGGGCGATGTTTGGGGTCATTGTGTTACTGAATGATGAAGCGCCATTCATTCAATTCATTTGGAGGCATTTGCTTGTACTCAAGCAGACTAGATGTTCTGTACATTTCTGTACACTTAAGATAATATCTTGTTCTGCTGCTGCTGTCAGCAGTTACATCATCAATTAAGACAAGTTATCCAGTTCTTGTGGTAGCTACAGTATACATGCCGGAACCATAGCACCATAGCACCCCCTCCACCATGTTAACAGATGAGGTGGTATGCTGCAAATCTTGTGCAGATCCTTTTTTCTCCAAACGTTCCTCTTGCAGTCACTCAGGTAGAGTACATGATCATATGTGTCTTACTGGCTATGCCCACAAGACCACTTTCCTGACTAACCAGAAGCACCATTCAAGCCAATTTCCCAATACTCTTTTTATTTCAATTATTAACTATTATTATTATTATTACTACTTTTATTATTATTTTTAGTAGTAGTATTACTATTATTCATTATTAACTCTCTGAAATAGGGGGACTTCGTATAAAAAGGGTTGTAATTTCAAAATGGTGAAACTAACTTTAACCCTCATAGGAATTGTTTGATCTCTGGCATATGATGTCTGGCATATTCTACCAGTAGTGTAACCAGGGAGTAGCTAAAGGACTGTAGAATTTAGGAAGGGCTGGTTATCTAACTAACTCTGAGCTAAATCGGCAGTGTAGGAGGATAGAGGCAGGGGGCGCCAGCAACCCTTTAGACTAGCATTACTAGCATTAGCATTAGCATTAGCATTAGCATACAACTAAACACACAGCAATGTATCGAATATGAACAAACACATTTATTTATACAAATTATATATATACATCCCAATATACTCCCTCCCCGCCGGCCACACACACACTCACTCACTCACAGTACCTGGCCTGAAAAGGCTTAGAGTCCCGGACTGAAATGAGCGCGTTGAGGCCTGGTTGGAGCTCGCATGTGACTCGAGGAAGGCAGCAGACAAGGGGGGGGAGTGACGTTGCAATTCGAAGGGAAAGGGGCTTCTTCGTAGCAAACGACGAGGGGTGAATGGTTCAGGTCCGGTGGTCCACGGTCAGCTCCGGTGGTGTTAGCGGTCGGTCGCAATCCACCTCGGAGGCGACGGCTCTGTCCGGCTTGGGTCTCGCTATGCGCCAACGTTAGCAGCCGGCGGCTAGCAAGGCTGGCTAACGGTGACACAGCTAAACTGGGCTAGCGCTGTTAACTCACTAAAACTCCGAACTCTTCTTCACGTCGTCTGTCAGCTTGAAGGCCTCGAAGATCCTCTTGAAGAAGATGAAGTTGGGGTCGAAGATCTCTGGTTCCTCTGTGATGTACTCTATCTCCACCTCGGGCTCCTTCTCCTTCTCCTTCTCACTCTCGTCACTCTAACGCACAGACCACTTCCGTAGCTATATATACCAACCGGACATACATCAAGTCACGTACGCCAATCAAAACCACGCCCACTAATCTGGCGCTTGCACAACACTGAACAAATCCAAGACAGAACTTATACAATTACAATAACAATACATACACCTTCATGAAAACGTACATGAATAGTATGGAAAATAATTAAGGAAATAACAGGGGCAAAATAGGGCTGATTTGGGGAAACTAACTGGCTCTAAATTGTGGGCCTTCATAACAAGTAGTCTAGTCTTTAGTATGCGTGAGGGTATATCTCAATACAGACTCCTCTCTGTAGTGTAGGATGTCTCAATTAACCAGTCGACACTCCCTCCTCTATGTGTGTGTGTGTGTGTGTGTGTGTGTGTCTGTGTGTGTGTGTGTGTGTCTCCGTCCCTCTGATCCGTAATTACTGTTTATCAGCCATCAGATAGCAACTCTGTCACTGGCTGGGAGTCTGTCGCCCGCGGCAACCCATGTTTCCTATGATCCACCTGGCTGCCCCGATAGGAAAGAGGTGGGGAATGACACCTGAGACACCCTGTGGTCTAGACCCTACCTCCCTATCCTGTGACACCCTGGGTCTAGAACCCTACCATCCTCACATACGGCATCTGCAACTGGTTCTCCAGCTGCACAACCGCGGAGAGGCGCTACAGAGAGTCGTGAGAACAGCACAGAAGATCACCGGCGCCCCCCTCCCCTCTCTGGAAGAGCTGTACAACACACGCTGCCTCAGGAAGGCCTCCAAGATCTCCAGAGACCCATCCCACCCTGGGTACGAACACTTTACCCGGCTGCCCTCGAAAAGGCGGTTCAGGACCTTGGCCGCAAGGACAAACAGACTGAAGAACAGCTTCTACCACAGGGCCGTCCAGGCCCTGAACACAGCAAAGACCTAGGTTCTGGGCCCGGGACAGTCTGGACGGATTGATGGCAGCTGCTGGACTGAAAAAATCAGGTGTAGTGCTGAGGCACAAATATGTACATTTCAAGCCTGCAAACTGCGACACTTTAAATAAATGTGCAATAACACTATTGTGCAATATGACAACCCTAGTCGTCTATCTGTACAGTATAGTATAGTGGATAGTGTACATAGCCTTTATTTATGTAAACCAGCTCCTTCCCTTCTTGTGTTTTTTTTAAAAGTGTTTTTTTTCCTTTCCTAACACCAGGGGAGCCACCCCTCCTAAATTTCGTTGTTTGGTACCTGTACTATAGCAATGACAATAAAGACCATTCATTCATTCTCTATCCTGAGACACGCTGTGGTCTAGAACCCTACCTCTCTATCCTGAGACACTGTGGGTCTAGAACCCTACCTCTTAGACACACTGTGGTCTAGAACCCTACCTCCCTATCCTGTGACACCATGTCACCTCTGAGACACTCTGTGACGACCCTATCTAAGATGGCACTTTTGTAGATCTGAGTGGATTAGATGGGTAATATTGAGAAACATCCTCTTAGCCTCTGATCTATCAAATCTTACATACATGGATTGGCGGGGGTTCTTCTGGCTACAGTTAATTTAAATAAAGATAACCCAATAGTTTAAATATGTTTTCTTTTGTTATTCATGCAAAAACAATAAGTTATTTGAAAAAAAAACACACAAAAACACGCACACAAGGAGCTGGGTTCCAGGGCTTTGACAATAAAGAGAATGAGAGACCATTCAGCGTATACATACTATCCATCCAGTTTGTTCAGAATGCAGGACCGCCACCACAAGGAAACAGTAAAAGCCAGATCAGATCACATAGATCTAGTCTTTATGCACATTATGGGCTTATGGCAGTATGACAGTATGTTCCTTATAGTCTGTGTCTGTATGGAGGTACATAGGCCTATGTGTGTCATTCATTTCCCTGCAGACATCTTATTATATTATTATTATCTAGGCTGGCATATTCGTCGGGAATAAACATGATATAACATGAAAAAGAGAAATAAATAATATCATAAAAGAAAAAAAAACGTGATTCTTTGAAAATGTAAGTAACGTATTACTGTAAAGTGAACGTGTTGCGTAAAAAAAATAAAATAATAATAATAATAATACAAAAATATTCTGACTACACTAAACACTGTTTACTGTCTCCCACGTGACAGGTGCAGTGCAGCACAGCCACTAATCAATGATTCGACTCTCGACTGTGCGACCTGCTCGATTGCTCTGGCCTGACGTCACCAACCCGGAAGTCACACTGACGCTATTGTTCTTAGGGTAAACATCTCAACACACACACACACACACACACAGCGTGGACGTGCCGTTAACCTAACGCAGCGATGGGGCATATAGATCTCGTGTCTCTCTCTCATAGTGTTTAATTAAGTGTTTTAATAATCCTGATCCAAAGATGATCCCCGTGCCTCTCGTGGTGTGTGTGGTGGGCGGCTGGTGCGCTGTCTACCTGACCGACACGCTGCTCAAGGTACGCCGGCCGGCTAGTACGGGGGGGATCTGATCCATTAGGTGTTTATTAATGCCTGTGTGGTGTTATTCTTAAAATGTTAGAGACATTTTTGAGTTAGTAATTCATCAAATACAAAGGTTTGGGCTAGAGGGCTAGGTTCTCTTCTAGGGTGCAGGGAAGCCGGAGAGCATCCTCCTCCACTAAAGGCTTTGCAATTACACATGAAGATGCTATCCAGGCTAGGGTCAGGGGTCATGTTTTAGAATGGACCTAACATATCCTTAGCGTAGCATAATTGCCTAAGTCACGCTTCACTTGTGGTCAGCCGAGCCATCTTTGTATGTAGTGTCAAACATGCCTATGTCAAAGAGATGACTTGGGCAGATAGTGATTTTGGAATGTAACAAGCATTCTGATAGGCTGATGGCATCGTAGGCAATAATGCACAGTGCATCAGCAGTGTTAGGAGAGTAGGGTTAAGCAGATATCTGAATTTGGCCAAAATATGACTTTTATGACAATTATGCTATGAGGATAACGATGTGGGAGTGACAGGTCGGATTGGAGTATTGCAGGGAGGAAGTGGGCTAAGCTTGCGCAAATAGGTAAATATGTTGGGATGGCAATATAAGAATTTGGGGTAGGGATAGGTTGTTGGGTGAGTAGGGGGGGGGGGGGGTGGGTAATGGTGCATATCTTCACTCTGTGTCGCCCCCTGTCTCCCACACAGTCTTCGGTGACGCATCGTCATAGTTACGAGACGTGGCTGGGGAGCCGGGGGCTGATGTTGTCTCCCTTCCACCTGCGATGGCAGACGTCCCTCTTCAACCCGCTGTTTGCGCGCTGCGCTCGTATCAACCCTCACGCTCTCTACCTGTGGTAAGGCCCCGCTCCCGATCTCCCCTCTTCCGCTTTCTCTCTCTCTTCTTTCCCTCCTTCTATAGCCTCAATTCCTCAAGCCTTATGAACACGACTCCTCACGTCAAATCAAATCAAATGAAGTTTTATTTGTAATAGCGCATATCTCACAAAATGTGACCCAATGCGCTTCACCAAAGAGCAAAGAAGATAAAGCAACAACTGGACAGACGGACATTTAAAAGGCCAGATTGAATAAGTAGGTTTTGAGGTCTCGCTGAAATGTTTCCAGAGTTTTGGACAATCTCAGGCTCTCAGGTCAGGTGTTCCACAGTCTGGGAGGAGCATATATAGGCCTACTGAAAGCTGTCTCTCCATTTCTCCTGGTCCTCTCCTTTGTCCTTGTAATGATGTATTATTGATGGGTGGTGGCCGAGATTGATGGAACCCAAAGTAATTAAATATTCTTGCTCAAGGTAGACAATTGAACAAAGATTTATTCCTGTGCAGCGCTGCAGGTAAGTTCTCTCACAGGGGGAGAACGCACACAGTCATGGCCACTCGCAGTGTGCCCCTTATAGACAGAATATTGATGAATAAGCAAAAGTCTAACACAAATCATAACCATTGACAATGGCTCCGTTCAGTCTGCTTGACCCTGAAGGGTCCCCAGCCATGTCGTTCTAACTCTGCCCCATAAGGAGCTGATTCTCTGTCAGTTCTGAGTATTCAGATGACCCATGGTCTAAGTCTGTCCCTGGCTCAGTTCAAGTGACATTTCAAGGCAGAGAATGAGGGAGAGAGTGAACAGTCTAAATGACACATTGGTTTGATTAGTTATTTCATAGAAAGTATTTAAAGTGTATACTCAATGAAAACACATCCTAACAGTCCTCCACACTCACTTCATGAGAGGACTTGAGGAGTCGTGTTCCTAACATTTGATAAAAGGCGTGTATCTCATCTCTAACTCCTAACCTCTCTACCTCTCTCTGTGTTAGTGCTGTTATGTCAGAGCAGTTGTACTCAGACTCTTGGCACCCAGACTCTTGCAGGACTCCAGAGCTAATGTCAACGTGGGGCGGCTGTGTCTCAGGAGGTAGAGTCAGCGTCTAATGATCGCAAGGTTGGCAGATCGGCGGTTCGAGCTCCGGCTGGCCACATGTCGAAGTGTCCTTGGGCACTGAACCCCAAATTGCTCCCACTGAGCGGGCCGGCGCCTTGCATGGTAGCTTGCCGCCATTGGTGTGTGAATGTCTGTGTGAATGGGTGAATGAGAGGCCGTTGTAAAGCGCTTTGGAATAAGGCGCTATATAAGTCAGTCCATTTAGGACTCCAGAGCTAATGTCACCCTCTTAATACAAGCGGGAGAAGGTTAGGAGTGGAGGGTGGGGTGTGGGGTGTGGAATGCGCAATGCACTAATCGTGCAGTGAATGGAAGAAACGGAACCGTCATACAATAGTGATCCCAACAAAAAAAGGCAGTTCTCCGCTCCAAATGTGATATCGTTAGGCCTCATAGCATAATTGCCGAAGTCATATTTTGGCCAAATAGAGATATCTGCCTAACTCTACTCTCCTAACACTGCTGATTCACTGTGCAGTATGTGCCTATGCCATCAGCCTACCAACATCACTATCTGCCCAAGTCATCTCTTTGACATAGGGCATTTTTGACACTACATAACAAAGATGGCTCAGCTGACCACAAGTGAAGCATGACGTAGGCAATTATGCTATGAGGCTAGGCTAACGCTATGTTAACTAGAAATAGTAAATAGGAACCGTGTGAATTGGAACCCTGTGAAAAGCCACATTTGAAGTTCAAAGAGCCAGATGTGGCTTGAGAGCCGCAAACTGACTACCACTGTGTTAGAGTAATGGCTTACTAATGTTGTTGTGTAGGTCTGGCCAGTAGTGTTATGTGTGTGAAGTGTTTATTGGTTCAGTGGTAGCCCTGGTGTTGGTGTAATATTATGTGAATGAGGTTTATTATACTATAGGTTCAGAAGGGGTCCAGTGAATGGTATATGAATGTTATTTATAGGCTCAACAGTAACATTGTCAGTGTAATGTTATATGAAGGTTGCTTATAGTTTCAGGATTGATCTAGGGCCTAGTCATGTTATATACATGTTGTTTCTATGTACAGTAGTGTTCTAGTGTTGATGTCATGTTGTGTGAATGTTGTTTATAGGTTCAGTGTTGGTGTAACGTTGTGTGAATGTTGTTTATAGGTTCAGTGTTGGAATAACGTTGTGTGAATGTTGTTTATAGGTTCAGTGTTGGTATAACGTTGTGTGAATGTTGTTTATAGGTTCAGTGTTGGTATAACGTTGTGTGAATGTTGTTTCCAGGTTCAGCGGTGGTCTGGTGTGTGTTGTCTCCAGGTTCAGCAGAGGTGTGGTGTGTGTTGTCTCCAGGTTCAGTGGTCTGGTGTGTGTTGTCTCCAGGTTCAGCGGCGGTCTGGTGTTTGGTGTGTGTTGTCTCCAGGTTCAGCGGTGGTCTGGTGTGTGGTGTGTGTTGTCTCCAGGTTCAGTGGTCTGGTGTGTGGTGTGTGTTGTCTCCAGGTTCAGCGGCGGTCTGGTGTTTGGCGTGGTGGCCATGGTGGGCTCCGTGGTTCTCCTGGTCAGAACGCTGCAGCAGTCACTAGCCCAGATGACATCAGACAACCCCCAGGGACCCAACCAGCAGATGCTACAGGTGGTGGTACGTATAGCAGACGCTACAGGTGGTGCTACGTTGTATAACCGTTGTATAAAAGCGTTATGGAAGGAGAAGCCGTGGTATATCGTGGATATCGGCACAGCTAGGGGGTGTAACGACCTAACCACCCCGCTAGCTGTGCCGATATCCACGATATACCACGGCTTCTAGTTCCATAACACTTAAAGGTCTGTCCCTCTCCTCTGTGTGTCTGCAGGTCTAGCTAGCTAGCTAACGTCTGTCCCTGTCCTTGTCCTCTGTGTCTCCGGGTCCCCTAACCCTAACCCTAACTAACTATCTAACTAACTAACTAACTAGCTAGCTAGCTAATGTCTGTCCCTCTCCTCTGTAAAGAAAGTATTATAATTTAACCGCTTGTAAATTGCCTATCTTGCCTATGTGCTAACAACTCCTTTGCACCTGCTTCACAAGAACACCACAGGGTGTGTGCATGTGTGATTAACGTTGCACCAGACATGGGTGCCGCAGAGGGATACAGTTGTCAACAAGTCAAAACCACAAGTGAAACTTCTCTGTGTGCAAAACCACAGAACACTTGCTTATCAAATTGTGACAGTTGCAACATGTCTGGTTTTAATGCTTACAGTTAAACACGACCAAATAAGGGGAGGAGGGACAGCCCATCCCCAAAATGTCAAATCAAATGTATAAAGACTACCAAGACGAAACGGGGCTCTTGTCTGGTGAAGCTTCTGTCCTCTGTGTCTCCGGGTCCCCTAACCCTAACTAACTATCTAACTAACTAACTAGCTAGCTAACATCTATCCCTGTCCTCTGTGTCTCCAGGTCCCCTAACTAACAAACTAACTAGCTAGCTAATGTCTGTCCCTCTCCTCTGTGTGTCTGCAGGTCTAGCTAGCTAGCTAACGTCTGTCCCTCTCTTTGTGTCTCCAGGTCTAGCTAGCTAGCTAACGTCTGTCCCTGTCCTCTCCTCAGGTCCCGGGGGTGAACCTGCCTGTCAGTCAGCT
>NC_137687.1:9197204-9199704 GCF_963989245.1 Nansenia antarctica | reverse complement strand
AGGCTGTGTAGAGGTATGACATGATGTCATGTTGTGTTAATGTCTCTCTGTCTCTCTCTCTCTCTCTCTCTCTCTCTCTCTCTCTCTCTCTCTGTCTATGTGTGTCTCTCTCTCTCTATCTCTCTGTCTCTCTCCCCCCTCTCTCTCCTCTCTCTCCCCTCCTCTCCTCTCCCCTCCTCCTCCCCTCTCTCTCTCTCTCCATCTCCCTCCCTCCTTCACCTCCCTCCCTCTCTCTCTCTCTCTCCCTCTCTCTCTCCCTCCCTCCCTTCCCCTCCCTCTCTCCCTCCCTCCCTTCCCCTCCCTCTCATCCCCTCTCCCTCCATCCCTCCCTCTCCCTCCCTCTCCTCTCCCTCCCTCTCCCTCTCCCTCCCTCCCCCCTCCCTCCCCCTCCCCCTCCCCCCTCCCCCTCCCCCTCCCCCCTCCCCCTCCCTCCCTCCCTCTCTCTCTCTCTCTCTCTCTCTCTCTCTCTAGGGGTGTGGCACAACTTTGTCCTGTGCCTGGCAGCGTTGTGTTTCCTCTTCCTGTTGCCAGTCCTGCTGTTCCCTGCCTACACCACCGGGGCCGGGCGGTCGTCACCGAGGTGGTGCCGGTCAGTCTCTCTGCGTGCGTGCGTGCGTCTGTCTGTCTGTCTGTCTGTCTGTCTACCCACCCCTCTCCTCTCTCCTCTCTCTCCAGGGCTCTCCAGCGGACGGTGCAGGGGTCTGTCCGTGGGGGACATAGTGACGTCGTTAGAGGACTGCTCTGTCAGAGGGGTGGACCACTGGAGCTCCTGCCTCTCCCTGCTCACACACACGCCCCAGACAGGCTACTGTGTTCCCCTGGCCAGCCTGCAGCCCAGCTGGGCCCACAGCCGAGGTGGAGACCCCTAACACTAGAACTGCCTTAACACTAGAACAGCCTTAACACCAGAACAGCCGTAACACCAGAACTGCCTTAACACCAGAACAGCCTTAACACGAGAACAGCCATGGGTGGGGTCATTAATGATTAATGAGGAATTAGGCAATATTGAAAAATCGCATTGAAATGATAAGGAAAACAACTTAAAAACAACTTAATTTTACTGATTTATTGCTATGGAATCAACTTGAAGTTAATTGTTGGAATTTGGTATTTTTTGCTCGAGGCTCAGGGTCTAGGCAGGGGGCCAGCCGTATTCGGCGCCCCTGGAGCATTTGGGGATTAAGTGCCTTGCTCAGGGCACGTGCTGCTCCCTCCTGAGGCGGGGACCATGTTCCACGTTTTGTTCGTCAATACTTTCTTATTTTTGCAGTGAATGTGTTTGACTGATTTGAAGCAGCTGTTATTCTAGCTATCCTTCTAGAAGCACTTGAATTGAAATAACATTCATATTGTCATCAGAATCAGAATTGCTTTTATTACTTCGATGTGTGTACAAGGAGTAACATTCTTGGGCACAGGTTCAAATAGGCATTGGCATTGCAGCAGAAATACAAAGTCAAAATCAATAATAGAATAAGCAGGATATAGACAACGATCAATAATAGAATAAGCAGGATATAGACAACATTCAACCATGGCTGCAGGCCTATAGATACAGTAGCGTCAGATCGTCAATAACAGATGTTCATCTTCTAGTGAATCCAACTGTCATTCAGAGTTCATAAAATGAAAAGGACGAAATAATGTAATGGAATAAGGGGGAACAGATTTCATAGGGCCCTACATGCAGGCACACACACACACACACACACACACACACACACACACACACACACACACACACACATTAACACACATGCAGGCATACACACACACACACTAACACACACTAACACACATGCAGGCACACACACACACACTAACACACATGCAGGCACACACACACACACACACACACACACACACACACTAACACACATGCAGGCACACAAACACACACTAACATACACACACACACATACACACACACACACACACACTCACACACACACACACACACACACACACACCACACACACACCACACACACACACACACACACACACACACTAAGGTTGTGGCAGCAAGCCATGTATCTAGCTGCCAGTTCGGAGCAGTCTGGTTTTTCTCCCCCAATAGGAGCTGCATGTTGTTGATGTGTTGGTTATGTATGTGAACACTGTTGTTGTGTGTGTGTGTGTGTGTGTGTGTGTGTGTCTGTGTTGTAACGCCGTGTCGTTCTGAGGGAAGAATGCTGCTCTTGTTTCTGCCCGTGTGTGGCAGTGTAAGAGGAAGTTGAGTTCTGTCTCTACCTCTTTAGAATTAGAATGAATTTGCCATTTATCCAAAGCGACTTACAGGGACATTCCCCCTGGAGTAACTGAGGGCTAAGTGCCTTGCTCAAGGGCCCACTAGTAGTGGTGTTCCCAGGTCTTAATCAAGGGTACACTAGTGGTGGTGTTCCCAGGTCTTAATCAAGGGTACACTAGTGGTGGTGTTCCCAGGTCTTAATCAAGGGTACACTAGTGGTGGTGTTTCAGGCGGGATTTGAACTCAC
>NC_137687.1:9190557-9192004 GCF_963989245.1 Nansenia antarctica | reverse complement strand
CCGTAACACCAGAACAGCCGTAACACCAGAACAGCCTTAACACTAGGACCAGCCTTAACACCAGAACAGCCTTAACACGAGAACTGCCTTAACACTAGACCAGCCTTAACACGAGAACAGCCTTAACACCAGAACTGCCTTAAACACTTGAACTGCCTTAACACTAGAACTGCCTTAACACTAGAACAGCCATGGTCATTAATGATTAATGAGGAATTAGGCAATATTGAAAAATCGCATTGAAATGATAAGAAAACAACTTAAAAACAACTTAATTTTACTGATTTATTGCTATGGAATCAACTTGAAGTTAATTGTTGGAATTTGGTATTTTTTGCTCTAAGCTCAGGGTCTAGGCAGGGGGCCAGCCGTATTCGGCGCCCCTGGAGCATTTGGGGATTAAGTGCCTTGCTCAAGGGCACGTGCTGCTCCCTCCTGAGGCGGGGACCATGTTCCACGTTTTGTTCGTCAATACTTTCTTATTTTTGCAGTGAATGTGTTTGACTGATTTGTAGCAGCTGTTATTCTAGCTATCCTTCTAGAAGCACTTGAATTGAAATAACATTCATATTGTCATCAGAATCAGAATTGCTTTTATTACTTCGATGTGTGTACAAGGAGTAACATTCTTGGGTACAGGTTCAAATAGGCATTGGCATTGCAGCAGAAATACAAAGTCAAAATCAATAATAGAATAAGCAGGTTATAGACAACAATCAATAATAGAATAATCATGATATAAACAACAACCAATAAGAATAAGCAGGATATAGACAACATTCAACCATGGCTGCAGGCCTGTATACAGTAGATATTCAGATCGTCAATAACAGATGTTCATCTTCTAGTGAATCCAACTCATGTCATTCAGAGTTCATAAAATGAAAAGGACGAAATAATGTAATGGAATAAGGGGGAACAGATTTCATAGGGCCCTACATGCAGGCACACACACACACACACACACACACACACACACACACACACACACACACATACTAACACACATGCAGGCACACACACACACACATGCAGGCACACATGCAGGCACACACACACACACACTAACACACATGCAGGCACACAAACACACACTAACACACATGCAGACACACACACACTAACACACACACACACACACACGCACACACTAAGGTTGTGGCAGCAAGCCATGTATTTAGCTGCCAGTTCGGAGCAGTCTGGTTTTTCTCCCCCAATAGGAGCTGCATGTTGTTTATGTGTTGGTTATGTATGTGAACACCGTTGTTGTGTGTGTGTGTGTGTGTGTGTGTGTGTGTGTGTGTGTGTGTATGTGTCTGCATGTGTGTTAGTGTGTGTTTGTGTGCCTGCATGTGTGTTAGTGTGTGTGTGTGTGTTGTAACGCCGTGTCGCTTTGAGGAAAGAATGCTGCTCTTGTTTCTGCCCGTGTGTTGCAGTGTAAGAGGAA
>NC_137687.1:9175557-9183057 GCF_963989245.1 Nansenia antarctica | reverse complement strand
ACTTTCTATAGTGTCTTTCTTTGAATTTCTTTAAGTTCTCCTTGAGTTTGTCAGACCCCCTCCTTCAGTTGTGTGTTGTGCTAGCCTCACTTCCTGACATTTAAACACACCAATGGGCACTAGGAGGGAGCCATCATACCACCTCATCATTCTAAGAGTTCAGCAATCATTCATATTTCATTCAATCATCGTGATCATTACTCGGTAGCATTCAATAATATGAATTTGGCTCCTACACTCGTGCATTTCTACTTCTGGAGGTAAATCCGTTTGTAGTTGGTGTCAGTTTAACCGCCATCCCTCTCCTCCTCAGTGAGTCTGACCAACTTCGTCCCTCGGTTCACCTTCCTGCACCTGGACCTCCCTGTCGTCATGGAAACCTTCTGCAAGTATCCTTACCAGCCCTAGAACATCCTAGAACATCCCTACAGTCATATGTGTGTGTGTGTGTGTGTGTGTGTGTGTGTGTGTGTGTGTGTGTGTGTGTGTGTGTGAATACCAACGCATGCCGTGTGTGTGTGTCTTGTTATGACCTTGGCTCAAAGGCCGCCACAGTTTTAAAGTATAACAGAAGTATTTATTATTAACTCCAAAGTTTAACCAACAGAACACTAACTAAATAAAATAATGTAATATGATGTGTGCAGGGTTCCCACAGGTCCTTGAAATCCTTGAAAGTTTGTGAATTTGAGAGAAAGAAATCAAGGTCTTCAAAGTAGACATGGGTTATTGAAAGTGCTTGAATTCCCCTCTCTCTCTCTAAAAAAATAATAATATATATATTGAGAGAGAGAGAGAGAGACAGAGACAGAGACAGATGGCGCTTTTCCATTATCGGCCCGGCTCGCTTCGGCTCGCTTCGGCACGCTTTTGAACAGTTCTGGTTTTCCACTATACACAACAGACCAGGAACGAGTAGGAGGAGTAGGAGATAGTAGGCGGAGTTACGCGTCATAACAGCGCGCCATGGTGGTGACGTATATATTTTCACGAGACACAACACAGCCACAACAACAGCGACATGGAGGAACTTGAAGCTATCGTATACTTTTTCCTCGGCATGTGGTATATTATTAACCGTGGTTTTTTGGAGAGAAAGAGAAAAAGAGAGAGGAAGCTATGTACACATAATAAAGTCATGTTTTTTGAACCCTTAAAACCACTGCCTTCACTTGTCTGCTTTATGAACTGTAGTATCATTGTGTGCCGTGTTATTCACGGACAAACACGGTGCCCGGAGGCAATTCAAACGTGTCCGGATAGGGGAGAGGACAGGGAATCTGAAACCATTTGAATGGTGTCGATACGACACTGTTATCACGGTTAACACAGCGCGGAGCGAATTCCCTGGTAGAAATTGTCTGTCCCCCCGCTGATATCCTCCATGACGTGCTGCTGCTTAGAGCAGCGGGTGAACGCCCGGTTCATTGAGTTTCAGGTTAAAAGCATATCTTCTCGGGGTGTCAGCGCGGTGGTTAAATGCTCAAAATGACCGTATACCGATGGTGAAGTTAGCAAAGGAGTATTGTGTTTGTACCACCTCCATAGCCGGTGTTATTCACGGGCAAAGACGGTAAACGGAGGCACCCGTTGCGGGTTAATAACTTCGGTTTACCGTGGGTTAGGATAACAATTCAAACGTGTCCGGATAGGGGAGAGGACAGGGAATCCAAAACCATTTGAATGGTGTCGATCCTACACTCCTATCACGGTCGACACAGCGCAGAGCGAATTCCCTGGTAAAATGTTTCTCTCCCCCCGCGGGAGTTTCAACCAGCAGGCGCGGTGCTGCAGGCAGCAGCGAGTGAACTCCTGGTTCATTGAGTTTACGGTTAAAAGCATAACTTCTCGGGGTGTCAGCGCGGTGGTTAAGTACTCAAAATTACCGTATACCGATGGTGAAGTTGGCAAAGGAGTATTGTGTTTGTACCACCTCCATAACCGGTGTTATTCACGGGCAAAGACGGTGCATAATAGCGATTTTTGTGTTATGCTTGTTGTAAATAAAAGTTCTATGATGTATTGAAATGACATTAAACTAAGATAATACGATGGTCAGCATAATTTTTCGAATCTTTATTAATAAGCTATTACAGAAACTGTAGTGACATTTTCCAAGAGCGAATGTGGTATTTAAAGATGGCGATAAGCGAAGAAATCTATGAACATGGGATGACGATTTCCATTGACCAATCAACTGTGTGCAGCGTCACACGTCACACGTCACACGCAGCCTGGCAAAAAGGTTCTGGGTCTCAAAAAAGGTTCCTGGGCACGAAGGATAGCTAAAGAAGCGACCCGACCCGACCCGACCCGACCCAGGCCGACAAATGGAAAAGCGCCAAAGAAGCAGGCCAGCCCGGGCTGACCCAGGTCAGCACCGTAGTGGAAAAGCCCCAAGAGAGAGAGAGACAGACACACAGAGAGAGAGTGTATTTGTGTGGTGTTATGTGTTTATCAGAAACTAGGCATGGTAGAGAATAAGCATATACATGAGAGAGAGAGAGAGTCGCCGTCACAGTGTACCAGGTGCGTTCCTTCACCCCCCTGTCTCTCAGGTACCTCATCTCCCTGTCGGGGGCGCTGGCCGTGGTGAACTCTGTCCCCTGCTTCGCCCTGGACGGCCAGTGGATGCTCAGCGCGCTCCTGGAGGCCACCCTGGTCACCGTGGTAACGGACCGGCAGCGCCGCGAGCTGATCGGCTTCTTCGTGCTGCTGGGCGGCAGCGCACTCCTCGCCGCCAACGTGGCGTTGGGCCTGTGGATGGTAACCGCCCGGTAACCGCGGTTACCGCGGTAACCACAGTTAACGCCGCCATAGCAACGAACGAACAGCCACAGCCACCGCGACACACGACACAGTCACAGCAATGCCTGGACCTGAGAGATCCTCTCAGCGGATTGAGAAGAGACTCGATTTCCCACGATGCCTTGCTCCTGATCGTAGGGGCGTTGGTGTTTTTTGTTGTTGTTGTTGTTTTGGATCACTGAACTCCTCTATGACGGAACGACTCCCAGCGATACCCTGCTCCGTCTGGATGTGTGTGTGTGTGGTGGCTGAGGGAGGTGTGGTCCTAGGGTGTGTGTGGAGACTGAGGGTGGGGAGGTGTGGTGATGGGTGTGTGTGGCGGCTGTGGGAGGTGGAACCCCCTGGGTGTGTGTGGCGACTGAGTGTACTGTGTGTAATCTGTGGCTGCCTCTTCTCAGCTCACTTGAACACCAGAGAGGCCTCTGGGAAAACGACAGACCGACCGACCGACCAAACCAAACGGAGATTGGACTCGATCACACCGCGTCTCCTTAGGAACAGGAACTGCACAGTCTGTCCAACACGTGTTGTGATATCTTCAGTGTATGTGGTGTATCTGTGTCTGTGTGTGTCCTATGTGAACGAAAGTGTGTGTTTGTGTGTGTGTGTGTGTATGTGTCTGTGTTTTTGTTCTTCTTCATAGATTTCCTGTAAATTGTCTGTTCAAATAGTTTTCTGTCTTTCAAATTTTCTTATCTTTCTTCTTTCTTCAAGCCCTCTATCTCTCTCTCCCCCTCCTCCAACCCCTCTCTTTCTCTCCCCCCTCCTCCTCCAACCCCTCTCTTTCTCCCTCACCCTCCTCCAAACCCTCTGTTTCTCTCTCTCTCTCCTCCAACCCCTCTCTTTCTCTCCCTCACCTCCTCCAACCCCTCTCTTTCTCTCCCTCCTCTCCTCCAAACCCTCTCTTTCTCTCCCTCCTCTCCTCCAAACCCTCTCTTTCTCTCCCTCCTCTCCTCCAACCCCTCTCTTTCTCTCCCTCCTCTCCTCCAACCCCTCTCTTTCTCCGTCCCCCTCCTCCAAACCCTCTCTTTCTCCCCCCCCCCTCTCCTCCAAACCCTCTCTTTCTCCCCCCCCCCTCTCCTCCAAACCCTCTCTTTCTCCCCCTCCCCATCTCTCTTCCCTTCTTCCATATCCTGTCACTGTATCGCTCTGCCCGTCATGTGTATCAATAATAAAGCTTGTTGAGACCGTAGTAGTAGAGTCCTGTTGTGTGTCTGATACGCCTACGGTCGTAGTCAATCTTGGCTAATTCTGGTGCATTCCTTGATGTACACTGTCCCTGCCCAAAAAAAAAACTATAATACACACACTATGTTTACATTAAAATTAGCCTCTGTGATGTCTCCTCTCTCTCTCCCCTGCCCTGTCCACCTCCCATGGTGTTATTCAGGGCAGGCTAGGCTAGTCTAGCTGTGTCCACCTCCCATGGTGTTTATTCAGGGCTGAGTAGACTAGCTGTTCACTACAATGTTGCTATTGCTGTCACACGACTGTCACCCCCCACACACACACACACAAACACGTACCAGATTATAGACTATAATTTACTTGGGTGTCTCCCACAGACAGAGACACACACACATGCTAAATCGACTTCTGTCTGACCACAGAGGTGTGTGTGTCATTACCAGATGGGCACAGACGCCCACGTCAGCGGCTTTGTGTGTGTGTGCCTGGGGGGCTTTGTGTGTGTGTGTGTGTGTGTGTGTGAGAGAGAGGGGGGGGGGGGGAGAGAGAGGGGGAGAGAGAGAAAATGAGAGGGAGAGAGAGAGACAGAGAGAGAGGGAGGAAGAGAGGGAGGGAGAGATAAAGGGAGAGAGGGAGGGAGGGGGAGGGAGAGAGAGAAAGAAAGAGAGAGAGAGAGACACAGAGAGAGAGAGAGAGTGTATTTGTGTGGTGTTATGTGTTTATCAGAAACTAGGTATGGTAGAGAATAAGCATATACACTCACCGAACACTTTATTAGGAACACCTGTACTTATTCATTCAGGTGGTGTAATATGTGGGCAATGTTTTCTTGGCACACTTTGGGCCCGTTAAAACCAATCAATCATCGCTTGAATGCCACAGCCTATTTGAGTGTTGTTGCTGACCATGTGCTTCCCTTCATGGCCGCCATGTACCCATCTTCTAATGGCTACTTCCAGCATGATAATGCACCATGTCACAAAGCAAAAGTCGTCTCAAACTTTTGCGTTTCATGAACATGACAATAAGTTCAATGTTCTTCAGTGGCCTTCCCAGAGAGGAACTGAATCTCTCTTCCCTCCTCAACCACACCTCCAGCTGCTAAAGCTTTCGTTCTACTACCATTCCAAAACCCAATCCTCTGCCTCTAACTCAGGGTTCCCGCGCTGGTCTTAAAAAGCCTTGAAGTCTAAAATCCTGCAATCCAATTCACAAGGCCTAAAAAGGCCTTAAGTTTCAGCTATTAGTTCTAAAAAATGAGGTGCTAGGTCTAAAAAATATATATTAGCTTGTCCTGCAAGGAAATCAGTTCGACCACATCTATTTACGTGGAAATTAATCAAGCTGGAACCAAAAAAAAATACAATTCGATGCCCCCGGGAGAAATGATTGGCGAACGAAGCTACGGCAGGATGACAAAAAGCTATCATATTATGGTGTCACGAATAGGTCTAAAATTCTATTCAAAGAGGTCTAAAAAGGTCTTCGATTTGACTTGTGGAAACTTGTAGGAACCCTGCTAACTCAACGAAACTGTTCTCCACATTTTCCCCACTCCTCAACCCACCTCCTCCTTCTTCCTCCTCCCTGTCTTAGAAAAGAAGGTTGATGACATTAGCAGTTCTTTCTCTTCTCTACCTCTCTCCAACACTGCTACCACCCCTCCCAAAACCCACTGCCCTACTCTCGGTCTCTGGCTTATCAGCTTTTTCCCCCCCTCTCCCCTGATCTCCTATTCTAAAACCGGTCACGTCCAAACAGGCAACTGACTGCCCTCTCGATCCTGATCCCCTCCCCCCTTCTCCAATCCTTTTCCAAAGACTTCCTTCTTCCTTTCCTTACCACCATAATCAATTCCTCTCTATCCAGAGGATCTGTCCCAGCCAGAGTAAAGCCTCTTCTCAAGAAACCAATCCCTTCTCTCCTCTCTTATCTAAAACCCTTGAACGCCCTGACTCTAACCAACGGTCTGACTATCTCCTTCAGAACAACCTCTTTGACCCTCACCAATCCGGTTTTAAGGCCGGGCCCTCTACTGAATCATACATATGCTCTCCTTGCTGTCACATAGGCTTTCTTAGGGCCTCTACTGTTTCCCCTCTATACCAAATCTCTTGGCTCGGAAATGTTCTCACATGGTTTCTCCTACCGTTGCTACGCAGATGACACTCAGCGCTTCCTGTTTTTCCACGGCTCTGACTCGCACGTGTCTCTGCATGTCTCGCAGCAGACATTTCGGCTTGCAATGTCAGCCCACCGCCTCAAGATCAACCGTAACAAGACATTCCCTGGGAAAGCATGCCCTCTCCAAGGCTGAGTCTTGGCTCCCCGCTGGTATGGGAGAGAGCAGCTGAGCTTCCCACGGCTGTCAGAGCTGCAGAGTCACTTCCCATCTTCCGCCGGAGACTGAAGACCTCCATCTCTTCAGGCTACACCTTAACTGCTCCTCTTGAGACATCTACTACCCCCCAGCACTGTGTCTCCTGAGACATCTACTACCCCCCAGCACTGTGTCTCCTGAGACATCTACTACCCCCCAGCACTGCGTCTCCTGAGACATCTACTACCCCTCAGCACTGCGTCTCCTGAGACATCTACTACCCCCTCTACTGTGTCTCCTGAGACATCTACTACCCCCCAGCACTGTGTCTGCTGAGACATCTACTACCCCCCAGCACTGTGTCTCCTGAGACATCTACTACCCCCAGCACTGTGTCTCCTGAGACATCTACTACCCCCCAGCACTGTGTCTCCTGAGACATCTACTACCCCCCCAGCACTGTGTCTCCTGAGACATCTACTACCCCCACCACTGTGTCTCCTGAGACATCTACTACCCCTCAGCACTGTGTCTCCTGAGACATCTACTACCCCCCAGCACTGTGTCTCCTGAGACATCTACTACCCCCCAGCACTGTGTCTCCTGAGACATCTACTACCCCTCAGCACTGTGTCTCCTGAGACATCTACTACCCCCCAGCACTGCGTCTCCTGAGACATCTACTACCCCTCAGCAGTGTCAGCACTGTGTCTCCTGAGACATCTACTACCCCTCAGCACTGTGTCTCCTGAGACACCTGCTTCCCCCCCGTGTACAGTTTCTCCTGTGTCCAAAAAAATAAATAAAAGAAAAAGAAAAACTCTTCTTCTATCACTGAGACTGCCAATGGCCCCTGGCCTGAGCTAGATTACTCTTCCTGCTACGACTGGTGAATTGATGATTCACTTGCTTAGTCAAATGTATCGATTGTGTAAGTCGCTTTGGAATAAGGCGTCTGCTAAATGCCAAAAATGTAAATGTTAAAAATGTAAGGACTTCTTCATCACAGCCTCTCCCTACTTGCAAGCGAAGGTAAGCCCCCAAACTCCTGCATGGTCGCTCCGCTCTTCCACCCCGGCAGATCGGTGGTTTGAACCCCGGCTGACCACGTGTCGAAGTGTCCTTGGGCAAGACACTTAACCCCAAATTGCTCCCAATGAGCGGGCCGGCGCCTTGCATGGTAG